>NC_058135.1:245138665-245414198 GCF_016433145.1 Gracilinanus agilis
CTCTATTTCTTTTCCTCCCTCCCTCTCTCTCTCTCTCTCTCTCTCTGTCTCTCTGTCTCTGTGTCTGTCTGTCTGTCTGTCTCTCCCTCCCTCCCTCCCTCCCCCTGCCTCTCTCTGTCTCTCCCTTCCTCTGTGTTGCTGTGTCTCTATGCCTGCCTCTGTCTGTCTGTCTGTCTGTCTGTCTGTCTCCCTCCTTAACCCTAATCTTCCCTTCCACTTTCATCTTACTTTTATGTTTTCTTCACTCCATTAGAACATAAAGTCCTTGAGAGCAAAGTCTGCCTTTCTACTTGTATTCCCTTCTCTTAGCACAATTTTTGGCACATAGTAAACTCTTGGTTAGCTATGTGGCACAGTGGATAACTTGTTGGCTTGGAATTAGAAAGACTCATCTTTCTAAGCCCATCTTGGGCTTCAGACCCTTACAAGCTGGGTGACCCTGGGCAAGTCACTTAACCCTATTTGCCTCAGATTCCTCATATGTAAAATGAGCTGGGGAAAGAAATAGCAAACCACTCTGGTATCTCTGCCAAGAAAACCCCAAATAGAGTCACTGAAAGGACTCAACAACAGTAAGTATTTTAATCTCCATTTTACAAAAGTGTTAGCACACAATGAGAATTTTTGGGTTACCCTGTATTTAAAACTGGAAGGGTCTTTGTGGTCATTTAGTCCCAACTTACTTACTCATTATTTTTAAATGAAGAACTTGAGCCTAGAGAGGTTTTAACTCTGATCTTACAAGAAGTAAGTAGCAGAGCTGGGATTTGAGTGGGTTCAGTATAGTCCCCATCCAGTACTCCCTCCAAAAGTGCAGATTTCAACCCATCTGTGTCTTCCCATCCTGGGCTATACCTCTCCATGTCTTTCCAAGCATTTTCTATAGATCACCCAACCCAGTAGACTAGGGGCTTTCCTTTAGGTCTCTTTAGGGTGTAGATACGAGTGTTGGACATAAGTTATAGGACTCCCACACTTTCCTTTTCCAACTGGCCTGCCTCTTTTTTGGTCATAGCAGTCTGGTAACATACTGACACTGCTACTTCTGCAGTGTTTTCTTGGCATTGTAGCTCACCTGTACCCACAATACCCTTTTGGTGAACTGAAACTTAAGTTGTTCTGAGATATCGGTATTCTATACTTCCTAGCTACATGCATCCCTGGAAGAATATTAGTGTTCAAGAGATGAGCTTTTTTTTTTTTTAAACAGAGAGAAGTTTAGAATCATTAAAAGCACTGAATGCTTCTAAAGGTAGTCTAGTCCTTTCTCCTTTATGAAAATCTGAGCCCAGTTCATAGCCCATTTGTGTAGGGCTCTTTCTGAGATATTTATATTTATGGAGCAAGTTTGTGAGAGAAAGCACTAGGAATTATTCCTTAAGGTCAAGGCAGCTTCTTAAATATACCATTTGTAGGCTATTTTGCCTATATTAATAGTAAAACTGCTGATATTTATATATTAATTTATGAACCATTTCCAAATACTCAGTCTTTCATTTCATCTGCATACTTTTTGTTGTTTAGTCATTTTCAGTCATGTCCAATTTTTGTGACCCCATTTGGGGTTTCCTTGGCAAAGATGCTAGCGGGGTTTGCCATGTCCTTCTCCAGCTCCTCTTACAGGTGAGGAAACTGAGTCAAAAGGGTTAATTGACTTGCCTAGAGTCACCCAGGTAAGTATCTGAGCCATCTTTGAACTCAAGAAGAAGAAGCTTCCCCAGGTCGGATACTGTACACACACTGTACCACGTAGCTCTCTATCCTTATACTTACCCTATCTCATTTGTTATATGGGACAGGTTTTTTTTTAAATTCCATCTTATTTATGAAAATTGTGAAGCTCAGAGAGGAGAAATAATAATCATGATTATAATAATAACAATATTTACATGGTGCTTTGAGGTGTGCAAGGTGTTTTTACAATATTATTTTATTATACCCTTATATAACCCTGGAAGATAGGTGTTATTATTATTCTCATCTTACTATTTATTAATAGTTTTTACTATTTATTAATAAGTATATGTATTTTATTTATATTTGTATATATATTTATTAATAGCTTCATATTATGTTTATATAATAAAATGGCTATTTGTTAATATCCTCATATTATTCCCATTTGTGGGAAATTGAGGCAGACAGATGAAGTGACTTGTCCAGGGTCCCAGAACTAGTGTTTGAAGCTGTCTAAATGATTGTTGCAGGTTATATAACTAATAAATAGTGAAGCTGAGACTCAAATAAACATCTCTAAGTTCCAGATCCAAGACCTTCACCACTAGTTTTTCCTAAATGTCATTTCTTTTTTAAGCAGAGTGCTGGCTTATTTAATTTGCAAATGGGATAAAGGGTATTGAATATACTGTGGCTTCTTTGCATTTTTATAAGCTGCTCTCAATTATCCTTCCTTTTTACTTGAGAAGCTTTTGTGGACTTATTTTCCTTATTGGTAAAATGAGGGTGACATTTTAGAGTGTCTTCTTCATTAAGTTGGTGTCAGGTGCAAGTGAAATGTGTCTAAATACTGACATGGTTCTGTGTTCTCTTCCACTCAGAAGATCCCTCCAGCCTTGCAGATTGCAATCTGTCCATGCTGGCTCTTCTGGGGCCATTTTGTCCTTGTAACTTCACAAGTTTGCTAGAGAGGGTCCATCCAATATTGCTGATGACTTCACCCACTTTCTCCTGAAATGGAGAATACTGATTGAACCCTTTGGCTGTCTACTGGTCAACCCCTCTGTTATGGGACCAATGTTTCTTTTTTTTTCCTAACATTCAATTCCTTAATGATATCTTTGATTCTTGCTATTCCATAGAGTTTCTCATTGATTATATACTGTAGCCTTCTCACACTTACAATGAATTTCTCTGTTGCTTTCCCTGTGATAATCATTTTTCATTCTTTAAATGCTTGTATTCCCTTATATTTTTGATGCCATATGGCAGCACTGGTAGAATGTTGGTGTAATACCAAATGGTGTTAAGGAGCATGAGAGTCTGTGCTTTTTTCAATTTCATTTTGGGTAATTGGGTAATTGGGAACTTAGCTTCTCTTGAAATTTAGCTTTGGGAGCCTATGCTCATGCTCTCAGTGATTTCATCCTCTGAAGACTCATTCTTCTAGGAGAAATTAAAGTGTGCCCCAAACTCAAAATTTAAAATTCTGTTACAATATTATTCATAAAGCTAAACTTTGACTTGATAGCCCATAGGGATGTCTTGATAGCACACAGGAAAGCCCATTTCATCATTTCTTATAGCACAATAGTATTCTTTTTTTTTTTAATTTTAAACCCTTAACTTCTGTGTATTATTGACTTATGGTGGAATATTGGTAAGGGTAGGCAATGGGGGTCAAGTGACTTGCCCAGGGTCACACAGCTGGGAAGTGTATGAGGCCAGATTTGAACAGTATTCTAATTCCTTCATAAAGTAAAAATTGTTTAGTCACTCCCCAGTTGAAGGACACTCTCTTAGTTTCTCTTTTTTATGAAGAGCTGCTATAAATATTTTTATATATGTAGATTCTTTTTCTCTTTCTCAGATTTCTTTGGGGGCATAAGCTTAGGAAGGGTATATCTGAGCCAAAGGACCCCTGCCCTTTGATAACATTCTGGGCATAGTTTCAAATTGCATTCTAGATATCTGGACCAATAATTCACAGTTACCCCAACAGTGTATCTGTTTTTATTTTCCCATAGTCTTATCAACATTTGTCATTTAATTCTGTTGTCTTCTTTGCCAGTCTGATAGGTGTGACTTGGAACTTCAAAGCTGATATAATTTATATTCCTCGAATGATTTTATTTACATACTTTTTTCATATGATTTCTTCCTGAAGAAATTAACTACTCATGTTCTTTTACCATTATTTTTAGGGAATGGCTATTAGTCTTATACATTAGAATCAGTTCCTTCATATGTCTTTGATATAAACAAACATGCAAAGATATTTTTCCCTCAGTTTACTTGCATGTCTTCTAATTTTTACTCTACTGGATTTGTTTGTGCAAAACCTTTTTTATATAATCAAAATTGTTCATTTTTTTCTTGGTGTGATCCTCTCTATCTCTTATTTATTCATGAACCCTTCTCCTATCCATAGAGCTGACAAGTAATTTCTTTCTTCCTCCTTTAATTTGTTTAGGATGTGAATAATCTGTAAAATATAAAACCCTGCAGGTCTGTCCTTCCGTGCACACTTATCTCAATGGGAATAAATGAGTTTGTAAAAAGAATCAGGCTTATAAAATACCACAAGCTGTGGTTTAGAGAAAACATAAGACAGTTACTTTTTGTTCAATTCTACCAAGGCAAGGGCAGAAAGAAGGTGCCTCTAGGTCTCTCTGCTTTACAGGGGAAAGGAGGAGGGAAGGCTGTTCAGGTCTTTCCTCTAATTGGGCTGCTCCAATTCCATTTGCCCACTGTTGACCATGACACAGGCCACCTTAGGAGAAGCCCAACTGTTTTCCATTTCATAAACAGACAGCTTTCCAGGCTTTGTGGCCAGGGGCTGAAGTGCTTTCCAGATGGGTTCTTTCTCCACTTTTCTCATATCCCAAACATAGTGCGATGCCAAGATCTCATCCCTTCTTGACTCGTACTCTGGTGGCCCTTCCAGATAGCCCTCTCTCTCAGGGAGCTAGCTCATTAGTCTGTGGAAGCTTACAAAAGGGCTGAACAATATTTACTTATCTATATATCTATTAATTAATCAACTCGTTATTTTTATCAATTTACTTTTATTTTGTATGTTATAGCTTAGCTGATAGGCAAGGTTTTGCTATGTGAATTAAATCAAATATTACATCATATTAAATAGAAATTGTAGTTGTAAAAGAAAAAAGAGACAGAAAGAAAAGAGCTGAGAATTTTAAAGACAAAGCTTTTAGGTGAATTTTTGAATACTGAATTGAATATTAGGTGAATATTTGAAGGACTATATAAATACAACTTTTATTTAAGTTGCTTGGTGGTGGGTGGTTGCTACTTTGTTTTTGTCTGTCTTCCTAGCATTTAGGAAAGCCCCTTCCTTGCACAAAGGAGGCAATTGAGAATTTCTTATTGAATAGAATTATTTAAATAAGATGGTTAAAATCTCAAAAAATTATTGTTAGAGATACTAATATTTCAGATGTCTTAAGGAGAATTTAAATATTATGCCTTTGAGGTTATTTTGGTTTTAATTAAGCAAAAAAAAGGGCTAATAATATTGAAAATAAAAACAAACCAACCCCAAATACTGGATTTTTAAATTTTGTGTCATGAGAAGCTTGGGATCATTAAAGGAACTTGGCAGTTTTTGAAAGGAAATCCAGGCTACTCTTCTCCTATTCAAGTCTGAGCCCAAATCAGTGTCCATAATTTCTGTCTGTCTCAGATTGACATCCTGATGGATAAACATTACAGGTTGTATCTAAGGTATTATTTTTTTTAAAGTTCCTCACAGACAGCCAGATGGTGCTGTAGAGTGCTGGACCTGAAATTAGAAAGACTAGAGTTCAAATTCAACTTTGGTCATTTAGCTGTGTGATCCTGGGGAAGTAACTTAAACCGCTATTTGCCTCAGTTTCCTCATCTGTAAAATGGAAAGAATAATAGTACCTACCTCCCAAGGTTGTTATTAGGATAAAATGAGATAATAATTATAAAGTTCTTTGCCCAGTAGTATACAGCTATATAAATACTAGCTATTACATCTATACACATATAAATATCACTTGCTGCTGCTATTATTATTATTAATTAACTCATTCCTCTCATCTTTTTGATGGGGTTTAGATAGAAATGGTCCACTCTTCTATTATTCTTTTATACTTAATGTTCCGAGGACATTGTCCAGGAGGATAACTTTTTTATTGATGAATAAAAGAGTTTGTATGCAGTGATTTTCTCTTTAGAACCACTGAAAGTCTCCTCAGTACAATTCAAGCAGCAGAAAAAGCAATAAAGTTGATAATGTAGCTTGTCCTGTCCCTAAGCAACTTTGATCTTAGCAATGGCCTTAGATTTTGAAAGCTTCCAGGTAGCTTGGAAACAGAATATTTGCCCTGATGGCATCTCTGAAAAATATGTTTTCAGGTTTATATAAGTATTATTCTTGGGCAGTTGTGGAGAGCACTTTGTCCCTTAATAAGGGGCCAACTCAAATCCAGTTTATTTACGAGTTCCCAGGATATTTTGAGTTAAATATGTAAGCTGAAGTATGAATATTTGCTCTATGACTTATCACTCCATTTTTAGCTCTAAATTCAGTTTCTTTACATTTATTCTTTATAAACTTTTATGTGTACTTGGGTTCCCCATCACTTCCTTCTTTCTTCCTTTCTTTCTTTCTTTCTTTCTTCCTTCCTTCCTTCCTTCCTTCCTCCTGTTTGCCTCTTTTCTCATTTGTTAAATGAGCTGGAGAAGGAAATGGCAAACCACTTCAGTATCTTTGGTAAGAAAACCCCAAATGGGACCACAAGAGTCAGACAGGACTGAAACAATTCAACAACAACAAATATGACCCTGAAAGTCACTTGAAGCCTCTGTGCCCAAGTTTTCCTATTTGTAAAATGGGGATAATACTAGCATCTACATCCCAGGAATATTGTACAAATCAAATGAGATACCCTGCAAAGCACATTGCAAACTTTTAAATGATATATGAATTCTAGTTACAACAGCAATAATAATATTAATTATTATCATTATTAATAGTAGGAATATCATCTCTGGGATCTAACACAGGGTTTGGCATCTAGTAATGCACTTAATAAGTGTTTGTTGATGATTAATTATTGATTTAGTATAGATGGTATGCATTTGAAGATGAATAGGACTCTGGTCTATGTTATCAAGTGGATTTCAGTCTAATAATAGCTAAGATTCTGTCAGCTCTTACCAAGATTTATCTCATTTGATACAATAACCCTATGAGGCAAGTGGTATTATTCTTCTCATTGTACAGATAAGGAAACTGAGGCAGACAGCAGTTAAGTGACCTGCTCAGAGTCACATAGATAGTGAGCATCTGAAATTAGATTTGAACTCAGGTCTTCTGGACTCCAGGCATAATGCTCTCCATTGTACCACCTAGCTGCCTAGTTGACATGATTTCAAATACATGTCTAAAGAATTATCATTTGTCAAAAGAATAGAATAGGAATAAAGTATTCTAGAAATTCAGAAGTGAGAGAGATCATTCTGGACTGGAGTTATTGGGGAAAGCTTCTTATGGAAGAATTGTCACTTGAAGGATAGTTATGATTTGGATAGGAAAAGAAAAAAAGGGGGAGCTTTCAGGATTGGTGGGATTGTCATGGGCAACATGTAGAATAGGAATATGTCAGCTGTTTCATCAATCCTTGAGTGCATCTATCTGGGTAAAGCAGAGGGTTCGTGTAGGGGGAGCACCAGAGATAAGAATGGAAAGGATTTTTGAGCCAAAGGTGGCTTGGATGGGTATCTGTAGAGAAATGCTAGGGGAATTTTATAAAATCAATGTTTCTACTGCAGTAGTCAAGAAGCCTTCGAAATGGAGACTTAGATGCAACTAGGAATATTCCAATTGTTTTATCAAAGGGCTGCCCTTTGATAGAAAATAAGATATGGGAAGTGGTATAATTTCTCAGAAAATACTCCCTTTTTTCTTCCAGCCTGAATCAGAGACTATGGTTCATCCATTTGGGGCATTGGGAACAGCATACTTAACTGCTAAGTCTGACTACTGAGGTAGCCAGTGGTTGAAGGGAGGGCAGGATGTGGGACTCAATACACTTTATCCTTTGGTTTTGTTTGGGTTATCTTCATGTTATCATCCTGTCTCCTGCCTTCTGGAGTGGGATCTAGCTTACTCCCCTTCCCAATATTTGTTGTTGGAGCATAGTCTACATAAAGCTAGTGAATATGTATTTGCTTAGACTAGTCTTGAGAAGCTGATTAATAGAGCTAAAAACTTCAAAAGGATGAGGTGGTTGGAAGAAATCACTCACACACAGATATGAGCCAGATGTCCCAGAACATATCAGGTATGGCATAGGAAGAAGAATATTGATGGAGAAGACCTTATGAGAAACAGAATTCAAAAATATGGACAGTAATGAAAACTGTAGCCTCAGATGTCTACACACTTGTGTAGAGGTTGAATAATAAACAAGATAAATGAGGTGACTTAAAATAAATAGATAACATTTGTACTCATAAATAACGTTGAGACTTGGTGGGAAGGATGTGACTTATTACTAGAATATAGTTAGGAAAAGGTACACATTAGTCAATAGGAAGAAAATAGATGAAAAGGGACTTAGGTTTTCATTGTATAATAAAGAAGTACACTTGTAAGGGAATCCAGAAATGGAATATTATGCCCCATGCAAAGGGGTCGTTATGGATCACTAATGAAGAGGGTTGGACAAGAGTATCTCCCTCTGAATATAGAAGAGCAGGGTTCAAATTGGTATACAAATAAACATGATTCAGAAATCCAAGTTAGATCTGTTCCAATCAGCCAATTAATCAATCAACATTTATTAAGTGCCTACTATGTGCCAGGTGCTGTGCTAAGACTTGGGGATTAAAAAAAAGGCAAAAGACAATCCCTGACTTCCATGATCTTGCAATCTAATGGAGAAGACAACATGCAAGCAAATATATACAAAACAAGCATATCTAAGATAAATAGGAAATAATTTACAAAAGGAAGGCACTGAAATTAAGAGGAGTTGAGTAAACCTTCCTGTAAAAGGTGAGATTTTAATCAGGACATAAAGAAAGTCAGGGAGGTCAGTGGTTGGAGCAGAAGAAAGAGAACATTCCCAGCATAGGGGACAGCCAGAGAGAATGCCCAGAATCAAGAGATGGAATCTTGTTCAAGGAATAGCTGGGTGTCCAATCTCTTTGAAATATTGGATCCCAACATATGGAAATAGAAGTGGAAAACTGATGGCAGGAGTCGAGATTCAGGCTATGCATATACATACTCAGGAGGCAAGATCTGGGGAGCATTGAGAAGTTGACCATTTATCTGATTCAAACTGTCTCCCCAAATCTTTGGACTTTCAGGGTAGCTATATTTCCTGCTCTTGCCTTGGACTGTCCAGTTTTGTCATTCTTCTTGACTTAACCACAACAATTCAATTCAACTAGCATTTACTATGGGCAGCTTTGGGAGTGGTGAGAAGCCTGGCACAGGAGAAGAAGTGAGCCAGTTGACTAGGATGTTCCCCTAGGGAGCCAGTGTGGTCAAGTAGAAAGAACACTGGCTCTAAAGTTGGGTTTAATTCCTTTTCTTGACACCAACAGCATGACCTAAGACAAGTCATATAACCTCTTTTGAGCTCAGTGTCATCACCTTAAGTTGTTCTTGCTGACTTGGTATCAAAACCCTGGTACAGGGACAAATCTGTGTTGATATTGCTATTATCGCCATGGTAGGAAGAAGAGGCAATGGGCAAGGATTGCAACAAACCTAGACTGGGAAAGTTCAATCTTCACATATCTGGCCATTTTAGCAGCTGACTTCTTGTAGTCACAGCCCACAAAGCTGTTGGGTGACTGTGTGCAAAATCTTGAATAATCCTCCAGTTTTATAATGCTGAATTCTCATGGCTGAGATGAAACACAGATCATCAGGTCTTGTTAGGAGGGATGTCCAGTTGAGCAGAGGCACAGAAAACTCATCTAGAATTGGAATCTCCACTTGGTGCAGGCATTGTACCCACTTGGAGGGTAGATAGCTGGATCTGAGGCATGTGAGGATGTTTGCAGGGAGGTAAACTTAGGATCCTAGATAAAGAGTGGAGAGGGACCTCAGAGACTTTCCAGTCTAGCCCTCACCTTTTACAGATTAGGAACCTGAAGCTTAGAGAGAGTAAGGGACTTGCCCACGGTCAAGTGGTGTAGCGACTGAGGCTGGATTTGAATGATAGTCTTCTGACTCCAAAATCTGTATTACTTTGTCCTCTCTCATACTATCTCCATAAACTAATAAACTTTAGAAACCTTTAGTTGAAGTTTAGAGGCTGCAAAAATTTATAATTTAAAGAGAAGCCTGCCAGGGACAAGGATTCATCAGGTGTCCAAATCCACAGTTTCTGGACAAGAAATTTGCCTGCGGATTATGATGTCTGAAAGCGTAGGTAACAGTCAAGTTAAATCAACTGAAAAATAATTCTCAGCAGCTATGGCATTGATCCAGAGGCTGCACCCGTCTTAAAGTGCTGTATGCCATAAAGGTCACTGTGGGTGGTGATGGAGTGTTTACCACCTTACCTTGAGAGGGTGCCGAAGGGCTTCAAAAGCTGACTTGCTTTTCACCAAACTTGTTCTTCCATCTCCTCCTCCCCCTGGGCTTCTGCATTGATAGCAGCTTGTCTGTGCCTAGAATGCACTCTCTTTCCCTCTCTGCCTTTTAGAATCTCTGGTTCCTTTCAAGCCTCATCTTATGTGTCAGCTTCTATAGGAAGCCTCATCTCTCTAGGTAAAGTTTTCTCTCTCACCCAATTATTTTATGCTTACTTGACTGTCAAGAAAATATGCTGGAACACATTGAGAGTCAGCCTCAAGATCAGGAAAATTTGGGTTCAAATCCTACTTTTGACACATATTATCTGTGTAACCATAAGCAAATTAACTTCAATTTTCATTGTCTCAGTTGGTTCTCTAAGAATATACACTGAAAAGGCATTAGATGTCTTGGTGGATAGAGTGCCAGGCATGGAGACAGAAGGTCTTGGGTTTAAATCCAATCTCAGGCTCTTCCTATCTATGTGACCCTCACTTAACTACAATTGCCTAGCACTTACTGCTCTTTTTTCTTGGTATCAATATTTAGTATTGATTCTAAGGCAGATGGTAAGGGTTAAAAAATACACACACGCACACACACACATATATACATATATATGTATATATAAATTAGAGAGAGGGTACTGCATCGATAAAAGGAGTCATTCAGGAGTCTCAAAATATTTTTGTGTCATAGATCCCTCTGGTATTTTGTTAAACTCTAAGGATCCCTTTACTAAATAATTTTTTTAACCTAGACAGAGAGCTTGTGTAGGTACTAGAAGATGTTTCAGATCCATTCAGTATGCATCATGGAGACTACAGTTCAGTAAATCTTGAAACAGTATTTTTTTCACCTTTAAAATAGAAGGAAATGCTAAATTTCAGCTAGAATTAGTGAAAATACAGGTATTATTTTTCCAACTTAATTCACCCTTGGTCTGTGGACCCAAGATTAAGAATCTTTCCTCTCTGCCAATTAAATCATAAGTCTAGTCCTTATATCTAGCTTTCTATTTGTAAAAGTAGCATGGCAAAGCAGATAGTGCAATCTTTGGGATCAGTAAGACCTGAGTTCAAGTCCTCCCTTTGATACATATATTTTGCTTGATCCTGAGAAAGTTGCTTACCTGTTAGTGCTCCAGACAATTTTTGAAGGCTATAAATTGGATATCCAGTGCTAATCTGCTTTGGTGGAGGAAATTTCCTCACTAGGAGGTCTGGTAAAACCAAAATGCTATACTTGTGCATAGTGTAAACTCCTTAACTATATTTATGTTTTTTCATTTTGTCTTTATAGTTCCAGAATACAACACAGTGTCATTTATAGTAGGTGTTTAATAAGTACTTTTTGTTTTGGATTAGGTTGGAATATGACTAATTATTAGAGTAATATTCCTAGACTATATAGTTCTTTTTGTATTGATTGTTTGTAAGAAGTAGCTTCATGCTTCAAGCATGGGTGATGGCATGACTTTCTTCTGCAAGAAGTTGGGCTCTTCAAGATTTCTGAGTTCATCAGTCTCAGTGATGGAGTGTTTGAGGATCTGGATATATTAAAAGAGGGGTTCAGAAGAACTGCAAGAAACAATATAGGCAAAGTTCTTTGTAAACCTTAAAATTCTATATAAATGTGAACTATTATTACTATTACTATTTGGAAGTACTGTGATTCACTTTTTCAACCCACACTTATTTGGTCTAGCAGGTCAGTTCCCTAAAGCACAATTTCCATGTCTCTCCTTAGAATTCTAGAGGTAACCTAAAGGTCTTTCTTTTTTAAATGATCGTTTTCTAGTACTATCTTGCTCATGAGCCCCCATCTAGTGTGTTTCCTGTGAATCAATCAACTGGTTAACATCTCCTCAATATCAGCAAACCAATTAACATCAATATTCTTTTTATCATTTCTGAGCAGGAATAGTAAGGATCCAGGTTCAAAATGTGAACACACTAGGAGTATATTTTTTCTCTGACATCTAAGTTCCTTGTGATAGTAGGCTAAAATATAAAAAGTTTCCTATAAAATATTTCCTCTACCAAATTTACTTTCGATTGCGACATAGCCTTTGGACAGGACATTCCTTTGCTTATAGGACACGGAGATTTGGCTGCCATTGCTGGGGTGGATTGGCTGGTCACTTGACTTGGCTACTGCTGCCACTAGCTCTGGTTGTTGACAAGAACTTTGCTGATTCTACTGACCTTTTGAAGCTCACAAAGTCATTTGTAATCTGGTCCATTTCATCTCTAACACTCATTCTCCTAAAATCAAGAAAGGAATAAATACAGTAGAGACAGAAGATACAAAGGCACCTGAGTTCATGTTCACATGGCAGCTGAGTGGGCATATAAGGTCACTGTTAATAGGCTGCTACTACATTTGCCTTCAGTGGCTCTTCTCTTCCTGAATTCTTACTAAACCTGGAGTCTTTTAGCTATTTGGACTTCCTCACCAGAAAAAAGAGGGAGATTTAATCTGTGTAAACTTTTTGTATGCATATTCAATTCTGGCTTGGTTGTAAACTAAAAGGCATTTGGTCACCATTTAGTAAGTTGATGGGACATATATAATATCTACTTGGAAGTGGAGGGAGAAAGGGCTTCTCCATTGCATATTTTGAAAACAGACTCACCATAACTACACATTGTTTAACACCAGTAAGAATACACCGTGCATGCTCTAAGGAATGGACTTTCATTGGTCAGTCACTCCACTATTTTCATCCAGATCATGAATCCTATCTCCTGCCTCTGCCATGTATTATAAAGCTTCCAACAGCTGTTTGAGAAATACTATCAGGGTAGAGAATTCGGGGATAAAATTATAACTATAGCTTGCAAAACCAAGGAAAGGCTTTAAGGCTTTGGTGGAGGTAGAGGTCCCTTAATTGCAGGTTGTCCAGAACCCTGTTTACATCCACATGGATTCTCCACCAGTCTTTATGCCCCTTGGGAACTCATTCTCTTCTTTCTCAAATACCCACTATCTCTACTTTTGCACAGATCTAGAGATTGTGTAAGTCTTGAAACAGTGAATTTATAAATCTCCAGAGGTCTGTAGAGAGCTTGCATGAACCAAAAATTGTGACTCAATCAGTATTCATACAGACTGTGTTGAAAGAAAAAAATCTTTCCTTTTGGGCTTTTACTTTGATTAATGAAGCAAAATTCAGGACAAAGAAAATTAAAAAGAGTTTATTAGAAGGACGTCAAGGTAGCAATATATTGATGGGCTGATCTCTGAGCATCAGCAAGGTTTCAAGGTAAGCCAGCTTTTTATAATACAACTTTCATAATGAGATAAAGATAATTGTGATAGGTTCATATCAGCAAAAGAGGTTGGGCCAGGTGGACCGTAAGTAAAAATTTCTACCTGGTTGAGCATCTGACTTGACTACATAACAGTTGTGTGTGTGGGTGACTTGAGTACAGGACACAAATATCAGGGAAATCTAAGCTGCAGACTGAGTGATGATTCCTCTCCCCATCCCAATACTGATTAACCAGCAGGGGCTGGGAACAATGGGTTATTGGGTCAACATAACTTTCAATAACTGTGCTACACTGCTTTGGATCTCCTCCTCTGCTATACTTTTTCAGGGTTGAGAATAACAAAGAATCCTGTTTTACTTTATTGAGCCAAATTACTCTGGTTAACAGCTTTGGAGAATAAGCATGAAGTGCTTATAAAACAGGGAACTTTCATGATTCCTAGAAAATCAGAACTTCCAATCACTGAGGTTCATAATTACCTCTTTCTATTTCCCATGAGGTTTGTGGATGCTGTTCCTATGTTGTCTTTCCCAAACTCAAAAACTGGTCCAGGATATCAATAAATATGAAAACATTTTTAAAGTCCATATCTTTTTTTTTTTTTAAATTTTAAACCCTTAACCTCTGTGTATTGACTTATAGGTGGAATAGTGGCAAGGGTAGGCAATGGGGGTCAAGTGACTTGCCCAGGGTCACACAGCTGGGAAGTGTCTGAGGCCGGATCTGAACCCAGGACCTCCCGTCTCTCGGCCTGGCTCTCAATCCACTGAGCCACCCAGCTGCCCCCTAAAGTCCATATCTTTTGACTTAGAACCAACATTAAGTATTAGAAGAACAATAAGAGCTAGGCAATTAGATTTAGTGACTTGCCCAGGATCACACAGATAGAAAGTGCCTAACATCAGATTTGAACCCAGGATCAGAAATTTCCTGTTTCCATGCCTGGCACCCCATTCATTGAGTCACCTAGCTGCTTTACACTATTTTGTGAGCAGATACTATGCCAGGTCCTAAGGATAGAAATACTACAATGGAACCCCTTGTACTCAAAGAACTTATATAGGGGCTACAGAACGTTTATAGATTAGAACTGAAAGTGGGCTAATTCGGCTGAAATGAGGAATCTATGGGGTTCAAGAGAACAATCATTCAATGAACTTAGAAAGGGAGATTGAAAACCAATTGTGAAGGTCATTTTGAAATGCTAAACAAGTGACTGCATTTTATTTTGGAGGCAAGAGGGAGCCACTGAAACTCTCAGTGGAGGGGAATGCCATGGTTAGCATTGTTTAAGGTTATTGATTTGGCAGGCATGGGGAGGATGACTGGAGAAGGGAGAATAATTATGAGATCACTGCAGCAGTGCAGATGAGAGGTGTTTGTCTTCATTAATGCTAGTTAACATAAAATCATATGCTCATGGATTTAGAACTAGGAAGAATATAATCCTTTCATTTTAAGGATTTAAAACAAAAACAAAAACCTGAATCCCAGAGAGGGGAAGATATTTGCCCAAAGACATGTAAAAAGTAGCAGAAATGTAATATAAATTTAGATCCTCTGACTTCCAATAGCATATTGTGCATAAGCTTAATCGGTACAAGTTTTAGGAATAAGGAATCTCTGGACTCTTTGCAATGGTCTTCCTAGGGTTGCATGTCCCAGTTTTCCTGATGTGAATCACCAGTTTGGCATTTTTATGGCAATCTGGGGATTCTTGTTGAGGGCTAATGAGGCCTCTCCATTTTGTGTTTCACTGTGTTCTTCAAGACAATACTAGATAAAAGACACTGAATTTGGAGTCAGGAGAGACCTTGGGTTCAAATATCATCTCTACCATCTAATTGCTATGTCAAAATAGAGAAAATGAGTCAGGAAAAATTGAACAAGCATTTTATTTGGACAGATCAAGAGACTCATGAACTGTTACCCCACACAGGGTTTATAAAGGAAAAACCACAAAGACATGCAGGGTAGTGGTAATCTTTCAGCTGCAGATAGTGTGGATATAGGGGAAAGTACAAAGGGTGGAGTAACATATATTTTCTTGGAAAAGGGAATAAGGGGAGAGCCTAGAGTAAAAAGCTAGGGGGAGCAAAGAGTGATCTATCAGCATATTCTGAGTGAACTCTGAAAGATTTTGAAAGGACAGAGTGGTGAGGGTAGAAAAAACAGCTTCACATCTGTTTGACCCTGGACAAATCATTTACCTTTTCTGAGTCTGAGTTTCCTTCTCTATGAGATAGAAATAACAATAGCACCTGCCACTTAAGTTTGTTACGAGAAGCTTGAATGATATAATACATGTAAAATGCTATATAAATGTCTATTATTATTAAATATTTAGGAAATACTGAGATACTACATTACTAAAAATAATGCTGAAACTCTAGCAAGATTATTTCTAAAACAAGGATATAAAGACTCATACCCTTGGACCTGGGTTATCTGTTGCCCAAGTTGTCCACTTTGCTGCCCTTTTTAGTTTTAAACTTTTAACAACCATGATCTGGCTTTGGAATTCTATTCTCTGGTTTTACCTTCTCTACATCTGAACCAGGGCATACCTCCTGGAAAATCCATTTGGTGAATGTTATTATCATCCTTAACAACTATTTCATTGGGTTAGGTACCATTAGGTGATAACCAGGATCCATGATTGTGGCAGTTGACTGTCAACTTTTATTTTTAATGAACAGCACTGAGATTTTGATGGGAAAAGTGAAAGACTGGATGAATCTTTCTTCAGACTATTTTTCAAGAACTCTAGTTAGTCAGCCCTTTATCTCTAGTCTGGTCAATAAGAAGATCCCATTGACTAAGATTAGAGCTCCTGGAACTAGATTGACCTCCCACCAGAAAGGCTATATGGAAGCAAATCCCCTGCTAAACATTTCTCAGTGAGACTGCTATTTGGGAGGGAGCAGAGCTTTGGCTCAGTGCCTGGTTGAGGTTGGGGATGAATAGGGTATATTTCTGTTCTAGGCATGGTGTCTGGCAGTATTGGGAACAGAAGGTGACCTTTTCAATTTTCAGGCAAAAGCTGGGTTATTCAATATCAGCCAACTGATCTCTAGAATTACTGAGAATGTGTAGGAATGGATTATATTTAACACTGAGTACCTCTGAAAAGTTTTCCTACTTGAATCTATATGGGTTTGGTCTTCTGGATCGCTAATCTGGACCAAAGGGAATATTTATTAATTACTTCATTGAAAATTTAGATGCCTGGATCTGTGGGGAACTCAGGTACATCATTTACTATAAAAATTTTATTATAATTATACTTGGAAATAAGAATGTTCATCCCATTCTATTTTCTTTGCCTTATTAAAAAATCCCCATGCATCCAATATTTTAAAATTCTGGTCCTTCTCAAACATTATCAGACAGCTAGATCAAAGAATTTCATCATCTTAGTATGATTGCATTCCAGAAAGTATTTTATAGAACCTTTCATCCTGGCCTTATAGATAAAAAAGGAAAAAGTGATCTAGTTGATAGGACACACATATATTCAAAACTAGCTTAATGACCAAACCTGAAGACTATTTATATACTATGGACGAATGACAATCTAGTTGAGTTCCTCAAGGACTTGTCATAAATGCTGAGATATTTAACACTTAAATAAATGACTCTGATAAAAGCAGAGGTGGCATGCTGATCAAATCTGGAATTAAGGAAAACTGGGAGAGATAGCTAACCTATAAGATGATAGGATCCACAAAGATCTTGATAGACTAGAATGATGGACTGAATTGAATTAGCTGTTATATATTCAGGAAAAAGGTGAAGCTCCTCATTTAGGCTAAACACATTAGCTGCACAAGTACAAGATCATAAAAATGATGCTAGACATGGCACGTGTGAAAAATATTTGTGGAGTTCAGTAGACTACAAGTCCACTAATTAGAGGCAACAATGAGATATATAGTAGTCAGAAAAACTTATGTGATCATGAAAGGGATGATGTCCAGAGAGAAGGAGGTGTTAGACTTACTGAATTCTCTACTGGTCAAACTACATCTGAAATACTTCATTCAGTTCTGAGCCATGGGTTTTTGGAAGGATATTGTCAACTTGGAATCTATCCAGAGAGAGGAAACTAGCAGGGTATGAGAGTTCATGTCATAGGATGATCTATGAAAGGAATTGGGGATGCTTAGTCTGAAGAAAAGGAGATTTGGTAGGAGAGGGGAGGCATTATAATTGTGTTCAGCCTGTGAAAGCCTACCACGTGGAAGAATGATTAGATGGGATAAGGAAGAGCAATTGATGGAATGTCCAGGCAGGCAAATGCCTTCTCCATAAAAGGGAAAGCTCCCAAACATAACAATGAAAGCTTTCATAAAGGACAATAGGATTCCTTAGGAATTATGGGTCTTCCCCCATCTCTGGAGTCTTCATCTAGAGCAGTGGTTCCCAAATTTTTTTGGCCTACCACCCCCTTTTCAGAAAAAAATATTACTTGGCGCCCCCTGGAAATTATGAAACTATTTATTGAACTCAGAATAGAATGTAATATAAAAAAAGTGTGGCCATCACTGCTCTTCTGGATCGCTGCAGCACCCACCAGGGGGCGGTGGCGCCCACTTTGGGAATCACTGATCTAGAGACTTAGATGACCATTCATGAATGTCGTTGATAATTAGGTAGGACTAGATTTGACACTCCTTCCAAGCCTTTAATTTTGTGATTATGATCTGACAACTTTTAATTATAATGGAAACACCTTCATCTTTTTTTTTTCCTTCAGGACAATGTTATTCTCTACATATTCCATCACATATCTCTGTATATTGTCACATTGCCTCTCCCTTGATCCAGACTGACCCCATCATGTAGGGAAGCTAGCCTTCTCATCCTTTAGATATTTCTCTTCTTCCTACAAGGTTTGGGATGGGGAAGAGGAATTTACTAGATAGCATAGTATGTTAGGTATTTCCCTCCCTACTTCTCTATGTCCTTAGACCATCCATGGGGGAAAATATTTTGATGCAGTAGGAAGGGAACTGAACTCAGAGTCAGAAATACTTGAATTCAAATCCTACCTCATCTTCCACAAACTACCTATATGACCCCATGCAAGTTGTTTCTTATTCCTCAGTTTCCTTATCTATAAAAAGGTTGTACTCAAAAGCCTTAAAGGTTCTTTCTAGTTCTAAATCTGTGATTCTTTAATACTTTAATATTAAGTGCCAGGCATTTTTGACTTTCTTTTTTTTAAATCGATGTAGAAATGATTTTTTTACAATTGTTTTCTGACATTTTGCCATTCAGATTCTCTCTCCCTCCCTCCTCCCCTTCCCCAAGGCTATAAATGGTCTGTTATTGGCTATACCAGTGCTTTTATATAATATATATTTCCATATTCCCCATGCCATGACAGAAGATACATATTGCACATACAATAAAAAACTCATGAAGGAAAAAAAGTGAAAGATGGCATGTTTTGATCTGTAGTCAGATTCTAACAGTTCCTTCTTTGGCTTTAGACAGCACTTTTTATCATGAGTCTCTTGGAGTTATTTTGAGACCTTGTTCACTGATATTAGTTTAGTAAACTTTAGTCCTTCACACCTACAAAGACAAAAATGAAACAATCTCTGCCTTGGAAGAGCTTACACACTACTGGATGGGTGATTGAAATTAAGATAGACTGAGGCATAAAGTTCTAAGCACAATCAATTTATTGATAAAACTAATAATTACCAAATGAAATGGTTCTTTCAGCTTCTCAGTAAGCTAAAAGACCACAAGGTAGGGCTTACTAGCCTTCATATAGTTTTTCTGTGAAGTACAGAACAAAGAAAATAATGTATCACAGATGGGAAGCAATATGATTGGTTTCAAAGTCTGAAGTGCCATTTTTGGTGGAAAACAATACTATTATCTGGAACTTTGGAATTCAGGGATAGCAACGATGTCTCCTTCTATCCTATTGCTGTGGAAAACTCATTGGTGGAGTCTATCTGCCTGGCTAGTCTGTGTTACAGCAATCATAGATCAGATTTTCTTGGAAAAGATAATAGACTGACTTCCCTGGGATCTACCTGCATCACTTAAGGATAACAGATTTCTTCTAATCTTCTAATTTCTTCTAATCACATAAGGTAGCTAGTGGTACAAAGAGAAGTTTCCTTTCAATTAAAGGGATTTATGAGGAAATTTAGCTAAGAGGAAAACAACTTCTGGATGCATGGATTTCTAAATTTAACTTGGAGATAAAGAAACTTGGCTCAGACAGTTGAAGGAGAGAATAACAGACTAGAATAAATATAAAATACTAAATCAATATTTGATTTTCTCATACCACAGAAAGCTTTCATACACATCTCATTTTATCTTTATACAAATTTGAGGGGTGGGTAGGGTGGGTAAGAATTATATGATTATTCCCATTCTATAGCTGAGAAAACTGACTCAACAGTGAGGTGATTTATCCTAGATCACAGGGGTAAGTGGAAGAGGTAGGTTTCCTAAATGCCCAGGTCTGTTGCATTTCCTATAAATCACAGTATCTCTCCATTACCATGAGTAGAGTGTTAAAAAAGTGAGATCTGAAGCAGAGAGAAGGTTCTTGATGGTTAGAGAGCCCACTTCTGCCTGCTGAATTTCTAGTGCTTTCTAAAGTCCTTTTGTTCTAAATCTATGAACCAGTGATTTTAGTAATGGCAGCACTCACACCCCACGTCTAGAACTCTGGGTCATAAAGGCCAAAACTTCCCCAAAGGCTCCATCATTCCAGGGGTAGGCTACTTCACTCCATCCTCACCCCTAGAATTGGAAAATACTGGAACGGTGACTGTCAGTCAATAATACCTACTAGTAGAAGTCATGCTCAGTGATACAAGGAAAAGCAAAAATAGTCCTTGCCTTCAAAAAGCTTGCCTTTTAATGTGAGAACAAAAAAGTGCCCATTTCTTAGTAACTGGTTCAGTGTTAAAGAGATGTACATTGGGGGAGTGACTGTGGCAAACAGCCTGTCTTTCAGGGACATTGTTGTTGGAGTCTCAGAGATGCCAGAGTTTGAGAATGATTGACCAATGATTTTTCTTTTGTTTTGTGCCAGATTTTTTTTTCTGATTTTGGTATTCTCATAGGGGCTCTGAGCCATATACAATAGCACATCATGGCTAGAAATAAGCAGTTATGTCATCTATGGCCTCAGCAAATTCTTCCCCAAATTCTTATCTAGTTTTACTGAAACCAGCAATTGTGACGAAATTTGTAAAATCTGATTCCCTTAAGGAAGAGCTATTGATTAGAGATAGATGAGACCTAGCCTGCTCTAATTTTTTTTGGCAGTGTTACCAGAGTGACACCAGACAGACCCTATTCCTGTTTGGGAAGATAACAGTCTTTCCTAAGAGAGTCCTCTACTGTATCCCTCCTCCCACTGCCAGTCCCTTTCCCCAGGTACTAAAGAAGCCTGGTGAAGCTTGACTCTGGCTCTGTCCCCTAGGGCTATGAGGGATTATTGCCTCTCCCTGAAGGAATAGCCCAGCTGTTCTGCCCTAATCAAGAGTTCCCAGCTAACTGCTTATTCAGAGTGTAGACACAGGAGAATTTGGGAGCTTGAACCTGGCCCAATGGGAGCAAGAATCTTTCAAGAATCCAGGTATAATTGATGATAGTTAAAATGCTGAGGTCTGAGTTTATCTTTGATGTCACTTGCCACCTCCTGTTTCCCATCGTTAATTGATTAACTGGATAGAGTCCAGATGAGTCCTGGAGGTTGGGGTGGAAGATAATGGTGTTTTCAATCTGTTTTGAAATTAAAATTGCTCAGTGCTTGGAATGAATTCCCTCCTTACCTATGCTTTTCAGAACCTTCCTTCAAAGGTCAACTAAAATGTCACCTTCTTCTTTTCTCATTCCTCTCTTTTTCTCCAGTAGCTAGTTTTTCATTCCTCAATTATCCTCCATTTATTTTGTATATATCTATTGATCTACATGTCATGTAAACTACTTGAGGACAGGTACTATTTCCTTTTTCTCTGCGTATCTTTAGCATCCAGCACAATGTCTGGGACATAGTAGACTCTTAACATGTGTTCGGTGATTGACTGATGCTGAAGGAGGCTATTTTCAGTTGCCTCCTGACTCTGATGGGAACCTCTCACCTTTGTATGAACAATTTTGTAATGTCTTTAGCATGGGGGGTGTGTGGAGGGGTATTACTTCTTATTACAAAGACTATAAGATTCCCATAAAGTTGGTCTTTCTCTGGATTGTTATTATCTTGTTAATTAGGAGGACATTAGACTAAGAACTTGCCTCAGTTTATCTTTCTTTTGAAAAGGCTGAGCAAGGAAACCAAATCTCCATTACTTCACATTTTCAAATAATTGAAATGATTGATTATTGTTTTAAAAAGTCCTGTTCCCTTAGTCTGAATTTGGGATCAGAACACCTGGATTGAAATCTCTCACCTACTATTTTTGACTCTGTGTAGACAAGAGTCTTGGCATAGTCTTAGGTAAAGAACTTAACCTCTCAGGACAGCAATTTCCCCATCTATAAAATGTGAGAGTTGTGCTGGGGGATATTGGTGATCTCTTCTATTTCTAATTGCTATGATCCAATGTTATTCTTTGACCAGAATTGGCATGACTATTCTGAGAATTCCTCCTTTTTTTTTTTTTTTTAAGAAAGGGCAGGGAATAGAGCCTCTGGTATGATTATTGGCCACTTGGTGCTGGGTGATGAAGGTGATTTGTACCCCTTGCTGCTGATTTCAAAACTTCTAGATCAGCTGAACCAGGTTACAAGTCTACGGGTCCTACAACATCCTAGGACCATTGAGTTAGAGTTGTAAGGATCTCAGAGTCTTTCTAGTCCATTTCCCTAATTATATTAGACCAGGAAGCTAAAGGGATTTTCCAAGGATATATACATATAGAGAAGAACATTGATTGGAGATGTGATTTGAGCTGAGATCTTTTGACCCTAGAAGTACACTTTCCACTGTACTATGAAGACATGCATTAGTAACTATTACTCCCAAGATATGCTGTTTGGGCTCCTCCATCCCACAGTAGTTTTACAGTAGTTCACAAGTTCCATTTTCTAGAGTTAGTTGGATGAAAAGTGACCACCTATTTGGATAATATGCTGATTTACGTTAAAAACCCAGCCAGCTTCCTGACCTGATATGTTCCATGCCTCTTAGCGAAATCTAAGGTAAAAGATGTTTTTTTTTGGACAAAGAAAGACCAGTGTTCTTGGAGGAAGAAAATGACTGATTAAAACATTGCCTCCACCTGAAATCTGTGAGCCTCCCACTTCAGTGAAGGACTTACTGATTTCAGGCAGCTAGGTGCTGAAGTGGAAAGAATTGGTCCTGGAGTTAGGAATACTTGAGTTTAAATTTAGCCTTAGATATTTGCTAGCTGTGTGACCCTGGGCAAGTCACTTTACTGCCATATACCTCAATTTCCTCTAATGTAAAATGGCAATAAATACCTATCTTCTAGGGTTATTTTGAGGATAAAATGAGACAATACTTGTAAAGCACTTAGCACAATGGGGCAGGTAGGTAGTGTGGTGTTTAGAGTTCTAGCCCTGGAGTCAGGAGGACCTGAGTTCAAATTTGACCTTAGGCACTTACTAGCTATGTGTCCCTGGGCAAGTTATTTAACCCTGCTTGCCTTAGTTTCCTCATCTGTAAAGTGAGTTGGAGAAGGAAATGGTAAAACATCCAAACATCCCAATAGCTTTGCCAAGCAAACCCCAAACAGCATCACAAAGAATCAGATACGACTGAACGACAACAAAGCATAGCACAATCCTTGGTGCTATATAAATGTTAGCTATTACTGTTATTATTGTTTTTGGGGGGTTGTGGGGGTTTAGAGAAGGTTTAGGGTAAGAGATTATTTGCTTCATCCAAACATGTCTGGTCTGGTATTTTAGTGACACCTGTCTGCCATGATGTGTCCATCTTGTTAGACCTGAACCTTCTAAATCAGGGGCTTAACTTGGATTAAGGTAGAAACAGCTTTTTAAATTCAATAACTGTGTTTTGATATAACTGATTTTCTTTGTAATCCTATGTATTATTTTGAGACATTTATAAACATTATTCCAAGAAAAGATTCATAGATTTCACCAGACTGCCAAAAGGGTTCATGACACAAAAATTTTAAGAAATCTTGTTTTAGGTTCATAATTTCCTTTTCTCTTCTCTGATCCCAATGCATTGTGGAGGGAGGGAAGAGTTTACAGTAAAATATCCTTTGGGCTGTGCTGGCAAGGGAGACACCTTCAGTATTTGGTAGAGTGAGAGGAAAGTACCTGGGAGTCTGTATCCCACAGTCATGCCTGGGAGAGGAGTTACACGGGTACCATCTTGTTGGGGTAGAACCTTGAGCTGATGGCATCTTCTGTTCTTCATGCTCTGGTGTGGTGTCTGGTGTCCTGCCATAGTAACTTCTTTTTATCAAACTGAGTTGGGGCTGGTATTCTGAAAATTCAGCCAGGTCCTGTTCTGTGCAGTCACTGACTGAGTGCCAATGGAGGATGAACTCAGAAAACTGTTTCCTTAGATCCTATTTTATTCCATGATATTGACCTATATAATTTTGTACCTTGTCATTGTCTAAGGCAAAATGATTCTTGCAGGATTGTTTGTTCTGGGAAAGAATACCTCATTTGCACCTGAGGAAATTAATTAGCTCCTGGCTATTTTAATTAATTTTTTTTTAAAACAGCCCTTACTTTTTGTCTTAGAAGCAATAGTGTGTATTGGTTCCAAAGCAGAGGAGTGGTGAGGGCTTTAAGTGACTTGTGTTTTTTTTTAAACTTTAAATGGGGGTTAAGTGTCTTGCCCAGGGTAGTCACCCAGTTAGGAAGTGTCTCAAGTCAGATTTGAACCTAGGAACTCCCAGCTCTATCCATTAAACCACCCAGTTGCCCCCATTAAACTGTCTCTTATGCTACTAGACTTTCAGCCTGCTTCTCATAGAATTCTAGTATTTAGAGATGGAAGATGCTCCAGGGGCCATCGATTCTGACTCATACTTGAAAGAACTCCTCACTATAGCACATTTGGTCATTTGGCCTCTTGTTAAGTATCTCAAACAAGAGGGAACCCAGCACAACTCAAAGCAGCCCACTCCAATTTTGGACAGCCTCCATTACCAAGTTTTTCTTCATATGAAGTTTAAATTTGCTTCTTTGCAACACCCACCCACTTCTTGTTTTCCCTCTGGGGCCAAAGAAGCAAGTTTAATCTGACTTCCACATGGAAGTCTTTCAAATAGTTGAACTCAGCTATCACATTCCCCACTGAATTTCTTTACCAGGCTCAATATGCCAAGTTACTTCAAGCAATTCTCATGTGACATGGTCTTTAGACCCTTTGCAGTTCTGGTTACCATCCTCTGGATACATTCTTTCTAGCTTTTCAGTCACTTTAATAATAAAAGATATGAGTGGCAAGAGAAAAATAGTAGCCAGAGAATCCTGGAATCATAAAACCTACTTTTTGTAGGTTGAATAATTCGCCTTTATGTAGGACTTCATAATTTGCCAAGTACTCTACATATAGCATCTCATTTGATCCTTACAACAACTGTATGAGGTAGATAGTATCTTTATCTACATTTTAATAGGATGAAATTGAGATTGAGAGAGAGGTTATTTAACTAGATCTGGTTCATACAACCTCTAAGTATGAGGCAAGAGTTGAACTCAAACTCTCCTGATTTGGGTTCAGCACATTACTACACTATTGGGGTTGTTCAACCTCAAAAAAAGAGAATAAGGGAATATTATTGTTGCTTCCAAATTCTTAAAGCATAGTCATAGAGAAGGGAGCAGATTTTAGTAGATAGAAACCAGGCTCAAAGCCATGAAGGCTTGGATTCAAATTCTGTTCTGACTGGTTGTGTATTCTTGGGCAAATTAATTAACTTCTTAGTTCTCCAGACAACTCTTTTTTCTCTAGACAACTCTTAAGACTGCAAGTCTCAGAGAAGTGTCGACCTACTTTAATAGAGTTTCCTCATCTCCAAGTTCCCTATACCAACAACCTAACAGCTCAGATCCTATTTATATCCTTAATAATAGCTTGCATTTGTATCCTATTTTAAGGCTGTCTAAGTATTTTACCTCTGAAACCCCAATGCCACTGATAATATTCTTCCTTTTCTCTCATACTTCCTGAAGTTCAACCCCACCATAAAGGCAAGATGGTCCTCTCACTTAGTCGGTTATATTCTCTCATTACTTCAGTCAGGTAAGACCAGTACACTTCTCAAGAAAACCAGTATCTTGCCTCTTGGCACACACTTGCAAGGCTTCCTGGTATTAGTGGGTAGGACTTATAGGTAACCATAACCCTTTGGTAAAAATGGACTCTATCAGATACCGTCAATATTCTCTCTTCCCTCCCCACCCCTAAAATCCATACCTTGTATGCTCTTCAATTGGGGAATGCCTGAACAAAATGTGGCATCTGATGGTGATGGAATACTATTGTGCTCAAAGGAATAATAAACTGGAGGAATTCCATGTGAACTGGAAAGACTTCCAGGAATTGATGCAGAGTGAAAGGAGCAGAACCAGGAGAACATTGTACACAGAGATGGATGCACTGTGGTAAAACCAAATATAATGGACTCCTGTACTAGTAGCAATGCAATGATCCAAGACAATTCTGAGGGACTTCTGAGAACGAACGCTATCCACATTCAGAGGAAGATCTGTGGGAGGAGAAACAAAGAAGAAAAACAACTGCTTGATCACATGGTTCAGTGGGGATATGATTGGGGATGTAGACTCTAGTCTAAATGATCATCCTAGTGCAAATATCAATAATATGGAAATAGGTCTTGATCAATGACACACGTAAAACCCAGTGGAATTGTGCATTGGCTATGGGAAGGGGGTTGGGGGAAGGAGGGAAAGAACAATATTCTAAATTAGTTAATTAAACAAAAAATCCTATACCTTAATCTTAGTATGAATTCTAAGATCAGCAAAGGTTAGGCAGTTGGGGTTAAGTGAATTACTTGCCCAGGGAAGTGTCTGAGGTAAGTTTTGAACCCAATTCCAGAGCTGATGCTCTATCTACTGTGCTACTGAGCTGCCCCTCATCCATAGTCTCTTCAGAGAAAGATCCAGGGTGGGTAGAAGATATTGTCAGTTTGCTTTTTGACCATCCCAATATGCATTTAAATGAATAGATGAGAATTTTGAGTCTTTCTTTTCTGCTGTGTTCACTAGCTTTTTATGCCTTCTCAGCAGACAATGACAGCACTGCCTGTCTGCCTGTATTTACATTTTTTGTATGGGTGGAGGGTGGGAACATAAACGCAGCTAGTGGAACTGTGGCATGCTAAAAGCCCTTGAACATTCCTGTCATCCCAGTTGACAAAGCTTTGCAGGAGATGGGGAAAGTGAAAGCCACAGGGTCTCTGCCCAATCGATACACAGTGGGATTCTAGTTGGTAATTGCCATTAACGTTAATGGAAGTTCCACCCAGCCATTCCATACACATAAATGGGAGAACTGACCTCCCCTCAATTTTTAAAGTGCTCCCATGAGGGGGTGCTTGATTTATAGACAGAGGATTAGATTTAGGAAAGAAAGTTGAGAAACAGCCAAGACTGCTTAATGTGGGGAATTTTGAAAGTGACCCAGAAACAGTCAAAAGTCCCCAAATATAGTTAATATATTAATCTTAAGCAATGAGATTCTACTGTGATGGAGTCTAGTCTGGCATGGAACTCGAATATAGCAAAGTTCAGATGGAGGTGTGACACGGAAGAGATTTGAGAGCATTACAAGGAAGAATGGAGGATGCGTATTGGTGTGGTACCTGAATGCTACTCTTCACTGTTCTTTTTGCAATGTGGAGGTGTAACCATTATATAGTTGAGAGCATTTTTTATTTATTGGGTCAGAATACCTTAGAGACGTTTCTAATTCCTTATCAGTATTTAAATTGAGGAGGGAGTAAAAATAAAAATTATTTAAAAAGAAAAAAATAAAATGAGAAGGGGGAGAAGTGGAAAAATGGGTTCACTTGTTTCAGGGGTCCATTATGCTACTGGAAAGCCCTTTACTTTCAACTCTGCCGATTGCAACTCCTGGCTTCCTTCAAGGCTTATGTCACATCCAACCTCGTTCAAAAAGCCTTTTCTGATTCCCCCAGTGGTTAGTGCCACCCCCACCAATCAATGTGTATTTATTTGGTCTTTCTACTCTACTTGGCTATCTGTGTACATATTGCATAATATTATCTAGCAGAATTTAAGTTTCTTGAGGGCAAGAACTATCTCACCTTTGTAATTGTAATCCCAGTTATGGGGTCTTTGGTGACTCAGAGTAGAACTTGAACCGAATTTGGGGAGCTTTCATGTCAGTCATTCAACCCACCCTTCATCTTTGGGGTCCATTCTATTGCTTCAAATCTGGACAAAAATATGTTTAGCATGTTCTGAGTAAGGCCAGGTGAGGACTGCTAATAGAATAATTTTCTACTTTCTTTTCATGGTGGGGTGCCAGCTCAGTTAGACATTATCAGAATGAGTGGAAAGTCCAAATGTAGATGCATATTACCACTTTGCTCTTAATGAGAAGCTTGTGACAGCATGTACCCAATCTTGAATCAAGTCACTGGTGTGCAAAAATGACTTTCAAGTTTCCTCAGAGCATTGACAGCCCTAAAAAGGTAACCGTCCTTGGTTCAATAAACAAGTTTGGGTTGTAAAGAAAGCTCTCTCCTGGAATCAAGAGGGCTTTTGATGACTTGTATGAAGTGTGGGCGGTTAGAAAATGTTGAGCAAACAACTAGTGCTATACTTTTTGTTACTAATTGAAATTAATATTTTATTTTATCAACAAATAAAAAAGTATTTATTAATTTCCTGCCTATGGGTACTAGACACTAAGGATATAAAGACAAAAAAAAAAGGAAATAGCCTCCCTGTCATTAAAGATGGTACATTCTATTTCATGAGACACCATTGAAATCTATGTTTGTAAATACCCATTGCTTCTAATTGTGTCTTATGGGGACAAGCAAGGCAAGTTCAATTCCTTTTCTATGATAACTATTCAGTTGGATTCAATTTAATTCAAACAGGATTTATATAGCACCAAATTTGTGCTAGGCAAGGGGAAGCTTGGCTATGGAAATGGATTAGGAATGAGAAAAAAAAAACTTGTTCTAATATCAGCTCTGAAACATATTGACTATGTGAACCTTTAGTGCCCTACCCATTTCTTTAAGCCTAAATTGTAGAACTAGGAATTTCTTCATTGAGAATCCTCTACACAAATGAAATCACAGGCCCGGATAAAAGAAATGTCCAAGGAGAGAAAAAGAAATCCAGGCTCTGCCTGATGTCAGTAAGCTTATGTTAACCATCCTGTCTTCCTTCACTGTCTTCTTCTCTGGATTAAATTTCCCATTTCTTCCATCAATTTTTGTACGGTCTACATTGCCCTCATCATCTAAGCTTTCCTTTGTTGGGTGCCTTCTGAAGACAGCCCTCAAGATGCAGTCTGACCAGCGAAGAATACATTGGAACTGTCCTCTCTCTCTTTCCGGACATCTTGGTTTTCTTAATACAACTTAAAAGAAAATTGTTGACCGCACACACTGCTAATTATAGTGAGCTTGTAGTTCATTCTGTTTCTTTCTTCTCCCATCCACATGTAAGTTTTCCTTTTGTCCGAAGTAAGAGCTACAATTTTCAAATTGTTCAGTGAAGGCAGCATCATCCTAATTAATATCATTAATGACAAAGCATTTATCAAGGGTTAAATGCCAGGAATGTAATGAAAGATAAAAAAAAAAACGATGTCTAACCTCGATGAGCTCAATCTAACGAAGAAGACAGCAGGCAAACAACTATATACTTATAAGACACTTAGAGTGAAAATGGGAGGTAATAGTTATTCAATACTCATGAAATGCTCTCTAACATATATGGTATTTTTTCAAATTCTTAAAAACTGACAGTTTCAAAACTAGGAACTACTCATCATAATTTCCCATGCTTGAAACATCTCATCTTTGAAAGGAGACCCTCCAACTCATTGAAGCATCTTCAGATAATCCACGCTGGGAGCTGGGAGGGAGAAGGGACACCCAAACTCCTCTTTTCCTTTAAGCTCCTCAGCTTTTCTAACTTCTCATTCAAGAGTGAACTTACAAGTCTGTTTCCTATTAAATGTGGAGGTTGGGGACCTTTCTACTATGGGGCTACAATCGGTTTGGGAGCTTCAGTGGCTCTGGTGAAGTTATAGCTTCTTAAGGTTTTTGGTGGGATGAGAAGGACCTAGCTTGGAGCTCAGATAGAAAGCTTTAGTCCTCCTTTAAAAATGCTGCTGAAGGTCTATATTAAGGGAAGTTAAATAATCAGCAGTTGAATGAAGAAATGATGATGTTCTTTTCCTGAACTGCTAGAGGATTAGACTATACAAACACACACAGAGCAATACAAATTCTTTTTGAGTAGAAATCTACTAGACCTTTGGGTCAAACTGATTAGCTGAGATCTATGGGCAGTTAGGTGGTATAGGGGATAAAACACTGGGCTTTGGAGTCAGGATGACTCATCTTCATGAATTCAAATCCAGCCTCAGATACTTACTAGCTGTGTGACCCTGGGCAAGTCACTTAATCCTGTTTGCCTCATTTCCTCATCTGTAAAATGAGTCGGAGAAGGGAATGGCAAACCACTCCAGTATCTTTGCCAAGAAAACCCCAAAATGGCATCACAAGTCAGACATGCTTGAATAAGGAGAGCTGATCAAGCTGATAGAATTACTTGGCCACATTTTAGGCAAATACTGAGCAGGAGTGTGTGTGTGTAAGTGTGTAAATGCAATTTCAGCCTCCTAGAGTATGTTAACTGGAACCTGGAATGGTTGGGCTCGGGGGAATGAGAGGTGGGCAGTGCTGACAATGATGTCCCTTTTAGAGAGTCCACCAGAGGAAGAAAAGGTAGGGAAGGGGCAGCCTGCTTTAGAGAACAATTCAATCCACCAGCAAGAATTTTTAAAGCAGCTACTACTGCCCTACATTGTTGATAACCACTGAAAGGGAAATAGTACCTGCCCTTAAGAAGTTTACATTTTAATGAGAGAGAGAGAGAACATGTATATAAACAAATATATACAAAAGAAATGAAAATTAATTTTGGGGAGAGGTTCTGGATTCCAATAGGTGAGTCAGGAAGACTTCAGGTATGAAGTGATACTTGAGTTGAACTTCAAAGGAAAGTAGGGATTGTAAGAATGTAGGGGGGTAGACTTTCTAGAGTGGGGTGAGGGAAGGTAATTAAAACTTCAAGATTTCTTGCACCACTGTGGAATCTTCTCAGACTTGGGAGCCCCTTAATGAAAGAATAGTTGGAGGTGGCTTAGAGATTCTTTCATTTTGTTCTAATCTAACACTCCTTTTGGATCTGCATTTTAGTTTTCAGTCAGATTTGACAGCATCTTAAAAAATTTAAATCCCCCCCTTCCCCCTTTGCCACTCTGAAAATCTGAACTGATGGAAAGCAGGCCTTGAGTAGCAACTCCAAATGGGCAGCTTCTTGGAGAGAGAAAAGCTGTTATCTTGCACCATCCCCAGGGAATGAAAATTAGCTCTTTTTTCACAAGTATTCAAGCTGCTGTCTTGCTTGTCTGCCAAAAATTTAGACTCATCTCACCACCCAAACTGCTATCACGTCTGTTGTGTGATGGGGGGAAGCGGGAAGAAAGGCAGAGAGAAGAGGAGTTTTTCTTTTGCACTTTTGGAACATAACTACTGTTTGGTAGCATCAATTCATGTTGTGTTGGATCGTGGCAGGTGGCTGTTTAATCTAACATGACACAAGGTAAGACAAGGTGACAGAGTACCATGCATCAGAAAAGATGATCGTCAGGCACAAAGATGATCGTCAGGCACTTTCGTGGTCCTCAGACTGGCCGGAGGAGGTGAGGGAGTCTATTGCTATTCCAGCGTATTTAGGAGTTGGCGGTGGAAAAATTCACAAGCAACTTTGCATATCCCAAACAATGGAGAATTCCACATCTGTACAGTCAGCAATAGCAAACAGTGACATATGTTCAGGCTGCTGCATTCCAACTTATGGTAGGATATCAGGCATTTCTCTCTCTTTTTTTTTTCAGGCATTTTTCTCTTGAGGGGTGTTAGACATCTTTGGATGTCTCCACCTCATGCAGGCTCTTCGACTTACTTGTCATGTTCCGGTAATGAAACCAGTCATCAGAATAATCTGACAAATTTCTCAGGCCAGCAGTGTTCTCCACGATAGATCAGATCCAGGACTTTTAGCTTTTCAGTCAAGTTCTGTGCTCCCAAAATAGCAAAAGTGAATTACTTCTTTTTGTCCTGTTGCCACTTACTTTTACACATGTTTTGGAATCCAAACTCTGGGGAAAACAACATCTGTATTTAGATGGGGGAAGGAAACTCACTCACCAGCTGGGTTAGTTTGAGTAAGAGCAAGATGCTCACAGATTTCCTTTTAAAATGAATCCTGGAGACTTGACAGCAGACATCTCTAGATTTGTTTGACAAATGCCAATGGCTTTGCCTAGCCCCATAACTCTTCCTTTCTTCTCATGGACTTTCCTTAGAAAGAGCTACTGCTACAATGGTGTTTAGACTAAAATTCCAAAGGTCAGGCTGGCTTCTGGGGGGGAAAGGAAGCTTCTAGAAATAGACCTCTCCAGTATCATTAATACCAGTCACCAGGTGTGGATGAGCACATTTTCATATTAGGATGTAAAATATGTTCTTAGCTACACATTAGTCTGTTCTGTGACTGTAGCTCTGTCTTTGAATGTCTTAATGTATCTTTATTTTAACTTTCAGATAGGCGAACCCTATCCTTTCATATTTTTTTCATTTTTCTAATAATTTGGAAATGTCTTCATTAAAAAAAATCAGTCTGCCAAAAAAGGCAGAAGGTGTTTAGAGTGGTTGTGATGGGGGATGGGGAGAGGAGTGTTGGAAGCACATGTGGCAGTTCTATTGAAATAAAAGCCCCATGGAGAAACAAAGACTGATCCAGCCCCAAAGCTTTTTGTATCCTGAGCACGTCTGCTGCTACGGATGAACCCACTGCAATGGATGCTATCAAACTTGTCATATTTTATTCATGAGTTGTGGTGTGCCTGGATGAAATAAGAAAAGCAAGACTCCAAATCATAATTATGGTGTAAAAAGATAAAAGTTATTATTGTGACATTTGTGGGGGAGGGAAATTAAATCTCTAAAATAATTCATTTAAAAAGTTTCACACCATGACTCACTATTCTTCATCTGTTTATGATTGTTTGGATCCCTGGGACCCTGTTCAATCAGAATCCCTCTTGAAAAAACTACACATATCTATTGAATGAGAATATAATCCAAAAGAGGGTCACAACAGCACTTAGGCATAGCTGGAATAACTGAAAAGTATCTTTGCGTATCTTTCACTCACACATCATCACTCTGTGATTGATATACACCAAAGAAAACATGCCAGATTATTCCCTTGCCCCCTGTCCCCAACCCCAATTCTTATAGACATCTGAGATCTGTTTTTCTTTTCTTCTAGTGCCAAAAACTTTTAGGGTGAGAATAAAAAGCAAAAGAAAATTCTACTTAGATTATGCCAAGAATCTGGAACATTAGACTATAATTCACCTTGCTGAATTGACCTCTTTCTAGTTTAAAAGTAAACTAAATTACTTAACCTCTCAATGCTAAATAAAACTTTTTAAGGTCATAAATTATTGAGCAGATGCTAATCTGTTTTATAGAGGGGATTTCCTTACCAAACATTCCCAATACTCATGAAATCTTGGGTCTCATTAAAAAAACACAAGGAGCAGATGAGGAGGGGTATTCAATTTTTAAAAAAAGAGATCAATGGTCATCACTCATGAAATCCCACCAATTTTATACTTGGAGGGACCAGTTTCTTTCATTTATTAACTGATTAGTTCAGAAGCCCATATTTCAACCTCTTATCATCTCAGTGTTTCCAACCTCCCTCTAGCCAAATGATTGATGCACTCCATGGAAGCTCTTTATTCTGTGGGCTCTAAGTGTTTTTTTTCCTGTCATGTCTAAATGTATTCACCTTGTTTCTCTCCTTAACTGTAATCTTGAGAAGGTAAGCATAAGGAGGGAGGGGAAGAGAAGTGTGTGACAGCATGGATGGGAGAGAGAGATGAGTGAGTGGGGACCAACAGACTTTAGAGTACTGTGATTATAAGGATTTAAGGAAGGCATGTATATTAGAGTAGGGGCAATGTGGTTCAGTGCAGAGAGGTCTCAATTTGGAATTAGAGGATTTGGGTTTGAATCCTAATTCTGCTCCTTAGCTAGGTGTTGCAATAGATAGAGCCCTGAGGTTGGAATCAGGAAGATTCATCTTACTGAGATCAAATGTGACCTGAGACACTGACTAGATGTGTGACCCTGGGCAAATCACTTTACCCTGTTTGCCTCATTTTCATCATATACAAAATAAGCTGGAGAAGGAGGTGGTAAATCAGTTCAGTATCTTACCTGTGTGACTTTGGGCCAGTCAGTTAATTCTATTTGCATCAATTCCTCTTCTGAAAGAAATGGCAAACCTCTCTAGTATCTTAATCAAGAAAACCTCAAATGGGGTCCTGGAGAATTGACCAGGACTGAAAACTACTTAATAACAATAAAAAATTGTACAACAGGCAGCATAATGTAGTCAGGAGAATACTGAATTAGAATCAGGAAGACCTGAGTTTGAATCTTACCTCAGATACTTACTAGCAGTGAGGTTCTGGACAAATCACTTCACTTCTTTGGGTCTTAGCTCTCTCACCTAGAAAATGAGAAGCATCTAAGATTTCTTTGCATTTGAAATATGTGAGCCTATAAAAAAGCTGGAGAGATTTTAAGGAAGTCCAACTGAAATTAATCAATACAGGAAAGGAATTGTCAAATGAAGAAGTGTGAAAAATGATATATCTGTGAAAGGTTAAAAGTGAATTGTATAACATTGATACAGATGGGGTTAATGAAACAATGTTTATTAAATTCTGGTGTACCTGAGTACAAAAGGGGCCAATTTGGGAAGTTCTACAAAGAATTATCCCTTCGTATAGTAGAAATTCAAGGGAGTGTTAGAGATCAGAATAGGACACTTTAAAATGGTTTAGAGAAATCCATAGATGATGGATCCATAATTGTTTGTTATTTAAAAAATATTATTTATTTATTTTTAATGTTAAAAACTTTTGAATTCCAAATTTTCTTTCCACCTATAGCCCGTTCTCTAGACATAAAGAAGGCAAGAAATATATATCAATTATAAATATGAAATCATTCAAAATATGTTTCTTTATTAGCCATGTTGTACAAAAAGCAAGAAAAAGTAAAGTGAAAAAGTATACTTCAATTTGCACTCTGAATTAATCAGTTCTCTGTCTGGAGATGGATAGCATTGTTTTTTATTATGAGTCCTTTGGAACTGTATTGGATCATTGAATTGATCAGAGTAGATAAATTTTTCAGAGTTGATCATCATTGCAATATTGCTATTACTGTGTACAATGCTCTCCTGGTTCTGCTCACTTCATTCTGCATCAGTTCACATAAGTCTTTCCACATTTTCCCTGAAATCATCCTGCTTATCATTTATTATAGCACAACAGATTTTCATGACAATCATATACTATAGCTTGTTCAACTATTTCCCATTTGATGGGTATCCCCTCAATGTCCATTTTTTTGCTACCACCACAAAAGCTGCTACAGTTTTGCATATATGAGAATTTCCCCTTTTTTCTCTGATCTCTTTTGGATACAGGCTCAGTAGTGGTATTACTAGTTAGAAAACCGATGCCTTCCCCTCCCACAAAGTACTTGTATCCCTATTTTATGCGTAATATTTTCCCCCTTCTTTTGCTCCCTTCCTCTTTGTCCCAGTGCATTCCTCTTCCTTGCCTTTTCATTTTTTGAGATCATCTCAATATAATTGACTCACATCCATGCCCTCTGTCAGTGTAGAATGTGAATATAACTGCCCTAATAATGATCAAATTCTTAGCTACATCTATCATCTTCCCATGTGGGAATATAAACAGTTTTTATCTTACTAAGTATCTTCTGATTTTTCTTTCATGTTTTCCTTTTTATTCTTCTCTTCAGTCTTGTTTTTGAATGCTAAATTTTCTATTCATCACTAATATTTTCACCAGGAATGCTTGAAAGCCCTCTATTTCATTGTCTTTTTTACCTGAAGGATAATATTTAATTTTTCTGGGTAGGTTATTCTTGGTACTAGTGCTAGCTCCTTTGTCTCCTGGAATATTATATTCCAAGTCCTTCATCATAGAAGCTGCTAAATTGTGTGTGATCGTAACTGAAGATCTATGATATAGGAATATTTTCATTTTGCCTTCTTGAGGTATTTTTCTCCTTGATCTGGAAACTCTAGAGTTTGTCTATAGTATTCCTGGGAGTTTTCATGTTGCCACCTTTTTCAGAAAGTGATAGGTGGATTTTTAAATTTCCATTTTACCCACTGGTTCCAAGATATGTTGAGGGAGTTTTGTTTTATATTTTCTTGCAATTTGATGTCTAGGCTCTTTCTTTGATCACAACTTTCAGGGAGTTCAGTAATTCCAAATTATCTCTCTTCAATCTATTTTTTCAGATGAGTTGTTTTTCAAATGAAATGTCTCATGTTTTATTTCTTCATACTTTTGATTTTGTTTTATTGTTTCATAATGTCTCATGGAATCATTAACTTCTATTTGCCCAATTCAAATTTTTAAGGAATTATTTTCTTCAGTGAGCATTTGTACCCATTTCTATTTTTAAGAAGTTCTTTTCTTCAGCGAGTTTTGTAACCTTTTTGTTAAATGGTAAGTTTTATTTTTAAGGAGTTCTTGTGCCTCTTTTACTGAGCTGTTGATTCTCTTTTCATGATTTTCTTGGATCATTCTTCTTCTTCTTCCAGTAATTCTTGTTGGGCTTGTTTACAGTTTGCATTTTTTCCCTTTAAGGCTTTGCTTATAACTTTTAATATTTTAATTTTTTAATATTTTATTTAATATTTGTCTAGTTTGGAGTTAGTGTCTTGAGCTTCCCTATCACAGTAGTAGATTTTTATCATCATATTTTTTATTTATTTGCTCATTTTTTCAGTCTATTTTTTGATGTTGCACTTCATGGTAATGGTGAGCTTTGCTTAACTTGGGTTGGGGGTGGGGGAGTATTGTTCCAGGCTTCAGTCTTTTTCAAGCTGCTATTTTCAGAGCTAGTTCTGGAAGTAAAATTCTCTAAGTTTTCAGTGCTTCCAAGTTGATGTGATCTGACGAGAGATTTGATAACTGTTGTCCTGCTCTGTGCTCTGATCTTTACCCAGGAAGGGCTTCTACTCTCCTGAAGCCTCAAATGCTATCACTCTCCTTGGTCCTTAAACTGTGACCAGTTCCTTTGTAACCCTACAGCAGTGATTCCCAAAGTGGGTGCCACCACCCCCTGGTGGATGCTGCAGTAATCCAGGAGGGGCGGGGATGGCCACAGGTGCATTTGGGGGCAGTGAATAACTGTAAGGGGGAGGTGATAGTATGCTCTAAGTAATATTTTTCCTGGAAAGGGGGCAGTAGGCCAAAAAAGTTTGGGAACCACTGCCCTACAGCCTCAAGTGCTGCCATTTTTCTCTACTCTCAAAGTTCCCAAAGGTCCTGTTGCTGTATTACTGCTACCTCTCAAACTTACTGCTGATATTGCTGCTGCATGCAATCTGGGCTGATCCCTAGCCCAGTGTCACAGGTCTCTCCTTCAAATTTACAAGTTGTCTTGGGATGGAAAAACATCTGGCCCCAAACTTTTGTTGGCTATGCTGCTCCAGAGTCAATTCAACACATTATTTTGAAGTTCTTTGGAAGGGACTGTTAAGGAAATTCAGCTGGATTGTTGTTTCTACTCTGACATCTTGGCTCTAATAGAATGAGCTGGTGGCATCTCCAAACTTGATGTCAAGAAGGACTATTCTAGTCTTGGTACTTTGTCCTATTAGAGAGAACACTGGCCTGTATGGACCTTGGAATTGATGCAAGGAAAAAATGTTTGCATTTTTATGAGGAGGGGAGCAAAAGTGGAGTTTTAAACTTGGAACTGAGGAGTAATGGAATGATCAATGGATTGGATTTCAAAAGTTCTGAATTCAGGCCCCATAACTACCATTTACTAGCTTGTATTACCTTGGACAAGTTATTTTTAAGCTCTTGGTGCCTCATCCTCATTTATATGGCCTACTTTATTGGGTTGTTGTGAAAATCAAGTGCTATATAGAAGAAGTGCTTTGAAAACTATAATGTGTTACACAAGTATAACTTGTATTCTTCTTATTCATATTTATTCATATGTACATAGGAGGATATTCTAAGGGAAGGTGTTAGGGAGAAGTGGTTGAGGGGAATGAGGGAATAGTCAGCACTAGAATCATCCTCTGTCTCCATGCTCCTCTCCATCATGAGTTTGCAATTTCACATTGGGAAGAAAACATAGAATTTGTGTCTTGGTAGTACCTTTCTCAAGGACAGCTCTAGTTAAATCACTTGACATATCTCCATTCCTTAGACCATCTTCCATCTCCCTAGCCTTTATTTTGATGAAAAAGCAAACACTATAAATTTAAGATAAGTTCAAACTTTCTAAAAGGTCAATTTGACATTACTTATATCTCTTAGGTACATCTAGAGCCTCATCAACATAAGAGGAATGGACTTTAATCCATTTGGATCTTATTCCCTCAGTGACTGATTGTTTTCTTTTTTCTTTTTAGAAAAAAAGTTTATTATGCTTAATTCACAATTCAAAAAATCAATTGATTGCTAACTGCAAGGAGATTTTTTTATGGTAAAGTGCTGGAATTAGAGTGAGGTGGTGAGACAGATATTATTAGAGACCTCTTACTTTTAGCCTGTTATCTTAGTCCAGTAGTGGGACTAAGTAATATCTTCTATGTGAAGCTTTTCCTGACCTTTCTGGGTACTTGGTGTCTCCCCATAATTTGTGCCTATTTTGCATTTACTGTCATAAGTATCTGTAGACTTCCCTGATTGAATGAAAGATGCCTGTGGGCAGGGATTGTTTCATTTTGTCTTTTTATTCTCATCACCCAGCACATAGTAGGCACTATTCAAATCTTTGATTGTTGTTTGCTTGTCTGAAAGAAAAAGCTAACAAGATTATATAAATAAATGCTAATTGAACAATTGAAAAAAATGCTATTTTGGGGGATTCAGAGAATGGAGGCAGAAATTGGATTGTTTTTGTCCTTCTTCTCCAACCCTAGCTCCTCTCTCCTTCACTAGAGGTCTTCAGGTAAAGGCTATGGAACTACTTGTTAGGAAAGTTTTGTTCAGGCGTAATTTGGACCATATCTCCTCTGGAACCCCCTTTGGTGATGATGTTCTGCAATATTGTAATTATGTTGAGTTGGGTAATGTTAGAAGGCTTCATGGAGGGGGCAGCTGGGTAGCTCAGTGGATTGAGAGTCAGGCCTAGAGACAGGAGGTCCTAGGTTCAAATCCGACCTCAGCCACTTCCCAGCTGTGTGACCCTGGGCAAGTCACTTGACCCCCATTGCCTACCTTTATCACTCTTCCACCTAGGAGCCAATACACAGAAGTTAAGGGTTTTAAAAAAATAAGAAGGCTTCATGGAGGGAGAAGGATTCAAAGGTCTTGAAGTTTGAGTATGCAATTATTAAGAGTGGGTATAAGGATCACCCCAACGCAAATATTAATAATATGGAAATAGGTCTTGATCAATGACACATGTAAAATCCAGTGGAATTGCTCGTTGGCTAAGGGAGAAGGGTTGGAGAAGGGGAGAGAAAGAACATGAATCATGTAACATGGAAGAATATTCTAAATTAATTAAATAAAATTTTCAAATTAAAAAAAAAGTGGGTGTAGTATAGAGGGTATATAGGATAAAGGGTAGGTGAGGTTGTCCCAGGCTAAAGGAAAACTATAATTAGGGAAGATTTGTTCTGGAAAACATGAAGTAGTGTGATTGGGGTAAAAGAGTTCAGTACGGGAAGATTGTCAGGCAAGTCTGGCAAGATAGGTTACAAAAAGTGCAGAAGGCAGGTTTTTGAGAAACATTGTTAGCTTGGCAATCAAGAAAGCTAGGCAGTAAGTTAGGCATATTTTTGAATCTGCAAGCTATTTGAATCCTTTTAAGGTATAGATATTTTAATGACTTGACAAAGTAATTTAATAATTGTTGACCCTAGCACTAATGATGAGAGATCAACTTTCCCCTATATTTAGTTCAATCTTGCTCTTATTGTTCAGTCATTTACAGCCATATTCAACTATTTTTGATCCCATTTGGGGTTTTCTTGACAAAGATACTTACTTTGTAGAAGACTTTGAGCTAAGCTCTGGCATTACAAAGGCAAAAGAAGGGCAAACCTTAGAGCTTTTTACATTGTATGAGGCACTGGAGGGAGAGTTACTACATTCTGTGAGACTGGCTATATATATATATAATAACTTGAGGAGGAGAAAGAGAGCAGACCATGGGTACAAACTGAGCTTTGCAGAAAGCTCAGCATCCTAGGAGGTGTGATTGCATATCAAGCTTGGTTCAATAGCTTCTGCATAGGCAGAACAAATAGAATGGAACAGCATGTGCTTGAAGGGGTGCCCAGAAGAGTAGTATGAAGCTGGATTGTGAAGGACTTTAAATATCAGACAGAGGAATTTGTCTTTTGTTGTAGAAGAAAAATTGAACCATTGAAACTTTGTGAGTGGGGGAATGATTTCTTGAGTAAGGGAATGAGTATGATGAGACTAACTGAACCTGGGCAACTCATAATTTCTCATGGACTCATTTTTGTAAAATGGGGAGATTGATCTCAATGGACTCATTTTTGTAAAATGGGGAGATTGATCTCAATGGCTCTGAAGGTGACTTTCATTTTCTCAATCTACTCTCCTATGATGTGAGCTTTAGGAAGCTGCTTTGGTAATTCAGTAGAGGATGAACTTGAATTTGGGAGTCTAATTAGGAGGCTTCTATAACCCTGGAACTGAGAAGCTTTTTTAGCTGCCTCATGATAATTCTGATTCATATTGAGCTCGAAGTCCATTAAAACCCCAAGATTTTTTAATGAGGGTAACAAGCAACTACATAGTACTATGCTAAGCACTTTACAAATATCTCATTAGATCCTCACAACAACTCTTTGAGGTAGGTGCTATTATGATTTCCATTTTACGGTTAAGGAAACTGAGGCAGATTTTAGAGGCTAATTAGCCCTTGGTTCCACTGTTAGTAAGTATCTGGACTGAATTGGAATGAATCGGCTTACCGATTCCCAGCTCAGTGTTCTATCTGATTGATGGTAACATCAACAGATTCAGGGAAGTGTAGAGATTTTCATTGCCCCTTTTAAAAACCATTCCATAAAGGGAATTGTTTGCTTGAGTCATGCTGACAATATTTTACAGGAGGATTAGGGGGACAAAGACATCTTCCATTAGAATGGACTACTTCAGGATGTAGCAGACTCTTCAGGGCATGAGGTCCTCAAGCAAAGACTGGTTGGTTGATCATTTGTCAGTTATGTTGTAAAGGATATTCTTGTTCAAGTGGACTAGGTGGCCTCTGATGTTCCTTGTAACTCTGAAATTCTGTGATTCTATGGATAACTATTGGCTTTGAGCCCAGGAAGAAATGGCCAGAATTTCCAATGACTCATTATTTAGGGTGACATTAATGTTTATCATTCTCTAAATGAGATCCCTAAAAAGCTGAGTGATTCTTCAAAAAAAAGTAGTAAATTTGTAATGAGCCTCACAAATCATGCTCCATCCCATTCATCCAGGACACATCTATGCTGGGCTCCAGGGTGTTCCTGTTGCAGCTATGGCTTTTGGGTGACCTTAAACTCTCAGGAACTCTCTTGCTCACTGTAATGTTTTACCCTTGGGAGCCCAAAAGCTCAAGTACTTTGGGGATGATGCAGAGAAATAGCAAGCAAGGCCTTCTAATCAGTGACTCTGGAACTAATTAGCTAACAAGGCATATAATTTGATTAACTCACATGATTTAAGAGCAGAAGATGCCTTTTTTCCCTTTCTGACTAGAGTCAATTGGTGTATTATTCCCTCTGAGCTGTAAAGGAGGCATTTCTTAGAAAAGATCAAATTGTTGTCCCAGTCGAAATATTCTGGAGCCTTGGAGCTGTCATGAGCAAAATTGACTCCTACTGTGTATGGAAGAACAAATCTAGTCTCCAACAGGTGGTAAATGTAACAGGCTTGGGTGAAGGGACATCATTAATCACTCTTGTTTCCTGCTGTTTCATTTGAGGCTAATGTTGCTTCTTGATTTTTCTGTCTTAGAAGGCTTTCAAACACCCCCATCTCCTGGCCCCCCCCCCACTTTTTCCCCTTAACAAAGTCAGGCTCTTTATTGAGGGTTTACAATGTCTTCAAAGCCAAACTGATATTAAAGTTGTTAGGTCTGTGATACCTGGAAAGGAAAGAACTTTCTTTTAGTTCACAATTTCATTAGAGACTGCAGAGATTTCCATCCCCAAGAATACGTCCATCCCTTTCTCTCTTATAATGCAGACTTCTTTTCCTGTTGCATTTAGCTCTTGGATCTCACCTGTGATCTGCTAGACCCTGACTGTGGTAGGGGAGCTAAAAGAGGCTTCCCTACTTCTTCTTTTCATTTCCCAGCCCTTGTCAGAGGTAATGTTTCTCTGTCATTCCCAGGTGCTACATTTTTGTAGTTTCTGTGCGGAGATATCACTGAACCAACCGAAGTCATTTCTCATAGAGCCTCTGACAGCTTGCTAATTAATATAATTTTGGTCATTCCAGTCACTGCTTAAGTTGGACCAATTTCCCAGGCATGAGAAGCTGGACATTAATCCACTAAACCGACCAAATTACCAGTGTGTGTGTGTGTGTGTGAGAGAATACAATTTCATTGGAATTTTTTTCCAAAATGACTTAAAGACTAGCATAGGGGTGGGAGTGGAGGGTGGAATGATCTTGGAATTTTAAGAATGGAGAACATCTGACTTTTCTTGGCTTCCAAAGAAAGGATGTTTTGGAGCCTCATTTCTGAAAGGGAGATCATCTAAGTAAAATCTAAAGAACCACAAAGAAGCTTACAAGAATTCCAACATCCAGACAACCGGATGGCAGCTTCTGTTTTGAAATGGGAAAAAGAGAAATTGTCTGTGCAATTTTGTAGCAGGCATAATGAAAGTTTATATGGGAAAGTGGTGCTTTTGTCTCTTCTCTGCCACAACTGCCTTTTCCCTGCATAGCCATGGGAGCTTACCTTTGAAACATTAGCTGTTCACCCTGGTAATTGCTCCATCCTCTAATTTAATGAAAACCCATTAAACCGAAACAATAATTAAAATGAGACATCATCTCCGTAGGAGGCTTGCATATTAAAATCACTGTGCATTTCAATGCAGGCAGATTTTTATTCTTGAAAAACAGTGTTTGAAGCTACGTGTAAAAAATGATTTATAATGAATAATCGTAAATTAGAAAGCTTGGCTGTTGAACATGATGGCCTACTGTTTACTATCGAATCTGAGCAGAGTTGGCAAGGCTGGAGCCAATAAAGCATTTAAAATGTCTCTTTTTCCATGACTGAGAATAAGGAGTATGAACAAAAGAGAGCTAATTATAATTGGGTCAGTCCTTAGTACCAAACTTTTAAGCATATCGAAAAGTTAATACTTGAGCATAATTGGGTCAGTCCTTAGTACCAAACTTTTAAGCATATTGAAAAGTTAATACTGAAGCAATTTGGTATCCTTGGATTGGGTAGCCCCCCACCTAGTAGGTAGGTTCAGTCCTCTGGGGATGGTGAGATTGGCGGCAGTTAATTGTTTAGTTGAAGGAAGAAGTCACATGGACTTGGAATAAACTTCTTGGAATGGCTAGAGATTTGGGGGATCCTTTGCCCCTCATATTTCCAGCAAATAATAATATTATAATTCTATGATTCTATGTATGCCTGCTAATTAATCCTTTATTTATAATTTATATTTTTGTCAAAAAAGGCAGCTCTCTGCTCTTTGCTTCATCCTTAAACTTAATATATAGGCAAATGTATTGGCACTTAGGTGATACAAGTGCTAGAATGTAGGACTTAAAAGTCAGAAGGACCTGAGTTTTAGTCCATCCTCAGATACTAATTTGCTATGGCCCTGGCAAGTTATTTTTACTGTTTAAAAAAGTTCAGTGTCCTAATCTGTAAAATGAAGGGGGCAGACTTGATGTCTTCTAATGTTCATTCTTAGTTCTAAATCTGTGATCTCATGATACTTTGCTGAGGTTTTTCTTGTGCCTAGAACCCCCCCCCCCTTTTTCTTTACCTGTTGAACTCATATTCATTTTGAAAATCCAAATCATAGAATCACAGTCAGAATTTCAGAGTTTGAAGGGATCTTAGTCATTACTTATACCACCTCCTACCTGGAAAAGACAAAAAACCCCTACTCGAAGTTCCCCTATACAAGTAGCCTATTCTCTGCTTGAAGATGGCCAATAGAGGATGAACTGCCAACTCCAGACACTCCTTATTCCATCCACTCTTTGATAGCTCTTTTACTTTTATTATTTTTTTAATTCATTTTTTTATTTTTTAGAACATTTTTCCATGGTTACATGATTCATTTTCTTTCTCTCCCCCCAAACCAACCCTCCCCTCCCGTAGCCAATGCACAATTCCAGTGGGTTTTACTGTGTCATTAATCAAGACTTATTTCCATATTATTGATATTTGCACTGGAGTGGTCGTTTAGAGTCTACATCCCAAATCATATCCCCATCATCCCATGTGTTCAAGCAGTTGTTTTTCTTCTGTGTTTCTACTCCCAAAATTCTTTCTCTGAATGTGGATAGAGTTCTTTCTCATAAGTCCCTCAGAATTGTCCTGGATCATTGCATTGCTGCCAGTACAGAAGTCCATTACATTCAATTTTACCACAGTGTATCAGTCTCTGTGTACAATGTTCTTCTGGCTCTGCTTTTTTCACTCTGCATCAATTCCTGGAGGTCTTATTAGTTCACATGGAATTCCTCTGGTTCATTATTCCTTTGAGCACAATAGTATTCCATCACCAGCATATACCACAATTTGTTCAGCTATTCCCCAATGAAGGGCATCCCCTCATTTCTTTTATTTTTTTGATCTTTTAATTTTTTTAATTTTAGTAAAACATTTCCACATAAGTTTTCTGAAGTTATATGATCCGAACTGTCTCCCTTCCTTTTTCCCTTCCCCTTTCCAGAGTGGCAAATAATTCAATCTGGGTTATACATGTATTATTGGATAGCTCTTTTATTTTTTTTTAAATTAATTAATTAGTTAATTAATTAATTTTTAAAACCGTTACCTTCTGTCTTGGAGCCAATACTGTGTATTGGCTCAAAAGCAGAAGAGTGGTAAGGGTAGGCAATGGGGGTCAAGTGACTTGCCCAGGGTCACATAGCTAGGAAGTGTCTGAGACCAGATTTGAACGTAGGAGCTCCCGACTCTAGACCTGGCTCTCAACCCAGCTGCCCCCTTGATAGTTCTTTTAAAGAGATTTTCCTAAATAGGACATGTCTACTTCCTTTGCCAAATGATTGTCTTTCAGGTTTTTGAAGTTAGCTATCATCTTCCCCTTTCAGACTTCCTTGTCAAGATTAAACATGACTAGTTACTTCAGCTGATTCCTTTATGATGTGAACTCACCATTCTGGCTAATCTCCCTCTGGATGATTTACAGTTTATCAACATCCTTCTTGAAATGTCACCCAGACCTGAACACAATATTCTAGACAGGTCTAAGTAGGGCAGAGTACAGAAGGACTTAGTATTAAAATATTCAACTTGATCTATGCTCTTCTCTCCAGTGATGAAAATCATAACCTATCCATTTCTGTCTATTTTGAATGACTTATCAATGCCTTCTCATGAGTTTTCCATAAGGGCCCCAACCACTAATCTGAAGACCTTCTTTGCTTTCTCTTGGCATTTAGAGTACAAGTGGAAAACTTTGGCTGCCCATCTGTCATTTCTCATTCTTGCCATCTGACCAGCTCAGCTCTTCCTAGTATACATTTTCTTGAAGTCATCCTTTGCTCCTGCTTTACTTTGGAGCTTCTCATTGGTTATATATTGCAGCCTGCTAAACTCTACCATTTGCTTCTTCATTGCCCTCTGTGTGGCTTTGATTTTTAGTGTTCAGAGAGAGTTGTATTCCAGATCATTATGTTATACAATAATACCAGTAGTATTGAAAAGGTGGCCATTTTTTTTTCATGGGAAGCTTGGGGTCAGTTAAGGGGTTTTACAATTTTGGGGAAGGCAACTTACCCTACTCTCCTCCTATTAAACTCTGAGTCCATTTGATTGTTCACTTATACTGTCTAAAGGATATCCATCCAAAGGCATGTCAAAATCTAGGTATCGTCTTTCTTCATCCACTTGGTCTTTCCTGTGTGGTTAGATAGGCAAAACTCCTTTGAAATCTCTTACAAGAGGCACTGCCATGTTCTGAGGATAGATGCAGTTAGCAGAATGTCATTCAAAAAGAAGAGCACTTAGAGAACCTAATAATTTACTGGGAATTCCTTCTCTATATGGACTCCAGTCTAGATTACATCCAAAATAGTGGTGAATACATGTTTCTATTTTATACCTCACCAGGTGTTGAAGAGTATTATTTTTGTTTTATACTCCAAGAAATGTTGAATGATTTTCACATCTGGATAGATGACACCTTGTTTACAAAAGCCCATGAGTAGTGTTTTGATTTACCAAATCAAATGTTTTTTATGGGTTCACCTTTGGCATAAATCTCTTCTACCTACACTTTGTATGATCCAGCTTCTTTGCCTGTTTTTGTTCTTGTTATTGCTTCTTTGATCTTTTTTTAAAGCATATCCAGGACTGTGATGTTAGAATCCAAGCATGGTGAGTCTACTGTTCTTGTTGGAGAAAAGAATTGATGATGATGATTTTTGAAATTTCTCCCCCTTTTTCTTTTCTTCCTTATATTTTTATCCTTAGATGCCCTTAGGATGCTTTTGCTTACTTGGACACCTTGCAAAGATATCTTAAAAAAAGAAAATGTAAGAAATCTAAGAAGGACCAAAAAAACAAAACAAAACAAAAAACAAAGATATCTTAAGACTGACTTTATCTTCCACTGTTTCAGCTTAATAAGAAGATACTACCCATTTTGTCTATCATCTTTCAAAAATTTTTACCAATGAATTTAGATTCTATGTATAGGCTTGTCTTTGGCAGACAACTCTCCTCATTTGGCAAGAAAATCAGATGTTTGCTAACTTCTGGGCTTTTCTAGTATCCTTGTTGTGGCAATTAATTTAAATTGGTTAAAGATGGATAAATTTATCACAGTAAGTCATTTTTATTATGTCATTTCTGATGCCATAATTATAAGATTACTAAAGCCATAATTCTAGATTATGTCATTCCTGTTGTCCATTTCCCATTTTTGAGTTTTAGTTATTTTAAAAACATTTCAGAAATATTTCAATTTGTATGTCATATCTCTTTGCTCAAAATTATCTCTCCTCCCCCTGAGAACCAAATTTTAGCGAGAACACTGATAACCCGGAGAGCATTCAGGGCAAGATGAATAGGAAGTTTTTTTTTTTCTGGAGAAAAGAAGAATTAAGAGGAACATAACTTGTTTTCAGTATTAGAAGGAACATCAAGTGAAGGAAAGATTAAACTTGTTCCACTTGCCTCTGTAGTTCAGAGGTAAGAGTTAGTTGCATGTCATAAAGAGCGAAACTTAGACTTGTTATATGACCTTCCTAAAAATTAGAGCTCTCCAAGACTTGTGGGAGCTACCTTAGGAGGTAGACATTTCCTTCTTCCTATAGGTCTTCAGGCAAAGACTAGATTACCATTTATTAGGTCATCCACTTAGGGGCATGTTATAAAGGGATTTCCTCTTGCCTATTGGTTGGACAAGATGCCTTTGAAGTCTCATCCAAGTCTGAAATTAGGTGACTTTGTGAGTCTTTGATAAGACATTGTAGGTCTCAAAAGGGAGTTCTTCTTTGGGACAGATCCAGAAGGTTCATACCATTAAAAAAAAAGGAAACTGAGGTGCCATGTCATAAAGGGGGCTCCATTTCTCAGATTTGCTTTCTATCATGTACTCTATTGGTTTATTCACCTTGTTCCTTGAATCTTTCTTCCTGACTTAGCTGCACATGATTCAGGTTTGTTAGCAGCCTAATGCAATGAGGACAGGACTGAACTTGGGTGTCACAAGGTCTGAGTTCAAATCCTGGTTCTGCCATTTACTATCTGTGTGACCTTGGCATGTCACATCACCTCTTTAGAACTCAGTTTACTTGTCCATGAAGTTACAAGGTTGGATGATCTGAGATCCCTTGTAGGTTTAACTCTTTGATTCTCTGTTCTCCTGACCCTTGTATATCCTCACTATGACATTTCTTAAATGGTTACTAACAGCTGGCCAATTGGCCACTCAGAATCAAGCAGCTACTGCCCTCTAATGGCACTGGTGAAATTCTCACTGTATAGCTACTTTACCCATTGTTGTAGAAACCAGAAACATATTCCTCTCCCTTAAGAAAACTGTGGATTAAAAAATAATATATTTGATCCCAGCTCCTTCTGATTGTGATGAACTTTCCACTTTAACTCACTTAAAGTTTTTGCACTTTAGTACTCCCTTCCTATACTCTTCTTCCACCTAACCCTGACTTGCCTCTGTTTTTTGGAATTCCTCTTTCAGAGTTTTTTCTTAAACCAGTTTCTTAACCACATATGAAATTAGTTGAATTACTTCAGGGACAAAACTTGTATCCCCAGCTAGATTAATGACTTTATTTCCAAGACTTGATTTCAGAAGAATTTTGACTATTTTCTCAACTTAAACATCCTGAAAGGTGAAACATTAACTATCACAAAGATAGAGTCTGAAAATTTGGAGGCAATTCCAGGGTCATCTGGCTTACCAATTACTCAGAAACCCCTCTACAACTACCTTAGCAAGTGATTAATCAGCTTCTTCCTGAATACTTATAGGGAAATGGAAATCATCCCTTCGAGCAGTGATATCTACTTTTTGAAAAAATGATTATTTTTGGTTACATGCAGAAACAATTTTTGACAATTGTTTTCTGATATTTTAGGATTCAGATTTTCTCTCCCTTTTCTTTCCTCCCCTCCTTCAGGTGGTAAGTAGTCTGACATAGGTTATACTGGTGCTTTCATTCAATACATATTTCCATATTGTTAATGTTGTGATATGTATCACAGATAATTAAAAACTCATGAAGAAAATGAAATGGAAGATGGCCTGCTTTGATCTGCGACCAGACTCTAGTGGTTCTTTCTATGGCTCTGGAGAGTATTTTTCATCATGAGTCCCTTGTGATTATCTTGAAAACTTGCTTTGCCGATAGTGGCTTAATACTTCACAGTTTTAAATTGTATGATATTTCTGTTATTGTATACATTGTTCTTTTGGTTCAGCTCACTTCAGTTTGTATCAGTGGTTATTAAATTTTTCATGTTTTTCTCAACTCATCCTGCTCATTGTTTTCTTATGGTACAATAGTATCCAATCCAATTATAACCATATACCACAACTTGTTCATCCATTCCCAAAGTGATGAATAATCTCTTTGTTACCAGTTCTTTGCCATTAGAACAAAAACTGCTAAAAACATTTTGGTACAGACAGGCCCTTTCCTCTTATTTCTGATCTCTTTGGAATATAGACCAAGTAGTGGTATTGTGGAGTCAAAAGGTATGCTCAGTTTTATGGCCCATTGAACATGGTTCCATATTGCTCTCCAGAATAGGTATATCAGTTCACAGTTCCACCAACAGTGTATTTGGTGCCCCAATTTTCCCACATATCTAAAACATTTATTATTTTCCCTTTTGGTCATGTTAGCCAATCTAATAGGTATAAGGTAGTATCTCAGAATTTTAATTCACATTTTTCTAATCAATAGCAGTTTGGAGCATTTTTTCATATTATCTGTAGATAGTTTTAATTTCTTCCTCTGAGAACTGTCATCCACTTTTATTTTATTTTTTAAAAATATTTTATCTTTTTAGAAAAATTTTCCATGGTTACATGATTCTTGTTTTTACTTTCCCCTTCATCCCCCTTTCCTGCCCCCCATACCCAATGTGCATTTCCACTGGTTTTAACATGTGTGATCAATCAAGACTTATTTACATATTATTGATAGTTGCATTTGTGTGGTCCTTTAGTGTCACATCCCCAACCATGTCCGCATCAACCCATGTGTTCAAGCTGTTGTTTTTCTTCAGTGTTTCCACTCCTGCAGGAGAAGTGTCATCCACTTTTTTTTTTATAATGTTTTTTTTTTTAAACCCTTGTACTTTCGGTGTATTGTCTCATAGGTGGAAGATTGGTAAGGGTGGGCAATGGGGGTCAAGTGACCTGCCCAGGGTCACACAGCTGGGAAGTGTCTGAGGCCGGGTTTGAACCTAGGACCTCCCGTCTCTAGGCCTGACTCTCACTCCACTGAGCTACCCAGCTGCCCTGTCATCCACTTTTAAACAATTTTAATTTGAGGAATTTTTTCCTTTTTTTAAAAACTAAGCCAAATTCTGGTGTGTGTGTGTGTGTATGTGTGTGTGTGTGTGTGTGTGTGTGTGTGTAGATTTTTACCCTTTTCTCTGTATTTGACTCTTAAGGCAAATCAGTACAAAACAAAATCCTTCTTCCAAATGACACTCCTCTAAATACTTGAAGACAGTTCTCATATCACTCCTCACACCCCCTCAAGCCTTTGCTTTTTTATTAGCCACAATTTATTAAAAGAAAGTGTGAGTTGTCCTAATACAATTCCAAAAAGGAGACTAGACATGTCTGAACAATGGGGAAGATTTAGCATAAATGTCTAATGTCTTCCAAAATGGTTATTATGAAGGGAATATTATTAGAGAGTCTAGATTGTATAGTGTATAGAGTATCAAGCCTAGAATCAGGAAAACATGATTTCAAACTTGGTCTCAGACACTTATTAGATGTATGACCTGTGACAGATCACAAAACCTCTCAGCCTCAATTTCCTTATTTGTAAAATCAGAATAATAATAGCACCTATCTTGCAGGATTATTATGAAGATCAAAAGAGGTAATATTTGTAAAGTGCTCATTGTAGTTCTGGTACATAGTAGATATTAGTTAAGTATTCGGTATCATCATCATCAAAATCATCATTATTATTGTCACCATCATAAGCGACCATCTAGTCTAGTCCCCTCCTTCTACAGATTAGGAAGCTGAACCTCTGAGTGGTAAAGAAATTTGTTGTCACGTAGATAAGAAATGGCAGAGCTGGACGTCTCATGTCCTCAGACTCCAAATCCAGCATTCTTATCACTTTTACTCTTGACTATTTTGTTCCATGTTCAAAAACAGAGTTGCTTTCCCACACTTTAAAGTTGTTCTGGGATCCAACCACATCTGTGACACTGGGGAAATAGAATTAAATGGGATTCACTAATGGGATTCAATTCAGTTCATTAAGCATTCTTTAAGAGCCATCTATGTACCAGTTGCTGTTCAAAGCTCTGGGGATATAAAGACAACACCAAAGATCCCTATCATCAAGGATCTTACCATCACCTGGGAATTATAACATGTACACAGATACAAGTAAATACAAAATAGAGAAAGAGTAACTTTTGTAGGGGAGGATCAGAAAGGGCATCTTGTAGCAGGAAGCAGTTGAATGTAGCCTTTAAGGCAACTAGAGACTCTAAGATGTAGAGATGAGGAGGAAAAGTATTCTAAGCATAGCACACAGCCTGCACAAAAGCTGTCAAATAAAGGAAATGGGTTGTGATGTATGGGGGCCATCAGGTAGGCAAATTTGGCAGGAACTTAGAGTGTGCGAAGGAGGGAAATATATAATCACCCTGGAAAGGGTATTTGGAGCCAGATTGTGAAGGGTTTTATGTAATTTTTTTTTATTGCTACCTTTTATTTTTACATCACCTTCATTTCTGAATATATCCTTGTCTTTACCTCTACTCTGAGAGCCATTCATTGTAAGAAAGAATTTTTTAAGAAGAATGAGGAAAAATACAGTTTAATATAACCAAGCAAAACATCAATTGAATCTGCCAGCATTTGCAATATTTCACATTTGTAGACTGCCACCTCTGGAAAGAATAAAGCAAAGTGGTGCATTTTCTCATCTTCTCTGGGGGCCATCCTTCTTGGTTATTTTAAGAGTAGTATTCAGTTTCATGTTTTTGTTCTTTCTGTTTACAATATTATTATTATATATATTGTTATTCTCATTTTGCTTACTTCATTCTGCATCAGTTCATATAAATCTTTCAGTGCTCCTTTGAATTTTTCTTATTCATTATTTCTGAGAGCTTTTCATAGGCTTTTATTTATGTCTCTATTCTGTGTTTAAAAATGCAATCTTTATTTCATTCACATACCAGGATTTAAAAAAAATCATTACACAATGATGAGCATCTCTTTTGTCTATAGTTCTTTAATAACACAGAAAATGATGCTACCCTGAACTTATATGTGACTGCTAATATATCTATGGAATCTTTTTCTCCTTTGTTTGTCTTCCTTGGGATAGACTTCCAGCACTGGGAATGAAGACTTTTAAATGCCAAGCCTAGGTATTTTTTTCCCCTAGAGGCATGCCTGACATTGTAAACAAATACCAGGTTAGTCTATTAAATACAAATCTTGTCTGTGCTATTTAGAGAAGTTCACTGGTGTACAGGGAGCCCAGCCCTGGGTCTGTGTGTTGTTATCTGTCACTGCCCCAGTACTATTCTGAAGTATTCATGGCTTGTGTGTCTACTCAGTATTGTAACATGAAAAGATCTTGGGTAGGATAAGGAGAAGTGATCTGAGCTATCATTAGTGATTGGCCATTAGCTATTCTTTTACTTTTTTGCTTTTTGCTCTTCCATTAGATGGAGATGAGGAAATAGGAAAACACAATAATATAAAGGAAAGAGCCCAAAATTTGATCCAGAGGACCCGGGTCTCATTATTATAGGACTATTGTTATTTATTGCTTGCCAAGTCACCTTTCTGAGTCCTCATCTGTAAAATCAGAGAACTAAATGATCGCTACGGTCCCTATTAGATCTAAATCTGTGGTTCTGTGGTTCTGTGACCTCTAGGCATATAGGTACCTAGCAGTTTGGGACCATTCACTTTGTCAATGGCTACAGCATAGAGTATACCACCAGACCAGAGTAGTGAGAGCTTGGGGTGATTGCAAGCCATTTAACACCTGGGCATTGCAGGGAAGAAAATCAACCATCAATGGCACAACTATTATGGATGCAGGGAACTTAGGCTAGATAAATCAAGTGACCTACCCAAAGTCACAGAGGCAGTAAATGACTTCTGACCTCCTAATCAAGTGTCCCTTTCAATATATCTTTTTCTTGCCCTTTTCAGATGCTTAAAAAACCAGAACTGCCATACAAAAAGTCTGTTCTTTGACATCTAAACCTGGGGCTGGCTATAGAGGATAAAAAACCACGTCGTTTTTCTGAAATATCCTTTACCAAGGGATGGAGGAAGTGAATTAGATCTCTCACTATTAATTAAGGGAGATTGAGTCTCATTGAAGTTTTCCTGAAGTTAATTAGGTAAAAGGACTATCATTTTAGAGCTGACAGGGACCGTAGAAATCTTTAGTCCATTCCCTTATTTTACAAATGGGGAAACCCAAAGAAACTAAATGAATCATTCAGTGCTATACAGGTGTTAATCAGCAGAGGCAGGATTTGCACACAGGGTTCATGATGCCAAATCCCAATGTTCATTCTATTGTATCACGATGCATTTCATTTTTACCTCCCTCTGTTGTTCATACAGGCTATTTGTGCCAAAACTGTGGTAGAGCTTTCCAAACTTATATTGGTCTGATCAGTCATAATCAGATACACTATACCCGGACCCCCAACATAGTAATGTCACTTTGGTCCTCTTTGAGTATGAAGGACAGCAATCCACCATCACCATGCTTCTCACTTCTACCCTCCACTCCACAAGGGTCTGTCTCTACCCTTTTTAAGCATTAGAAAGCTTCCAAACTTCTAAACACACAACTTAAAGGCTTTTAAGAAATAATTTGAATACATAAATATTGTTGAAAATATCGGGGATTGCTTTTTTTTTTTCCTTTTTGAAAATAGCTGTGACAGTGCACTCTTGTGTGGTGTAAAATTAATGGTGGGGAACTTTTCATAGGCTTTTATTTATGTCTCTTCTCTGTGTTTAAAAATGCAATCTTTTAAAACAAAAACAAAAGAGAAAATAAATGCTCCGTAGACAACTATTGCTCTCCTTCAATTGTTGCTTGTCTTCTCAATTGAGGATCCAGTGTGCTTTGAGTCCAGGTTGGCACATGCCCTTTATGCTCATTTAAGTCATTACTAACATTTTGTTTCTGGAAAGAGTTTTTTGGGGAATGGGATTGAGAATAAGATCATTCGATCATTCAATCAATAGGAATTTATTAAGCATCTATTATGTGTCAGGCATTGGACTAGACTCTGAATTTAAAAAGATGAACATCTGTGTATGTGTACATTAATACACACACAGATACATAGACATAAACCTATGCAGTGCCTGCTCTCAAGGTGCTTACATTTTAAAGGCTGAGGCAACATAGACTGTCAGGCAAGCATGCATGCATAAACATATATAATTTGTTCCTAGTGGCATGATGCCATGGAATGGGGAAAGGAGGAGAAAAAGAGTGGCAGATCTTCCCCCAAAGAAAAGCAGCACTTAGAGTTTGTTAAATCTGTGAAAGGATGATGGATAGTCTCCTTATTTTCCCTTCATTCTTTAAATTATTTTAAGGAAAGACTTCAGCTACCTGCCAGTGCCATTTAATTAGCACAATTATGGAGGCTCCGGAATCTCTCTTGATTGAGTTGCAGAGTAATTATGAAAGACTTGATTAATACAGGTTGCCACAGGATCCTTAAGGTTTATTCCTGTAATAGAAGAGTAGAGAACATTTAGAGAGTTCCAACATATGCCCTGACAATCATTTATCTTAATGAGCAGATCTTCAACAGCAGGCAGTGATGGGCATATCGTGAAAACTCCCCTACCCAGATTGAGTACCCAGACTCTAGAAGAGCTACTTGAGGATTCGGGTCACTATCTTATGTAGGGAGAAGTAGAAACTGAACAAATTTTGTGTGATTGAAGAGTGGATGGAGACCACTAGATTTTGGAATCAGAAGAATTGTTCAGTTTTTCTTGAGGCTTACATTAATTTGCTAAGGTCCTTAGTACTACTACTACTACCACCACCACCACCACCACCACCACCACCACTACTACTACGATGACAATGATCATGATGACTATGGCTTAATTAGTATCACCTCTAGCTGCCATGTCTCTGTTTGGAAAGGAATAATAGCTAATATTTATATAATATTTTATGGGTTGCAAAGCACTTTATATATACTATCTCATTTAATCTTTAAATTAAAGAGATTGATGTTATTATTGCCCTATTTCTTTTTCAGAAGAAAGGCTAAATGAGGTGACTGTGGTCACACAGCCATTATATGTCTTAAATAGGTTTTGAACTCAGGTCTTTCTGACTTCAAGTTTTTTGCTTTACTATTCAAGTTTTATGCTTTACTATAATGCTCCCTAAGTCATGATTTTGTTGACTAGGGGACTTTCAGGGCTCTTTTGATTTTATTTTGTTGTGGCAGTAGATTTACAGAGGCTAAACCTGTATATAAAACTATTGTAATTCTTGTCTATATCATTCTAGACTCTATTGCCCATTTCTTATGGCCAATTACTTGTTTAGAACACTTACAGTCAAATTAAAGGTTATAGACTGTCTGAAAAACTGGATTTTAGTCCCCTCTGACCTATTTTCCACCACTGTCTCCATTATTTTAAAAGGAGAAAGGAGCCAAACAAGAACATTTTTTCAATCTGAAAAATTTTATTTATTTAATTAATTTAGAATATTTTTCCATGGTTACATGATTTATGTTCTTTCCCTCCCCTCCTCTCACCTCCCTCCTATAGCCAAGGAGTAATTTCATTGGATTTTATGTGCGTCATTGATCAAGACCTATTTCCATTTTATTAATATTTGCATTAGGGTAATCACTTAGAGTCTATATCCCAAAATCATGTCCCCATTGAACCATGTGTTCAAGCAGTAAACAAGAACCATTTAAGAGAAAATTATGTATGGGCAAAAGAGTGGTCAGTCTGTTGGTTCAAGGCTTCCCTTGTCTGGACTGGTTCTTGGAAGTCAGTCTCAGTCTCTATCTGGGGTCATCCTCAAACTCTTTATAGTAAGATACAAGTTTTTTTTAAACCCTTAACTTCTGTGTATTGGCTCCTAGATGGAAGAGTGGTAAGGGTGGGCAATGGGGGTTAGTGACTTGCCCAGGGTCACACAGCTGGGAAGTGTCTGAGGCCGGATTTGAACCTAGGACCTCCCGTCTCTAGGCCTGACTCTCAATCCACTGAGCTACCCAGCTGCCCCTAAGATACAAGTTACTGAAGCTTAGAGCTTATGCCTTATTATCATAGCCCTCATGAACTCAGGATCACCTCTTTGACGTTAGAAGTCATTGAGGCAATATCTTGTGTAAGAGTGGATAAGACATTTAAAATTCACCACATGTTTTCATTAAAACAAAAACAAAACAAATCCCCAACCCAACAGAGCTGATGTCCTTGGAGTAATTTTGTGATTTGAGGTAGTTTAAGCATCCTTGGGCTATCTTGTCTGCATTCTAAATTTGCTTAGTAAGCCCGTTCTTTCTTTTTAATTAACTTTTAAATTCATTTCATTAAACATTTCCCAATGGCGTATGAACACTTAAAAAATTCATTAAAAAATTCTGAGTTCCAAATTCTCTCCCTCCAACCCCTCCCCGACCCCTTGAGAAGGCACCCAATATGATATAGATTATATATGTGACGTCATGAAAAATATACTTCCATATTAGACATGTAATGAAAGAAAACACGTACATACAAAACCAAGAAAAATAAAGTAAAAGAAATGTGCTTCAATCTGTATTCAGGATTAGCAAAACCTGTTCTTTATTATAAAAATAAACTTATTCAACCCCTGGTGGAATGAACAGCTCCTTTAGGATTTAGTAAAGTCTGAATGAATGAAGTTTTCCTCTATTTTATATAGGACACTGGATATTTTTTAAGACAGGATAAATCCTGCCAACCAGAAATCTTACCCACTATGGGAAATCTTTCATTACTGTTCAAATCAACCCAAAACATAGGAGACATTGCTTGGGTGAATCACTGCTCATTACTCGAAACCAGTGACAGAGAACATAAGTGAATCTGGGTTACCTGTATTTGAATTGAACTCTCCGGGATTCTCAGTGACCCGAGAGTCAAAGGTGTATTTCCTTGTCTGTGTGTTATGGGAGAAAGAATGCTACTAATCTTTAGCCAGGTTTCCCTTGCCACCTTGCATGCTCTTAGATGCTCTTCCCTCTATGGCCAGCTTCTGTCAGCTCAAGGAATGCAATGTCTTTTGACTGTTAGTCTAAGGCAGATCTAATTAGGAAAGCAAATTTACTGAAATGAAATCATTCATTGCATGGCAAAACCAAGTGTGGTGCAGGTTGGAAGGTGCCAACAGGTAGTGAAGAGCCAAGGCTGGGCAAGAGGCTCCAGGGATCAGGAACGTTATGCTATGGCTCTGAGGAACACGGGGCAAGGGCTCTGCCACAAGGAGGATGGGTACTGAGCTAGAGCCCCTGCATAAAAGGGAGAGACAACAGGGATCAGGCATACACCTGCAGAGGAACCTGGGTAACAGGGCTTCCTGGAATTTAGTGCAGAAGGGAAATTCAAATGCTTCAATTCTAGGATTGGGTCCCCACAACCGTAGGGTATAGATCTCATGCCCTTATTTATTGCTTCCTTCATGGACAATGGCTAGTAGGTATGGACTGGGAGCTGGCAGAGGCCAGTGCTGCTTGCTCAGGAGAAGCTGAGACATGTATTGTCTTTGGATCACTAAGTGTACAGTGAATAGAGTGCTGGACTTGGTCTCAGGAAGTCCTGAGTTCAAATTCAGATTCAGACATTTACTATGTGATTTGAGGCAAGTCACTTAAGTTTTGTCTACATCAGTTATCCCACCTATGAAATGGAGATGATAATAGTGCCTAACTCCAAGGATTGTGAGGATAAAAATGAGAGAATATTTACAAACCCTCAAGCACTATATAAATGCTAGTCATTATCATCATCATCATCACAATGTCTCATATAGTAGGTACTTAATAAATGCTCATTCACTGATTGATCAGTGGAAAATGGAATGACCATTAGATCTGGTTTCAGTCCTCTGCTTTGGCATTTGCTTGTTTTAGGCATTTAGTATCTCTGAACCTCAGTTTCCTCATACAAATCACTTTGGAAAGAGCTGGATATAAAACTCAACAGCTCTATAAACATGGCAGTTGCACTTGGCTAAAAATAAGGAAGGAGCTAGAACAGGAACATACCTTTAAGGCTGTGTCTGCCATGTGGCAATCAAGGAGTAATAGAGAGAATATCTTAGAGGTAGCTTGGTAGGGTAGTGGATGATTCCTTGAGTTTAGAATTCAGAATGTCCTGAGTTCAAATCCTATCTCAGATACTTCCCTAGTGACCCTGGATGAGTCACTTGACTTTGTCATCTGTAAAATGGAGATAACAACAACACCTTCTTGCCATGATTTTTGTGAGGATGAAATGAGATGATATATGTAAAACACTTTGAAAAACTTAAATCTATATAAAAAATTAAAATTAAATAAATAAAAATTAAAAATTAAAACTATATATTGGATTTCTTATTGCTACTTACTAGCTATGTAAGCTTAAGGAAGTCATCTTACTTCTTCAACTGGCAAAACTGGGGTATCCTCACTTAATTTATCTCACAAGGTTGTTTTTTTTTCTTTTTAAATAATAAATCACATTTATATAGTACTAGAAAAGTTGCAAGCTCAGAAATATTACCTGACTTACCTATGTTCATGTAACCAGTAAATATTGGGGTGGAGATTGAGATCTGTCCTTAAACCAAATCCAGTGCTATTTTCACTTTATCATTCAGTCTTTCCTAAGCAACTAGCATCTGATTCTGACCAGTTGCATGCACATGCTTACCATGCTTTTCCCATCCATGATACTAATAAAAAGAACGATTACCATATATTTATCACCTTAAAATTTGCAAAGTGCTTTATATATATATATATCTGTATATTATCTCATTTAACTTTCACAACAACTCAGTGAAGTAACCCTCCCTTTTATTACCTCCATTTTAGTGATGACAAAATTGAGGCTGAGAAAAGTTTAATGATTTGGCCAGCATCATACAACTAGTAAATGTCTGCAGCTGGATTTGAACTCGGAGCTCTCTGACTCCAAGTCCAGCACTTTGTCCATTACAACATTTTTGTTGTTCAGACTTTTTCAGTTGTTTCTGACCCATGACATCACTTGGGGTTTTCTTGGCAAAGACTCTGGAATCATCTGCCACTTCCTTCTCCAGTTCATTTTACAGATGAGGAAACTGAGGCAAACAGGATAAGTGACTTGCTAAGGGTCACACAGCTAGTAAGTGTCTGAGGTCAGATTTGAACTCAGATATTCTTGATTCCACATCAGGTATTCTATCCACCGCACTGCTTAACTCCTACTACAACATTAAATAACCTTAACAGGGGCTGAAGCCTGATGCCAATGTCTATGGCTGGATTTACGTTTGGGACTTTTGTTTCTAAGTCACCTAAACAATGCTCTCTGTTTCTCTTTTGAGAATAAAATCAGATAAACTGCAAGTGCATTGAAAACCATAATGTACTATGCAAGCATAAAGCATTATTGTAATTTTTTATGTGCCTATCTAGGAATCCACCGCCTTTCGCGTGCCTGTCTGATGTGTGGCTATAAGTAACTGAGTTGCACTTTAGGCTGTAAAGCTTTGGCCTGATAGCATCTAAACTCTAGCATTGCTGTTGACAAGTAGCAATGGCAAAGACTAATTGAGGTAGAAACTAAATCCAAGATGGCAACAGAAATAAATGTTGTTTTACATTCTTTCTATCCATTTCTCTCTGTACAGATTGTAATCCCTGCCAGTAGTTTCGCCTTTGTAAATTAAAGCAACAATACGTAATAAAATGCATTTAGTCAAATTTTGGATACCCAGAATATTTGGGGTAAAGACACAGGCTAAAGAAGAGGAGACTTGGTAGAAAGAGTGGTGGCAGGGATGAACAGGTTCATTGTGATAAGGGTCTTCAAGTATTTGAAAGATGGCTCAGCTATACTTCTGATTATCTGAATTTTTCTGCCCATGTGTCAGTAGTGTTTTCAACCCTGATTCATTGGTCCATGTAGCCCTCTCTTCCTAATGGGTTTCTACTTGGGAAAACCACTTCAGGAAGTATCTAGGGTATTCATGCTCACTTTTTCCTCCCTTTCCTGAAATTGGATTTTTCTGCCTTGGTAACACGTCCTTAGTCAGGAAGACCTGAGTTCAAATCTAACCTCAGACACTTATTAGCTTTGTGCAAGTTACTTATCCTCTGTTTGCCTCAGTTTCCTCATTTGTAAAATGAAGTGGAAAAGGAAATGGCAAACTACTTGAGTATCCCTTGGACAATCTGATCCAACTAGTCTCAAAGAGTCAGAAGTGATTCAATGACTGAAAAATATCAAAATGGGGATAATAACAATACCTATCTCATGGGCAGAGAGGTGGATAGAGTACTGGACCTAAAATAAGGAAGACTTAATTTCAAATTTGACCAAGGACACTTAATAACTATGGGATCCTGACCAAGTCACTTAACCCTATTTGCCTCAGTTTCCTCATCTGTAAAGTGAATTGGAAAAGGAAATGTCCAACCATTCCAGTATCTTTGCCAAGAAAACCCCAAAGAAGGTCACTAAGAGTTGGATATGAGACTGAAAAACAGTCATCCTGTTGTATGTAGTCTTGCCCCATTAGAATGTAAGCTCCTTGAGGTAAGGACTGCCTTTTTTGACTGTATTTGTATCCCTAAAAATTAGCACGGTGCCTGACACATAGCAAGTATTTAATAAAAGTGTTCTATTTGTCTATGGAAGAGAGATTTATTTTTCACTTGGCCTCAGAGAACAGAGCTAGTAGCAATGGGCAGGAGTTGCATAAAAGCAAATTTTAACATGAGCAAAAAAAATCCTCAGAATGAGGGCTGCTCCCATGGAATGGTTCCCCATTACTAGAAAGCTTCAGTCAAAGGCTAGTTGAACTCTTGTTGAGGAAGAGGAAGAGTCCATAATTGTGCTGATATAGTTGGAACTCACTTGCCTCTGAGGTCCCTCCATTGCTGAATTCTGTGATTCCAAGAGGGGGATGTTCTGGTTAACTACATTAAATCAACTCCTTCTAACCTCTTTTCTTTTCAGTCTTCATTTCAGTCTTCTCAAGTTCCTACTAAACATGGCGGCTTTTTCTGCTTTTGTAGGCTGGACATTGCATCTCTCTTCAAGGTCTCAGAATTCTGCTGTGTTTTTGGTCCATTCCAAAGGGTCATATCTGTTCTCAGTGTTCAGGATTGTACAGGTAGTGGGTGAGAGAAATGAATGGCAAAGAAGCTATTCTGACCCCAGTACATCCTTGCAAGTTAGGAGGTTTAAAAAATCTCTGTTGCAAATTTGATTTCCTTCCTTTATTTTTGGATTCACCTCTTCCTCCTAAAAATTGGAATCAGAATTCGAGTTGGAAAAGACCTCAGGAATGATCTCATCCCACCCATTCATCTTACAAATGAGGGAACTGATGTCTAGACAGAGGAAGTAAGATTCCAAGGTCACAAAGAAGGCTTGTGGCTGAAGGCAGAGAAAACATAGTGGAAAATTCTAAAGGATGGTTCTGAGTTGAGCTTGTTAGAAATCTATTACTTGATTGTTTTTACTGTTACTGGTTTTTTATATTAGTAATAATTAGGAAAAAATTAGTAATAAAAACCATTAATGTTTTTTTAATTCAATGCAAGCATATAGTAGACCTCTAGTCTATATGAGACACAGTGCTGGAGATATATGAATAAAACTTTCAAAAAATAGCTCCTGTCCTCAATGTCTTTACCTTCTACTAGGGGAGAAAACACGTAAGCAGATAAATAAATACAATATAATTTGAGGAGCATTAATATGTAGGAGGATCAGGAAAAAGTGTCCTATATGAAGGGGAACCTGAACTTAACTTTCAATAAAATTGAGGGCCATGAGTCAAAGGTTAGGAGGGAGACCTTCTAGGCACAAGGAACAGCTTGGTTAAAGATACAGAGGTGGGAAATAGAATAGCATTTAATGGGAATAGCAAGTAGTCTAGCTTGGCTACAACCTGGAACTATTCACTAGCTCAGAGTTGTTCTCCTCTGGGAGATTACTGATATAATATCATTCATTCATAGATAAAGAGCTACAAGGGACTTGTAAAATCATTTTGTCCAATTTCCTTCCCCCACCCTCTTTTATTTGGATTTGCTTTTCTTCTAAAAGTTGGAGTCGGAGAATTTGACTTATTTTAGGGCTGAGAAAACTGTGAGGTCCAGAGAGAATCTCAGAATCACACAATTTCTGAAGCCTCAGATACCATCTGGTTCCATCCATACCTGAGCAATAATCTTCACAATCACACACCTAACAAGTGGTTTCTATTTTCAGTCCTTTAATTAGAGGGCACTTATTACTTTCGAAGGTGGTGCGTTCTCCTTTTGTACAGCTCATTATTAGGAAGTTTTTCCTGATATCAAGCCTAAATTTCCCATCCTCTTGGCAATTTCTACCTTTTGCTCCTGGCCCTGTACTAAGGGACTAAACAAAACACGTCTAGTCCCTCTTCTCCATGAGAGTGTTTCGAATAACTTAAGATGAGTATTTTGTGGTCCTTGAGCTCTCTCTTTTCTTTTCTAAACATCATCAGTTCCTTCAATTGATTTCTACCTATGATATGGAGTCGAGGTCCTTTATCCTGTTGATTACCTTACTCTGGACAGTTTTAATTCAAGTTTTAGAGGTTAAGGTTCAATATTGAAAGGTTGAAAGATTGTATTGGAGATAAGATTCTAACCCAGATCTTCTGGCCTCAAATCTGGCATTCTTTTTCACTGTACCAAACCTCTAGCTGCTTAAGCGAGCAGACCCCAGTGACCTGAAAGAATGACAGCTGCTTCGAGCAATTTAAGATGTGGGGTCCTTTGCGTGACTTGCCTTATAGCGGCTGTCAGTTCTGTATTGGCAATTTCCTTTGAACTTGGAAATTAAGTACGGACTGCCATTCCAAATTAGCAATATGTTATTTTCCCTTTTTGAGGGAAATCTTTCTTACCATTAGCTCAATGGTATTTGGGCAAACAGAAACTGTGTAGGCTATATTTAGAGTTTTCTACATTCCCTGAGGTTCTTAATGTAAACAGCCTGTAATTACAGTTAATGTAGCCTGTTCCTTCAGGCAGTTTGGGCTGAGATTAGCTGCCATGGGGCAGAGAGGAGAGAGTGCCCAGGACTCATGGCTGATGCTTTCACCCTTGCAGACACCTTCCCTGCTGGGAGTGGGCATGGATCTATTCTTGTTGCTTTCTTTTGTCCTAAATACAATGTCCTTCAGTCAGCCTTGGGAACTGAGATTTTTTTCCTTAATCCATCAGCCTGGACAATGTTCTCCCTGTTAGAATGAGACTGAGAAAATTTTAAATAGGTAGTCCTGAGCGTGCATATATGTGCCTAGAGACAGGAGGTCTAGTTCAAATCTCGTCTTGGATACTTCCCAGCTTTGTGACCCTGGACAAGTCACTTAACCCCCATTGCCTAGCTTTTTCTGCTCTTCTGCTTTGGAATCAATACTCAGTATTGATTCTAGGACTGAAGGTAAGGGTTTAAAAAAAAGAAAAGAAGAGAAAGAGTACATATCTGGGAAGCAGAGAGGATGACATAGAGAACCCATTTCTTCATTTAATTTCTTCCCTTCATTTCTTTTTATTTGCTTTTGGTGCTAATCATTGCCCTGGCAAGTTTTTGTAATTTCACTTAAAATGAAAACTGATAGGTTCATCCAAGGACAGAATTAAAAATATACTCTTCTTGCTAAGTTCTAATTAGTTGATGAGCATCTGCAAAATAGGAACATTTGCAATAACTTTTTCTTTTGTGAACTAGAGGTGATGACTGTAGGATCTCAAGGACTATGCTAGTAGGAGTGAGCACAAACTCTGATGGGTCTTAACCCAGTAGAAGCCTGGTGTAGACTGCTCATTCATCCTTCATGGACCAGTATAGCTAAGTCTAGAGGACTCATAATCAGAGGTTCATAAATATCATAGAATCAAAAGGAACTTCATTAATTATCTAGTCCGATCCCTTTATTTTACCATTGCAGAAACTGAGGATTAAAAGGACTTACCCAAGATTCCATAGGCAGCATGATAAATGTTTCTGGATACAGCAACATTTGAAATTCTTTACATGGTCTGCATGTAAATGGCTGTAGTATCTGATCAATGAAATCATAGACTGTTTTAAAAATTGAAATAACTTTAATTGACTAAGAACCTATGACCAAGATTTAGAGAATGCAGTTCTTTTCCCCCTTCCTTTTCACTAATGATAGATAGTCCTTGAATCCTAGTAGCTGGATCAGGAAATTAGATCCCTAGAACTAGAAGGAACTTCAGAGGCTATCTAGTTCAAGATAGTTTAAATCAATCTCACTTTACAGAGGAATAAACATGGGCTCAGGGAAGTTGGCCTGTCCAAGGTCACCAAGGTAGGAAGTATCAAAAATGGGATTTAAACCCAGATTATCTGAATTTAGAGTTTGTTCTTTTCACTGTATAGGTCTGCCTTAAAAGAGGTACCTTTCAACAAGGTGTCAATGAACATGTTGATACTTTCTGTGTGGAGATGATCTTCAGAGTTCCAAACAAATACTTCTCTTCCTATCAGTTCTAAAGTTGAAGGGAAGACTCTCCTGATTATCCCCCACTCCCAACCACCAATGATGCCAGGCAATCCAGCAGATGGTAGAAAAGCTGGTGACAAGTAGCAGGTCTAAGCTAATTAATGAATTTTTTGTTTATGTTTCCCCATGGAGTTGATTTTAGACTGGTAATAGCTAGATTTTGAAGCTCATTCAATAATTCTGATCAATTCCACTCAAATCTTAAAGGGACTGTAGAGGTCATTTTTTCCAACATCCTCATTGGAAATTGAAGCCATAGAGAAAGATACTTTTTGATGGCTCGCCACCTAATCGATCAAACAACAAGAGTTTATGAAATACCTACTATGTGTTAGGTACTATACTTCATGTCAGAGATACAAATAAAAAATGAAACAATTGCAGCTCACAAGTAGTTTCTATTCTAAAGGGAAAAGAAAAGTGTATCTGTAAGTGTATAAAGATTAAATATAAAGTGAGCACATACAAATGAATATACAATCGTTAAATACAAGCTAGTTTAGTGGGTGGGAGGAAGGGTCAGGAGAGGCAAAAGACAGTTCTTGGGTCCTGTCTCTAGTCAGTGAGAGAACTGGATTAAAGTCCAGTTCTTAATCCTCCAGCTTCCTTTATCCCACACACCCCATCACTAGAAGAAATGGAAGCTTTTAGTACTCTTGCCTGCATGCTGCTAGCTGGTGGGAATCATGTTAAACATTTTCCACAAGGCATTTCACTGAAACTGAGAACACACATTACCTTTTACTATATTGAAATGGACATTTTTGGCATTTTACACTGGTCGAAGCGGAATGGGGAGAGTTCTCCACTCTGGTGTGCTACTCATTTATTCACTAGTTGAAAAAAGGAAGGTCTTACCTGAAAATGTTCTCCTGCCCTCTGGGAAAGCCTGTGAGGAGAACTGATGAAGATGCACAGGGTAGATAGGGCGGGGGGCAAAGGTGAAGAAGAGCCCAGCTTCATTAGTTCCAGCTACTACCAATTGACATTTCAGAGGTGTGAATATATCTTCTGGTTTTGTGAGAAAAAAAATCAGTGGACAATTTTCTTACTGTTAGCATTTATAGTTATGTAAAACAAGATCAAATAAGTGTTTTGAGAGAAAGAGAATTGCCTGGCAGATTAAATCAGCAACTGAGGGGCAGAGCTATGTTGGGTTTTCTTGAGAGTTTCCAGCTGAGCAGGTTGCTCTAAAATTTTCATCTGCAAAAGAGGTATATCTTTTCAAAAGGGATGGTCTGCTTGATTGTTCTGATGGCACTCAGGATGTCAATCAACATCTACCACATGCAAAATCCAGTTCTTGGAGCATGATGTATAAATGTGCAGGGGCTTGAGTGGAACAGGGATGAAGAAGGATCACAAACTCTAAGATGGATTGGACTTTAGAAGTCACCTAGGCAACTATTTGGTACATTGGATAAAGTGCTGTGCCTGAAGTAAACAAAATGGCTAAAATCCACTCTCAGACACTTACTAGTTCTGGCACCCTGGACAAATCAGTTATTCACATTTTATAGTTGGGGAAACTGAGGAAAATAGTTTTGATAACAGCACCTCCCTTGGTTGTTGTGAGGATAAGTTCATGTTTTGTAAACTCTTAGCACACTGTCTGACACATAGTAGGTGCTTAACAAATGTTTGTTCCTCTATTTCTTTCTAACCTGTGCCTCTCAGTGAATTTCATTTATGGCAACCACAACAAATGGTCATCCACTCTTCACTTAAAGAAGAAGAACCCAATACCCACTGAGGCAGCCCATTCTGCTTTTGGAGAGCTCTAATTGCTAGGGTGTTTTCCTTTCTATTAAGCCAAATAGTCCATCTTTCTGCAAACTCAATTTAATTCAGCAATTTTGTATTTTCACCCACTATGTGCAAGGAATTGGGCTAGTGCTATCCTTGACCTTAAGGAGCTTACATTCCACTATAAACTGATAATTAATTTGAGAGGATAGGGTGATAATTAATATCTGTAGGGGTGAGGTATCTGTATGAGGTGACCCATATACTTAATCCTGATGAGAGCTAAGGATACTGAAAGTCAAAGGTAAGGAATCGAGGGCATTCCAGGAATGAAGGACAGCCTATGCAAAGATCTAGCAATGAGAGATGAGATGTTAAATTTGAAGAATAATAAATAGCCCATTTTCCTGGAATACAGAGTATATGGAATACAGACTTGGAATGCCAAGGTTAGGATTTTGTATTTTAGCCTAGAAGCAATTGAGACCTTGAAACTTCTTCAAAAAATGTCATATAGATGGATTTGTATTTTAGACCTGAACTATGGTGATGTCATTATGAATGAAGAGATGACATGAAAGATGATGATTTCTCAATGGAAATAGGGAAGTTTAGAGAAAGGAAGAATTGCTTCTAACCAGGAAGTACAAGTTTAATAGCTCTCCCAAGTTGGAATTCATTGGATACTTAAAGACAGCAAAATGGATGCTTAAAAAGTTGTGATCTAGTTGGAGTGAAAATACTTATATACCTTAAAAGCATGTGACAAATGAAAGGAACAACTTTTAAGTGCCAAATGAGGGGCATTTTAATGAATGCTATGGGAATTCATAGGAAAGAAATGTTCTCCTATTGACTAGGGTGCTTAAAAAATCTTCTGTGAGGAATTAAGACCTGAGCGAAGACTTGGAGAATGGTCAGTATTTTGGGAAACAAGAGAAGGGTATGATTAAATGTGCAGAGGTGGCTGCTCTCTCTTATCCATCCTTCACATAGCTGCCAAAGTAATATTTCTGAAGCACAGCTCTGGCTGGCCAAATCACTATCTTGCTCAGTAAGCCCCCATGGTTTCTTTTTGCTTTTAAAATGAAATGTAACTCTTCTGGTCAATGTTAAAAGTCCTTCACAACTTGGCTTAAACTTACATTTTTAGACCTTATTACCTATTACTTACCTCAACTCTGTTCTAGTCAAATCATATCACTGCTGCTCCTTTCCTCATTGGCTTCTTTCCATTGCTTGTTTCCATGCCTTTGTAGACTGCTCCCCAACATCCCCCCCAACCCCAACACTTCAATGCTTGGAATGCATTTCCTCCTTACTTCCATTTCTTAGCCTCACTAGCTTTTTTCAATCTCAGCTCAAATTCTCTCTGTCTTACTTGATAACTTTCCTGATTTCAGTGATCTCCTCACAAAATTATCTTCTATTAATTTTGAACATGTTGTTATTGTTTGGATATTTTTCAGTCATTTCTGATTCTTCATGATGCCATTTAACAAATTCTTCGAATACTTTGTTTTTTAAAAAGTGTGTCATGGAGTACTAAAATAAAAAAACAAACAAACAGACCTTCGACATGTAGTTTCAGGGAAAGTGGTCATGCTAGGAGAGGAGTCTATGATACATGGGTTTGCGTGATACTCACTGATTTCCCATAATATAATTTTGGTAACAGTTCTTGAATTCTTTCATGTTTCTCCTATCAGACTTTAAAGACTTTTGAGCAGAGACTGTCATTGGCCTTTCTTTGTATCCCCCAAACTTAGTATAGTGCCTGGCACATATAGTATTACTGACTAAATGTATAATAATTGATTTAATTCTGATTGATTCTGATATAAGGAGGTTTTGTTGTTATTGTTGTTGTTTAGCCAGTTTAGTTGTGTCAGAATCTTTGTGACATCTTTTGGGATTTTCTTGGCAAAGATACTAGAGAGGTTTGCCATTTTCTCCTCCAGTTCATTTTACAAATGAGGAAACTGAGGCAAATGGGATTAAATGACTTGCTAGTTACACAGTAATTGTATGAGGATGTATTTTAACTAAGGTTTTCCTGATCCTAGGACCAGCACTCTACCTACTACAGCACCTTCCTACTCTACAGCACTTTTAGCCTGAAATACTATGATAATTATAGGCTTTATCACGAGTGGGGGTGATTCTGAATGAATAGTGAATAATGATCTTCATTTTGTGGTTGGTGAAGAAAGATAAACTCTGGCTAGTAGGATTGTCTAGGTTGAAAGATATCGAACCTTGCCGGACAAGTTATGAGTTAAATAAATATTTCACAATAAAAGTCACATTTTGCATGCTATATGATCTGTGCCCCCACCCCTCCCCCCCGCCCCAAAAGACATATTTAGGGAATTCTCAGTAAGGAAATCCCCTCACCAATGCATATTGGCAACTTTTTTCACCACCTATAGGCTTAGAGAGCTGCAAATATACATCGTGGCTCCATATATGCAGTGAAGATCTGTACATTTGGGGTTCATAGGCATAGCTTATTCTTTATTTATTTATTAATAAGAACAAGCTTATTCTTTAAGCACAGACCAACACAACTTGTATTAGCATAGTGATGATGGTCTTATCCCAGATGGGTTGCTTTGATAGTGTAATGGAGGAATAGTAAGCATGCTAAAGTTAAAATTGAAATTGAAGCCCGCTACATGGCATTGGGTGCTGTTATTTCCGAGGTCCTTGAGAATTTAGGACCCCGTTTATCTGCCTGCCTCTCATGTTATTTACAGCAACTTAATCTGCTTGCAGCAGGACCCGATTGCTCAGTGTCCCGTCAAAATTCCTGTCAGAAAATCAGTGGCTAGCCAATTGTGAACTTGTCAAAGTGACAAGTGGGCACATTGACAGAGATGGTATTTCCAGGTTTTGTATTGAATGAATGCTGCTGTATGGCGTAGTGGATGACTCTTGAAAATGAAAAATATCGACAGGGGAGAAAAATGAAAAATGTAATCTGTATCCTTTGGTCTCTGTAGTTTTACTCAGGGTGTTTTTCTTCTTTTTTTCCTCTTTTCTCTTCTTTTCTTCTTTTCTTTTTTGCTCTTCTGTTCTTTCTTCTTTCCTATCTCCTTTTTCTTCAAATAAACTCTTAGATGTAGAAAGAGAGATCCATGCAGCCCCACATATGACCGAGAAGTTAATTCAGATCTTTCGGAATAAAAGTGAATTCACCTTCCTGGCTACTGTACAGCAGAGGCCATCAACTTCAGGAGTGATTCTGTCTATCCGAGAACTGGAGCACAGGTAAGAAAGTGATCTTTGATTCCACTTTCTGCTGAAAGGCTACCAGCTATCCTAATTGAATGGTCGTTATAGGTTTTTGTTACAGGGATATAGAATTAACTTCACTGATTTAAGTTCCTATTGTTACTAACCACATCTTAGTAAATTCTTTTGGGGTAGATACAACAGGAAATTACAAAAAAATTAAAAAACTGCTCCATGGGCCATTTGTAAGTGACTGTTCTGTACTCATATATATTCACTGTATATGAAAAAAATCAGTTTCCTTTCTACCAGGGTCTTAAATGATCAGTTTTGTTGGTTTCCTTTGTTATGGAATTCAAAGTGATAATTATTGTACAGAATAGAATTTTTTTTCATTATCAGAATTTCTTACAACTTAGTTTCTCCTGGGCACTGTTCTAAGTGATATGGGGAATTAAGTGATGTAAGTAAAATTAATCAAAAGGTATAGATATGGGCAGCTGGGTAGTTCAGTGGAGTGAGAGTCAGGCCTAGAGACAGGAGGTCCTAGGTTCAAACCTGGCCTCAGCCACTTCCCAGCTGTGTGACCCTGGGCAAGTCACTTGACCCCCATTGCCCACCCTTACCACTCTTCCACCTATGGGACAATACACCGAAGTACAAGGGTTAAAAATAAAAGGTATAGATACTAAGAAAGGGGAAACTATAATCACTGATTCTTAAGAGTTGGAGATGACCATAAAGTCATCTAATTCAAAGAGCAGGAGAATAGTGTGAAATAGTGAGAAGAACACAGACTCTGGAATCAGAAGACCTGAATTTAAATCCCATCTCTGATAGTTACTACCTCTATGACCTTAGGAGAATCACTTAACCTTCTTAGCCTTAATTTCTTCATTTGTAAAATTAGAGGGTTCATCAAGATGATCTCCAACTTCTTTCCCAAGATCTATAATTTTATGATTGTGTCACCTTGTATGAGTATCTTTAGCTCCTGGACTTCAGTTTTCTCATCTATAAAATAAAATTGGGCTAAGTTGCTTTCCAAATTAACACCTATGATTCCATAATGTCTATGAAATAAACCCTGCCCTAAAGGAACTTACAATCTATTTGGGGAGACAAGATGTAGATACTTAGTTAAAAAGTTAAAGGATAATAAAAAAAACCCTATCCAAATATAATCTCAGGGATGATTACATGTGTGCTATAGACAATGTGATGTGAGTTCAGAGGAAGTTGAGATCACTGTGAGTAGGAGTAATCTGGGGGAAGAGGTAGGGCTTGAACAGGGCTGTGCAGGGTGGGTAGGATTTGGGTTAGTAGATATAATGGAACAAGGAGGACTTTCTCAAAGTGAGAGGAAATACTATGAAGAATGGCAGAGAGCTTAGAAAAGTACAAGTTTTATAAACACATTTTAATAGTTTAAAAGAGCATCGAGCCTTTTGGAACAATCTGTCTGTATGTCTATCTATTGATATCATCTATCTATTTTTATCTATCTAGAGTTAGTCAATGTCTTGAGAGAGACCTTTTGGATTCTCTGAAATAAGATTGCTAAGGATATGGTATTATCATTCATTTGGTAGCAAAGAGTAAGGTGCCCTGGTGGATAAAACAATGACAAATCAAAAGACTTAGGTTCCCTTTATGACTTTTTATTGCATGATAATTCAATTCCTCAGCTTCTTATGTGGGTAGAATGAGGTAAACACTTGTCTTCCTCCATTGGGATGCAGTTAGGGTTAGGTAGATTTATATGTTTTGAGTTCTAGAGATATAATTGTAATCATCTTCTATGTATCTCATACTTTTGTGTGAGAAAATATGTTAAGATGCTCAGAAATTAATACTATTCATTTGATAAAATCCTTGCACTAATGCATTTTGAAAAAAGAATACTAAATCTTAAAGAATCACCATAAAAGGAATTTGAGACTGTTTTAATTCTAAAAAGAAAGATCCTTAATAAAAATGTTAAGGGGAAAGTCGATGCAAATCTGATTGTTGCCATTGTTCAAAAAGTTTTGAAAAAAAACTAATTCTTTTGAAAGACACCTAGACTAGACTAGAAAGACACCTAGAAAGACTAGGAATAAGGGAGATAAGTTCAAATCTGGTCTCATACACTTACTAGCTATATGACCCTGGGCAAGTCACTTAACCTCAGTTTTATCCTTTGTGAAATGAACCAGTTGGATTTAATAGCCATAAAAGTTGCCTTCCACTTTAAAGTCTATGATATTATCACCCAATGATCTTATTTAAAAAAAAATGGAAATTTATTTATTTATTTATTTTTACAAAGATCATTTTCCATAGTCTTAGTCATAGATCATCTGGTCCATCTCTAACTGAAATATCTATTCTCTCTACTGCATCATTAAGAATTGGCCATCCAGGGGCAACTGGGTAGCTCAGTGGCTTGAGAGTCAGGCCTAGAGACGGGAGGTCCTAGGTTCAAATCTGGCCTCAGACACTTCCCAGCTGTGTGACCCTGGGCAAGTCACTTGACCCCCATTGCCCACCCTTACCAATCTTCCACCTATGAGACAATACACCGAAGTACAAGGGTTAAAAATAAAAGGTATAGATACTAAGAAAGGGGAAACTATAATCACTGATTCTTAAGAGTTGGAGATGACCATAAAGTCATCTAATTCAAAGAGCAGGAGAATAGTGTGAAATAGTGAGAAGAACACAGACTCTGGAATCAGAAGACCTGAATTTAAATCCCATCTCTGATAGTTACTATCTCTATGACCTTAGGAGAATCACTTAACCTTCTTAGCCTTAATTTCTTCATTTGTAAAATTAGAGGGTTCATCAAGATGATCTCCAACTTCTTTCCCAAGATCTATAATTTTATGATTGTGTCACCTTGTATGAGTATCTTTAGCTCCTGGACTTCAGTTTTCTCATCTATAAAATAAAATTGGGCTAAGTTGCTTTCCAAATTAACACCTATGATTCCATAATGTCTATGAAATAAACCCTGCCCTAAAGGAACTTACAATCTATTTGGGGAGACAAGATGTAGATACTTAGTTAAAAAGTTAAAGGATAATAAAAAAACCCTATCCAAATATAATCTCAGGGATGATTACATGTGTGCTATAGACAATGTGATGTGAGTTCAGAGGAAGTTGAGATCACTGTGAGTAGGAGTAATCTGGGGGAAGAGGTAGGGCTTGAACAGGGCTGTGCAGGGTGGGTAGGATTTGGGTTAGTAGATATAATGGAACAAGGAGGACTTTCTCAAAGTGAGAGGAAATACTATGAAGAATGGCAGAGAGCTTAGAAAAGTACAAGTTTTATAAACACATTTTAATAGTTTAAAAGAGCATCGAGCCTTTTGGAACAATCTGTCTGTATGTCTATCTATTGATATCATCTATCTATTTTTATCTATCTAGAGTTAGTCAATGTCTTGAGAGAGACCTTTTGGATTCTCTGAAATAAGATTGCTAAGGATATGGTATTATCATTAATTTGGTAGCAAAGAGTAAGGTGCCCTGGTGGATAAAACAATGACAAATCAAAAGACTTAGGTTCCCTTTATGACTTTTTATTGCATGATAATTCAATTCCTCAGCTTCTTATGTGGGTAGAATGAGGTAAACACTTGTCTTCCTCCATTGGGATGCAGTTAGGGTTAGGTAGATTTATTTGTTTTGAGTTCTAGAGATATAATTGTAATCATCTTCTATGTATCTCATACTTTTGTGTGAGAAAATATGTTAAGATGCTCAGAAATTAATACTATTCATTTGATAAAATCCTTGCACTAATGCATTTTGAAAAAAGAATACTAAATCTTAAAGAATCACCATAAAAGGAATTTGAGACTGTTTTAATTCTAAAAAGAAAGATCCTTAATAAAAATGTTAAGGGGAAAGTCGATGCAAATCTGATTGTTGCCATTGTTCAAAAAGTTTTGAAAAAAAACTAATTCTTTTGAAAGACACCTAGACTAGACTAGAAAGACACCTAGAAAGACTAGGAATAAGGGAGATAAGTTCAAATCTGGTCTCATACACTTACTAGCTATATGACCCTGGGCAAGTCACTTAACCTCAGTTTTATCCTTTGTGAAATGAACCAGTTGGATTTAATAGCCATAAAAGTTGCCTTCCACTTTAAAGTCTATGATATTATCACCCAATGATCTTATTTAAAAAAAATGTAAATTTATTTATTTATTTATTTTTACAAAGATCATTTTCCATAGTCTTAGTCATAGATCATCTGGTCCATCTCTAACTGAAATATCTATTCTCTCTACTGCATCATTAAGAATTGGCCATCCAGGGGCAACTGGGTAGCTCAGTGGCTTGAGAGTCAGGCCTAGAGACGGGAGGTCCTAGGTTCAAATCTGGCCTCAGACACTTCCCAGCTGTGTGACCCTGGGCAAGTCACTTGACCCCCATTGCCCACCCTTACCACTCTTCCACCTAGGAGCCAATACACAGAAGATAAGTGTTAAAAAAAAGAATTGGCTATCCAACCATTTCTTGAAAACCCTTATAGTTGGGGTTTATATAGTATTGATTCTAAGATGGAAGGTAAGGGTTAAAAAAACCAAACCTCTTTGACATGAATTCACTACTTTTCAAGGAAATCCATTTAATTTGTGGATAGTTCTCATTTAGGAAGAATTTCCTTATAATGAAGTGAAATTTATTTGCCTTTTACTATCATCCCATTGATCACCCTTTGTTTGCTCTGTAATTTGACAATGCTTCAGTGTTATTAGGTAGCAATTGCATCACTTCTAAAACTTCTCTTCACTCTATGATGACATTTTTTTAGCTTATTCATGTTTTTCATGGACATCAGGTCTCTAAGCATCTTCGTCACTCCTTTAGGCACATTTCAGACTGTCAATGTGATCCTTAAATTGTAGTACCCAAGAAAAGACATAGTTTTTCATATTTGGTCTGACTATTGCAGAGTATCCCATAGTCTTCCTATGATCTATTGGCGCACACTATTTCTTTTAATGAATCCCACGATCTCATTACTTTCCTTTGGCTCTTCTATCATTCTAATGGCACAGATTGAGCTCTTAGTTTATGGAAATTCTTAGGTCTTTGAAAGATAATATCTGTTCTAGCAAGTTATATTTTATTCTCTGAAGATGCTTTCTGCTTTTTGAATTCAAGTATGGAACTTTGTATCTACTCTTATTAAATTTTATCTTACTGCCTATGGCCTGCTTTGCCAGTATGATGAGATCTTGGTGGGCTCTGATCCAGTCATCCAATATTCTAGCAATCTTTTCTGGCTTTATATAAGTCACAAATTTGACTTGCATGCCATCTGACTTCATCCAAGTCATTTATAAAAGTTTTGAAGAGATGAGACTTTGGAATAGACTCTTTTAGCATTCCACAAGAGATTTCCATCCAGGTGGGTATTAGTCAATTCATTACCATTTGGATTTCTCTCTGCATTCATTACTAGCCAGTTGCCAGTGTATCTTGTATTTTGAGTATACCTGATAATTAACCTTTTTAAAAATATTTAAAAATATTTTCCCATGTTTACACGATTCATTTTCTTTCTCTCCCCTCTTTCTTCCCCCCTCCCAGAGCTGACAACAATTCCACTGGGTTGTACAAATTTTATCACTTGATATCTACTTCCACATCATTCAGTTTTGCTATAGAGCAATTTTTAAAGCCTAAACCCCAAATCACATACCCATATATACATGTGATAAGGGATGTCATATGTTTTGCTTTTGTATTTCTACTCCCATAGTTTTTTTCTCAATGTGGATAGTGTTCTTTCACATAAGTCCTTCAGGAGTGTCCTGGATTATTGCATTGCTATCAGTAGTAAAGTCCATTATATTGGCTAGTTCAGTGTTCTCTTGGTTCTGCTCATTTTACTCTGTATCAGTTCATTGACGTTCTCCCAGTTCACATAGAACTCCTCCAGGTCATCAATCGTTGCACTATAATAGTATTCCATCACCATCATGTACCATGATTTATTCATCCATTCCCCAATTGAAGGACAATCCTTCATTTCCATTTTTTTGCCACCACAAAGAGTGTGGCTATGAATATTTTTGAACAAGTATTTTTCCTCATTATCTCTTTGGGGTACAAACCCAGTAGTGGTATTGCTGGATCAAAGGGTATGCAGAGAATTAACCTTTTGTCTGACATTCCCATTAAAGTATCCAAAAATGGACCTTAGGAGTCCAAGACCTGGGCAACAAATTTTATTATGCTATTTACTAAGAAAATTTTATTTTTAATTTAAAAAGGCAAACATTTATTGAATAACCAGGTATAAAGGATATTAGTTCAATTCATCAAAGCAAACCAAAGAAACTAAAACTTAATTTAATTTATTTTTGTTTAGATCAACAACTAAGTGATAAAAGTTTATACTTTTTTAACATAGTGCTTTCAAACCTTCATGCTACTAAATATTGAACAATTTTTTCTAGGCTAAAAGAACAATAAAACAACAGCTTTCCGGATAGACTCTGTTCCCCTCATATTTTGACATGAAGTGCTTTAAGAACTGCTGTGCATCCCTTTAAATAAACATTTTTAACTCTTTTGTGCTCCTTTCCCATAACAATCAGACCCTCAGGGTGTTATTCTGTGGACTATACTATTAACAACAGCAACAGGTGGGCAAAGTAGTCAAAGGGGAAAGCAGAATATATAATCAAGTTTTCCTGACCTTTCTTAAACTGGCTGGAGCCACAGGCAAGAAACCTTGAAATTTATCCCTCAGATCTTTCTTCAGGCAAACTGTTATCTAACTGTGATACATTATATTATGCTTGTGACATCATGTTCTGTGAAATTTGGTTCATTATTGCAATTTCTTGTTGGTTGTACCTATGGATTTCCTCACTGACTCTTGGGTTTTTCATTGTTAACTGGAGTATGGAAAGAACAAAAATGAATGCAAAATACATTGAGACACCAGAGAAGCTGTGCTGCAATTGTTGTACAAAATTGGGCCAAGATATTTGACAGTGAGAGCCATTAGGGCATAGGGAAACTACTTTCTGGGAAAGCATTCTTCTTCCTCTGGGTGGAAGTTTAAAATAAAATTACTCCCATTGCACTTACCTTCTAGTAATGTTTAATTTCAGTCCAAAATAGTGGTTGGCTGATCAAAGATGATGGCAAGAGGGTTTAAATGAACTGAGGACCCAGACTTGAATATGACTGCCATCATTTATGTCATGGAAGGTAAGCAACTATTCAACCTTTTTGCAAAGAATGTAGCCAAAGCTGACTTATTTATTGTTGCTTCCAGGAAAGTTTGCAATATCTTGCTACTTAGTGGAAGAAGAATCTGTTTAGTAAATCAGGTTTCTTGTATTAAAAAGAAGGCATTTCTCTTTTACCTGGCATGTACACTATGGCCAGAGGCAGTCCATTTGAAAGGCTTTGACTCTTGATTCATAGACTGAGCTCATTGACATAGTTATATGTGGAAGTTTCCCAGGTGATTAAACCAACTCAGTTCTCATGAATATCTTGAGGATAGATAAAACAGAATGGAGGACATGGAGATAATGGCTATTGAGAACTTTCCTGAAGGTGGCAGTTGAATTGACTGTTTCATGTAATGAAATGGGTACTTGATAATACTTTGTTATTTGTACTTATCCACAATGTTAATTTGATGGATTAAAAAAAAAACAATATTCAGTACCAACTGGATACAATGGGAGAATATAAAAGACAGATAGATTTGCCTTGCTGAAATATTTTAATGGCAATGAAGATTTAATGTTTATTTGTCATGATTCAAATGTGTTTTAATATGAAGCTTTGTTAAAATGGAAAGCTTAATTAACATAGATTAAATCTAATTGAACAGTCTGCCAGAATGTACAACTATCTAGATATAATAACAAATCCTTTGGGTTTCAATTTTATTCCCGAATTATGGGTAAAAGTAAGCCTAAGTACAACACATTATGAGACAAGAAGTTGGGTTTTCAAGAAGAAACTTTCTCCAGGAGAGCTACTTAAGGAGTAAATACTACATGCTAGGCTAAGGGCTATATAGATAAAGAGAAAAGTAAATACAGCCCTTCCCTCTAATGTTTTCCTTTTAATAGAAGAAATTATTTTGACTTCCTAATTTATCATTCAGCCAATTAATGGACATTTATTAGAAGGGCTCTGTGGTAAGGAATGGGGATATAAAAGAAAAAGTAAAAACTAGTTCTTGCCCTCAAGGAGCCTATATTTTATTGGACAAGAGACGTTCATAAGATAAAGTATTCTGGAAGGAGACATTAGAGGAGAAGCACCAAATGACTGGAGAGACTAGGAAAGGCCTGTTGCCGAAGATGGGATTTGAAGGGGAGTCTTGAGGAAGCCAGAAGTATGAGAGGCAGAGGAAGGGAGCAAGAGTTTTCCAGTTCTAGAGATTTCTGGAACATCCTTTCATTCATCCCCAGATTTCCTAGAAATGGAAAGATAAAAGTTTCTGTAATTCAATGGAAACTTAGCACCACTTTGTCAGGTAGAATCTCTACCCTGATGGAAAATACTCGTCTCAGAAATAGAAAATAGTGGCTCAGTCTAATGCTTTCCTTTTTTTAGTAGCAAATTTCTCTTCCTAATTATATGCATCACTGATGATAGTTAAATTAGTTTACATTCTCAGCATTTATACTGAAAGAGGAAAGGTGGGAAGTGGCATCCAAAGTAGAGAGAAGCTGTCTTGGGATTAAAATTTTACTGTGGGCAACTCATGTGGGGATAATCAAGAACTAAATACACACTGACACTTGCCTTACTTCTTCCTTAGCATGAGTTATATCAACTTAGAAACTCAAGCAAAGGTAATGACATCAGTGTAGATAATATGATAATGGTCATATCTGTAGTATTATGTAAAAAAAAAAACCTCATGTCAAAGTAGTGTTTTAAGTAACACACTAATTAAATAAGATTTTAATAGCTATTAAGGGAGTAGACTTGTTCAGTTGACTTTTGACCTTAATTGAGAACATGAAGTATCAGGGCTACATTTTGGTCAAATTGTTTCTACTTGTATATATGCAGATTAGATTTCAGATTGTATGTGAGAAATGGCAAAAAAACCCAAAAAAACAAAAACCCAGCGAGTGTAGCCATTAACCTTTAGTTTTTAGGCCAAAAGTCATAACTTCATTAATATTAATGCACCAAATCATTTAAGCCAAAAGGAATGTGCCTGGAGAATTTTAAAAAATATCTCCTTTGACTTCCCACATTGGAGCATATAGGGATTTGGAGGATACATATTCATCCATGGAAAAGAGGTCTCTCTCTCTCGCTCTCTCGCTCTCTCGCTCTCTCTCTCTCTCTCTCTCTCTGATGGATGGATAGATTTTATGTTTGACTTCTGTGAAACCTAAGAGAAAGTCTTTGGTAGATTATCTGAATATTTTGAAACTTTTGTCCTTCCTGTGAATCTATAGGATATTAGACTCCATATTCTTGAGCTTTTCCAAAGGAAAATCTGCTTCTCATTTGTTTATGTTTCTGATGAACTGAGTTTGCTTAGAATATTCATGGCCTGAGAGCAATCAACAGAGTTCATTGACTGATCTTTACATTAAGTATCCAGGGACTTTTAAGCCTGAATCTTTAATGTCCATGTAGTATAACATTAAATTGGTAATATTGATTAGGAGCAGAAGTTTTATTTAATTATATGATCATACTCTACGTCCCTGCCATCTTTGACTTTCCTTCTCCCTCCCTCCTACATCAATGTGGTATTGTGGAAATATCTCTGACTTGAGTCAGGAGATCTGGGTCCAAGCCTTGCCTATGATGTTTATTACTTCTGTGAACTTGAGTCTCCCTGGATCTCAGTTTCCTCATCTGTATAATGAAGGTGTTGAATTTAGTCAAGGTGAAGTGACTTGCCCAAAGTTACCTAGGTAAGAAGTGACAGAGCTCAGATAAAAATCCAGATAATTTAACTCCAAATGAGTGCTCTTTTTAACATGTTATACTTATCATCAATTACTTCTTAAGCTCTACTGTCAATAATAAGGCTCAGGGAATTTAATTACAGGATTTTTGTTTCTTTTTAATTGGAAAATTTTATTTAATTAATTGATTTAGAATATTTTTCCATGGTTTCATGATTCATGTTCTTTCCCTCCCCTTCACCCCCACCGTAGTCAACAAGTAATTCCACTGGGTTTTACATGTCATTGATCAAGACCAAATATTTGCATTAGGGTGATCGTGTAAAGTCTGTATCCCCATCGACTCATGTGATCAAGCATTTGTTTTTCTTCTGTGTTTCTACTCTCACAGTTCTTTCTCATAAGTCCCTCAGAGTTGTCCTGGATCATTGCATTGCTGCTAGTAGAGGAGTCCATTACATTTAATTTTTACCACAGTGTAATTGTCTCTGTGTACAATGTTCTCCTGGTTCTGCTCCTTTCACTTTGCATCAATTCTTGGAATTCCTCCAGTTTATTATTCCTTTGAATAAGGAATGGAATTCCTCCAGTTCATTATTCCTTTGATGGAATTCCTCCAGTTTATTATTCCTTTGAGCACAATAGTATTCCATCACCAACAGATACCACAATTTGTTCAGCCATTCCTCAATCGAGGACATTCCTTCATTTTTCAATTTTTTGCCACCACAAAGAGCATGACTATAAATATTTTTGTACAAGTCTTTTTCCTCATTATTTCTTTGGGGTATAAACCCACCTGTGGTATGGCTGGATCAAAAGGCAGACAGTCTTTTAAAGCCCTTTGGGTGAAGTTCTAAATTGCCATCCAGAATGGTTGGATCAATTCACAATTCCATCAGCAATGCATTAATGTCCCAATTTTGCCACATCCCCTCCAACATTTATTACTTTCCTTTTACTTTCCTTTGTTGTCGTTTTAGCCAATCTGCTAGGTGTGAGGTGATACCTCAGAGTTGTTTTGATTTGCATTTCTCTAATTATTAGAGATTTGGAACACTTTCTCATGTGCTTATTGATACTTTTGATTTCTTTACCTGAAAATTGCCTATTCATGTCTCTTGCCCATTTATCAATTGGGGAATGGCTTGATTTTTTGTACAATTGATTGTTTTAAGGAGAGAATGGGTTCTGTTAAGTGGGTGAATTGACTTGATAAAAATCAACAAATATGAACATTTCCTCATACAGATAACAGAAAAAGGATTGTATATGACACCGAATCTCTATTAAGTACAAGTTAGTATATCTATTTAACATAGTTTCAACATTGTCCTCTTTGTTTCCCCATTAGGAATTTCTTCTCTCTTCTGTGTGCTTTAAAAATTTTTTTTTTTCAATATCACTCACATTTTTTGCTATCACAATTAGTAGCCCCAGTATTATTCCTGCCCCCACCAACAGTCCTTAAACATAAGGAAAATAAAAAATAAAAAAAAGTAAATCTGCATACTTAGCCCCAAAATGTATGTCTCATTCTGCACTTCTAGTATATCACTTCTCTGCCAAGAGGTGGGGAACATGGTTCACTTTTAGTCCTCTGAATTTGTGGTTGGTCATTGATCAGAGTTCTATCTTTCAAAACTGTTTGTATATATGCATGTATGTATATTTACATACATGCATATATATGCATTTTAATTGTATAAATCATCCTCTTGGTTCTGCTCAACTCACTATGCCATAGTTCATATAAACCATCTTTTTTTTTGTCATTTCTAAAGAAGTCGGAATAATACTGTCTCATATTTATAAGGCACGATTTGATGATTCATTCCTCAAATGGTTGGCATATTTTTAGTTTCTAATTCTTTACTTCAATTAAACATGAGTTCTTTTTTTCTTTGCTTTATTTGGTATATATGGATTAGTCCAATTTTTGTGTGTATTTGGACTAAAACAGGAAGAGCTTTAAGACTGATGAATATGAAACATTTACAATAGTTCACCTCGTTACTCTTTTTTTTTTGGCTTTCCAGGAAAATAATTCCAATTTGGTAAATAAAGCAACTTAACAGATTAACATGACTATGTTATTTTTGATATATGCTTATTATATAGTTGGGTTCTGAGAGAAATCTTTATGTAGTGGATAGAATTCTCTCCCTGGAGAGGTCTAGACTTATGTTAGGTTCATGGTACATGCGGGTTCTGTGAGCCATTTAGGCAAATCATGTAACTTTTCAGGTTTCCAGGCAGCTCATTATCACTTTAATGTAACTTTAAGAAAAATAATAATATAAATAAAAAATAAAAAAGTAATAACTTTTTTAAGAAAAAGAAGGAGAACATCTACATTGATTGGTAGAGTTTTCAGCTTGAGCTCCCTACCCCCTATACTGATAAATAACATGCAGACAAAACAAAAGCAAAAGCAACCCAATATACTTATGTAGTCCTAAATACATACATAAACACCCATATACATATATGTAGGCACATATTTATATGTATATATATTTTTTACACACACATAAAATGCACACATATAAAAGTGTAAGAGCAAGAAAATGTGTCCTGAGCCCTTGAACACCTATGAAAAGCACTTTTCAGGAATATCATTGACCTACTACATTAGATTTTTCTTCTGCAAAAGTGGCCAAATGATCTGTTGTCATTTTTTTAAACTCTTACAAATGTTTCTACTTACCATTGGAAGCCATTTCTCTACCTTCTTCCCTCTCTTCCTCTCTCCCTTCCCCCCTTCCTTCCTTTATCTACCACTTTCACTTCTTATTTTTCTCTTCCTTATTTCCTTCTTCCCCTCTCCCTATTTCCTTTATTCCTCCCTTCCTATTACTTTTCTCTGTTCTTCTCTCGCATTTGTGCCCTTCTTCTTCCTAATTCTTCTGCCCCCTTTTCCTTTCTCTCCTTTTCTTTTTCTCCTTGTTCTTCCCATTCTTCTTCCCTCTATTCCTCGTCCCCCTTTCCTTCCTTTCCCCTTCCTTTTCCTAGTAATCCTTGCTTTCTCTCTTTCCCTTCCCTCCTCTCTTATCTCTCCCCTTTCTCTTTCCTCTCCTTTCCTTCTCCTCCCTTTCTTCTCATTCTTCCTTCTTTCCCTCCTCCCTTCACTTATGGGAAAACATGAATTGTTTCTTGGATAGAGTTTTCTATTGAACATCTCATTCTCTCTTATCTTTCTGATATCAAACTAAAGTGAGATGTGTCAAGTGGCTGATTGAGCTGAAGTATGAGTATGATGAGTTGGGGGTGGGAGACAGGGAGATAATGATCAAACAGTACATTTCACAGAGATCAGTATTATCTGTTCATAACTAGACTCTTTTGTGAGGTACACTAGGGTTTCATAGGATGACAGAGGAATTGTAAAACATCTTGAATTGATTGTAGGGTAATAACGTCCATCTCCAAAAGGACTTATTATGATTATAAAATGTCCAACTCTTTTCATGTGTAGAAAACACAGTATGAAGTTTGCTGTGGACTTGGGGCCTTTTCTCACTTGGATGCTTTGGAATTTTAATTGCACCTATGCTGCCAGATCTTTAAAATGAGATAATGTTCAAACATTGTAATTAAATTTTTAAAAAGGGCAGCAATAACTTACACACCAACAGGCTAATCTTGTCTTTTGTGGCAAGTCTCATATTGCTTAATCTGCACGTTGGGGGAGCATCCTTATTCATTTGCATACTACACCAGAGCTTGCCCTAGAAATGAATACCAACCCAGGACATCAGAGAGTTCTTAAGTACCTTAGATGAAACATGCAGTGTGTCTCTGTCTGGTTCCTGGTGTGTTGCAAGCAATAATAAGTCCAGTCTTCCTTTATCTCTTTTCTTTCTTCCAGGGAGTTTAAAGCAAAGGACTAGAAGTGATTGATTAATCAGGCCCCTTAAGCTAGTCATTGCTGTGTGCAGGCAGAGGATAGTGGCAAGCAATATAGTTTGCAAGACTAGGAACAGATACTGGAAGCATCATATAAGAGAATGATAGCTAGACCTACAAGAGCTTATTAACCAAAGGTCTTAAGGTTAGAAACAAGGTGAGCATTCAGGATCCAGAGATCAGACAAAAGATAAAGGTTAAGGCAAGGCAGAGTATTGGAAACTAGGTAGGCAAGAAAGCTTAAATAGGGTATAAGAAGATCTTGAAACAGAGGGGGTTCATTTCAAATGGTATGCATTAAGTACCTAGTATGTGCTAAGCATTCTTCTTTACTTCTTTCCTTCCCCCGCACACACACACACACACTCTCTCTCTGTCTCTCTCTCTGTCTCTCTCTCTGTCTCTGTCTCTGTCTCTGTCTCTGTCTCTGTCTCTGTCTCTGTCTCTCTGTCTCTGTCTGTCTCTCTGTCTCTGTCTCTCTGTCTCTGTCTCTCTTTTTCTCTCCCCTTCTCCCTTCCTTCCTCCTTTCCTCCTCCTCTAAGGGCAAAAAAATTATTATGTGCAAGGGATCTCATATATTCTTATCACTAAAACAGGAAGCAGTGCCAAGATATGGCTAGCCTAACCTCTTTTTTCTTTTCCTTAAAAAAAGTTTAAATTTTAAGAATGCTTAATCAATCATTCATTTTTTCTTATAATCAGTCAAACTAGCATTTGTTAAAAATCTGTTTTGTGCCTGGGCTAAGCTATGAGATTAAGAAAAAAAGAAAAACAATTCTTTCTTTCAAGGAGCTTACAGTCTAATGGAGGTCTAACAGGCAAACGATTTCATATAAGCAAGCTATATAAGGATAAGTTGGAGAAAATCAACAGAAGAAAGGCAGAAGTATTTAGGGAGATTAGGAAATGCTTCATGTAGAAGGTGATATTTTAGCCAACGCTTGGTGCTAGGGAAGCCAGGAGGCAGAGATGAAGAGGGAAAGAACATTCTAAGTGCCAGAGACAGCCAGTGGGAAAAAATGCCCAGAATCTGGAGATATAGTGTCTGGTTTGAGGAACAAAAGGAAGTTAGTGTCAGTGGATCAAAGAGAGATGGTGGTGTAAGGTATAAGGGGACTGGAAAGGTATAGGGGGCATGTTATGAAGAGCTTTGAACACCAAAAAGAGGATTTTATATTTGATCCAGGAGGTGATAAGGAATCACTGAAGCTAACTGATTGCAGAAGTGACACTGTCTGACCTGTGCTTAGGAAGATCATTTTATCAGCTAAATGGAGAATAGACAGGAGTGGGAGGAGACTTCTGCCAGGGAGACTGATGAGAATCCTGTTGTAATAGTTTGGGGTAACATGATCAGGGCCTGCACCAGTGTGACAGCAGTGCTAGAGGAGAGAAGCAGAACACATATGTATGAGATGTCATGAAGGTAAAATTGACAGCCTTAGCACCATATTGCATCTGGGAGATGAGAGTGAGGAGTCAAAGGTAACAACTAGCCAATGAGCCGGGGTGCCTGAGAGGATAATGGTACCCTCAACTGTAATAAGGAAGTTAGGATGAGGGGAAGGTGAGGGGAAAAAGATAATGAGTTTAGTTCTGGACATGAGGAGTTAAAGATATCCATAGGATATCTAGTTCAAAATATCTAAGAGACATTTGGAGATATGAATCTGGAGATTAGCAGAGTGTCTAGAGTTAGATGAATGATCTGAGAATTATTAGCCTAAAAATGAAAATCAAATTCATGGGAGCCATTTAAATTCCCAAGTGAAATACTATAAAAGGAGAAAAGAATAGTACCTTGGACAGAGTCCTGTGGGCTATTTAGACTTAGTGGATGTTACCTGGATGAAAATCTGACAAAGATAGTTATGAGGAGAACCTAAAATGTTCCAATAACCTCAAGAGAGTATTAAGCAAAAGAAGATGGATCAACAGTGTCAAAGACACCAGAGAGGTCTAGAGGGAATAGGATTGAGAAAAAGCTGCTCAATTTAGCAATGAAGTCACCTCAACTACTTGGCAAAGATGAGGGACCATGGTATGAAATATTGATTATAATTGAATTTCTTTGATATATTAGTCAATTTGCTGAATGTTTCTCCTCATTTAAAATCTTTATTGTAGGATCTTGCTCTTTGGAAGGGAAAGGTAAAAGGGGTATACTTTAAAATGTAGGTGATATAGAAATGAATTATACAAAACATCTTAAAGAAATTGTCTTCCATTTTCTGTTATTCCTGTTGTTACCACATCATCATCTCACAATCAAGTTGCTTAAATAATCTCTTTCTTTATTGCTCTGTCTCTATGATATACTCTCTCAAGTCTCTTCTGCACACACCGTCAGATTCATGTTTCTGAAATAACATTTTTGTCTTGTCACTATAATACTTAACAAACTACAGTGTTTCCTCATTCCAAGTCCAGTGTAGTTGATCTTCATATTACCCTCACTCCGTCTTATATTGCTGTATTGGTCTGATCAGTCACACTTGGACACACTGTATATTGACACTGACATAGTGATGCCATTTTGGTCCTCTTAGAATATGAAGAACAACAACCACTTCATGTATGCAAGTCCTGTCTCCTCAGTTGGAGTAGAAGCTTCTCAAGAGATATAATGTTCTCAATTTTTTTAAACCCCTCACAGTTCTTGGTACCAATCTGGGCACATATCAGTATTTAAGAAAATACAGGTTTCCCTTCTATACCCCAACTTTCCCCATCATGGATCTGATATATTGTGAGTTGGCATAAAAAAATTGAATGGGAATTTTTTGGGAGATTTGTGGAACATGTGAAGGGCAGAAGATGACACAGGAAAAGTTTAGAAACTCAAGTATGCATAAAATATGTGTATAGAATTGTATAATAACAATATATTTATCTCTTAATAAAATAAATATATACAATTTCTTTTTAAAAGTTAATTTAAATAAAAACTTAAAGTTTGCAAAAAGAAAATAAAAGCCAAAAATTGTTATGCAGATTTGTGAGATGGTAGGGGTCCTATTCTCCGAACTAACCCCTATTCAAGAAAGGGATGCCTGAATTTATATAATTGTTAGGACAGATTAAAGCTGGTTGATTATTTGTAGTGCATAAGCAATACTTGAACCACAACAGATTCAGCAGTCCTTCAGATCTTTGGAGTAATCAGTCTTAGTTGAATTATGAAGTCAGAAATAAGACTAAAAGGAAAGAATGTAGAGGAATCCTTGAAGAGAGTGTTCTCAAAGAGAAGAGAAATATGGGATGATAGCTAGTGAGGACAGATGGATAAAGTGAAGATTTTTTTGAGCATGTTTGTGGGAAATAGATATTGAAAGTAAGTGAGATAATAAATATGCTAGAAGGAGCACCTTACTGGAGAAGATGAGATGGAATAGGTTCACTTGGATATGTAGAGTGGTTTACCTTGGCAAAGAAAAGGACCACTTCATTTTGTGAAAGAGAGGTAAATGAGATGATAGTGGCAGAAAGCTTCTGGGTAATATAAGATGAAGACAAGAGGGGGTTCTCAGTAAGTAGCCTCAATTTTCTATGGGAGATGGAATAAAATATGAGGCAAAGTTCTTAGCTGAGAGGATAGAAGGAGGGAGAATCATGGGAGTTGAGAGGAATGATGAAAAGTTTTGGAAAAGCCACTGTTGTAGGTCAGATATGTCATCAGTCAAGGTGGTATTGAAGGATTGTCTTGCCATAGTGAGGACCCAATTTAGATTATGTATCACAAATTTTTAGTGGATGCTACACAGTTTTGTGATTATTCCAGCTTCATTCAGCAGTTTATGTGTAGGAGTGAAGGCAGAATATCAGGGGAATGATTTAAGACTGAGACTTTAGAGGGCAAAATCAATGATATAATATGTGGGCAAGGGACTCAAAAGAGGATAAAATGGAGTTGACTTCATTCATTGTACCTATAATAACCTAACAAGAACTCTAGATTAGATTTACTTAGGAAAAAAGTGACCTCAGGGATCATCTAGTCCCACTCTTTCATTTTCCTGATGAATAAATTGATGTCCAAAAAGTTAATACAATTTGTCCATGGTATGTGGGATTTAAACTCAGATCCGAAGACTCTCCACTTTCCATGCTTTTATCACACTAACATGCTACCATACTTTATACTGTTATAAAGAAGTAAGGCAAATGTTTATAATGGGGAGGAATAACAGGGATAAAGGGTGATGGCTGAGTTAAGGGAATAAGTAGGCAATTTGGTATAGGGAGGAATAAAGGTGATGAGGTGATTGGAGGAGGAATGAAGGAATGAGCTGAGTGTAGGGAAGGGATGAATGAGGTGGTATATAGAAAGGCAAGGGAATGGATGGGAGTATACAGGAGGGCAGCTCAAACAGGCTTATTCACTGAGGTTAGAGACAGAGGGTACTGGGAGGAAATAGGCTGGGTTCTTCAGGCAAGGAAAGTATCTTTATGATACAGGAGGAATTGGGCCAGCCAGAAATGTTTAGATCTGGCTGGAGGGTTTTCTCTTGTTAATTTCTAAAGTCCCTTTGAGGGAGGAGTCAAAGGCTCCTCCCTGTCAGTGTAATTGATGTCTATAGGAAGTCTCAGCTGGGTACTTCCTGCCCAAGATGGATTTCCCTCAGGAAAATAAAAGGAAATAATTCTTCCCTCTTCAGCCTTTGCCTTAATCTTCAATACAATCATTCACCAGAGGCTTTGCATAGGTAACAAAGGGGATTTATTAATGTCAGGGATAATCAGAGGGAAAGAGGTTTTAGGTTTTTATAACTACTGCTAGGGAGAAGACTGGTGCTGGGGGATGGGTCACAGGAGAGGGTTAGACTGAGAGAGGCTGGCTCTTCCAGTCAGGAAGGTTTGACTGCCTTTGAAGTAAAGTATTTATCAAATCACTAAATTAGGGGTAGTTTGATTTAGGATGCCCTACTTGCCTACAGAAACTAAACCCATAATGTCCAACCACCAAGCCCACCCTTCCTCCCAGGGCCCAGAGGGAAATTCAGGGAAAATAGTAGGGATGTAGATGGAGAGATCAGGGAGAGGTCCAGAGAAATCAAACTAGGTCCAAATGCCCCCAAGACAAAAATACAGGCCAAGGTAAAGCCAAAAGCTAAAGTCAAAGCCAAAAAGCAAAAGCCCCTCAGTTGGAACTTCAGCAATGTTTATAGCCTCAGGCTCCAACTGACTTTCCGAACATTCTAAAAGCTAACTGCCAGGGCTGCTTACAGTTGAATTTGCAAAAACAAAGGCTTCTGCTAGCAACCCTGCATTACAATACCAAAGAAAAACAGTTCCACAATTATTACGTTGTTAAATTTCTTTAAGAGTTAAACACATATGTAACAATATACACCCTTCATCCCTAACCCAACACCCAACACATTTGTACCAAGAGGAGAGTTATCTTTCCTTGTCTGTCCTCTCGCCCCTGTTTCTTTTTGAAATGGAATAGTTTCTTGATGGGGCAAAGAGAAGTGGATGAGATCAATTTTTGTGAACAAAAATTTGAGAATCATTGATCTAGGTCACCAGAATGATTATTGGCTAAAAGAGCTCCCAGAGAGATAGGACAGTAAACATATCTCTTAGTGGGTTATAGTGGACTATAATATATTTATATATACATATATAAATATATATATATATATACACACACATACATATACATACATACATATATAGACATTAGTGGACTATATTTTATAACATTCTCTCCTGATTAACAAACTCCACTGACTTCTTTTTACCCATAGAATAATACATACAATTCTTGATTTGTTTTTTAAAGCCCTTTATAGTGTAGCTTCAGTCTTCCTTTCTGGACTAATCAAACATCATTCCTCTTCATGTCTCCAATGTTAAGACCAAACTGAACTACTTACTGAACTTCACAAATGGGTCTTTGTCGTACAACTCTGTGTCTTTGTAAAAGCTGTTTCCTATGCCTAAAGTGCATTCCCTCTTCACCTCTCCTTCTTTCTTTCTTTAATTAATTTAGAATATTTTTCCATGATTCCATGATTCATATTTTTTCTTTCTCTTCCTCTCATCCCCCTCCCATAGCCAATGAGTAATTCCACTGGGTTTTACTTATGTCATTGATCAATACCTATTTCTATATTATTAATATTTGTAAAAGAATGATTGTTTAGAGTCTACATCCCAAATCATATCCCCATCAATCCATGTGATCAAGCAATTGTTTTTCTTCTGTGTTTCTGCTCCCACAGTTCCTTCTCTGGATGTGGATAGCGTTCTTTCTCATAAGCTCCTGAGAATTGTCCTGGATCATTGCATTACTGCTAGTAGAGAAGTTCATTACATTCAGTTGTGCCACAGTTTATCAGTCTCTGTGTATAAGGTTCTCGTGGTTCTGCTCCTTTTACTTTGCATCAATTCTTGGAGGTCATTCCAGTTCACATGGAATTCCTCCAGTTCATTATTCCTTTGAGCACTATAGTATTCCATCACCAACAGATACCAGAATTTGTTTAGCCATTCCCCAAAGGACATCTCCTCATTTTCCAGTTTTTTGCTACAACAAAGAGCGTGGCTATAAATATTTTTGTACAAGGCTTTTTCCTTATTATCTCTTTGGGGTATGTAAATCCAGTAATGGTATGGCTGGATCAAAGGGCAGGCAGTCTTTTAAAGCCCTTGGGACATAGTTCTAAATTGCCATACAGAATGGTTGGATCAGTTCACAACTCCACCAGCAATGCAATAATGTTCCAGTTGTGCCACATCCCCTCCAACATTCATTATTTTTCTTTGCTGTCATGTTAGCCAATCTGCTAGGTGTGATGTGGTACCTCAGACTTGTTTTGATTTGCATTTCTCTAATTATGAGATTTTGAACAGTTTTTCATCTGCTTATAAATGTTTTTGATTTCTTTATCTGAAAATTGCCTATTCATGTCCCTTGCCCTTTTATCAATTGGAGAATGGCTTGCTTTTTTGTGCAATAGATTTAGCTCCTTGTAAATTTGAGTAATTAGAACTTTTTCATAGGTTTTTGTTCTAAATATTTTTCCCAATTTGTTGCTTCCCTTTTAATTTTGATTGGATTGGTTTTGTTTACACAAAACCTTTTTAATTTAATGTAATCAAAATCATTTATTTTATATTTTGTAATATTTTCTAACTCTTGCTTGGTCTTAAAATCTTTCCTATCCCATAGATCTGACAGGTATACTATTCTGTGTTCACCTAATTTGCTTATAGTTTCTTTCTTTATATTCAAGTCATCCACCCATTCTGAATTTATATTGGTGTAGGGGGTGAGATGTTGATATAGACCTAATTTCTAAACCCATATTGTTTTCCAATTTTCCCAGCAGTTTTTGTCAAATAGTGGATTTTTGTCCCCAAATCTGGGCTCTTTGGGTTTATCATAGACTTTCTTGCTGAGATCATTTACCCCAAGTCTATTCCACTGATCCTTCCTTCTGTCTCTTAACCAGTACCATATTATTTTGATGACCACTGCTTTATAATACAGTTTAAGATCTGGTATTGCTAGGCCACCTTCCTTCACATCTTTTTTCCATTATTTTCCTTGATATTCTTGGTCTTTTGTTCTTCCAAATGATCTTTGTTATAGTTTTTTTCCTAATTCAGTAAAAACTTTTCTTGGTAGTTTGATAGGTATGGCATTAATAAGTAAATTAATTTGCACAGGATTCTCATTTTTATTATGTTAGTTCATCCTACCCATGAGCAATCAATATTTTTCCAATTGTTTAGATCTAGATTTAACTGTGTGGAAAGTGTTCTGTAGTTGTGTTCGTATAATTCCTGTGTTTGTCTTGGCAGATAGATACTTAAGTATTTTATATTGTCTAGGGCAGTGAAGGGCAAACTACAGCCCACGGGCCGGATGCAGCCCTCTGAAATGTTCTATCTGGCCTCTCGACATTATTCTTAATCTGATGAATACAATGAGTAGGACACAATACAAGGAAACTTCGAAAGAGTTGCCTTAGAAACAGATTGACAGATCAGCATTTCCTTTCCTTTGGCCCCTCTTTAAAAAGTTTGCCCATCACTGGTCTAGGGTGATTTTAAATGAAATTTCTCTCTCTAACTCTTGCTGCTGTGATATGTTGGAAATATATAGAAATTCTGATGATTTATGTGGGTTTATTTTGTATCCTGCAACTTTGCTAGTTATTGATTATTTCCACTAGCTTTTTAGTTGATTCTCTAGGATTTTTTAAGTAGACCTTCATATCATCTGCAAAGTCTCCTCTTTTCCTACTTTAATACCTTCAATTTCTTTTTCTTCTCTAATTGCTACTGCTAGTGTTTCTAATACAATGTTAAATAAGAGAGGAGATAATGGGCATCCTTGTTTCACTCCTGATCTTATTGGAAAGACTTCTAATTTATCCCCATTGCAGATGATGCTTCTTGATCGTTTTAGATATATACAGTTTACTATTTTTAGGAAAGGCCCATCTATTCCTATACTTTCTAGTGTTTTCAATAGGAATGGATGCTGTATTTTGTCAAAGGCTTTTTCTCCATCAATTGAGATAATTTTGTGATTTTTGTTGGTTTAGTTGTTGATATGGTCAATTATGTGAATGGTTTCCCTAATATTAAACCATCCTTGCATTCCTGGTATAAATCTCACCTGATCATAGTGAATAACCCTCATGATTACTTGAGTTTTTTTGCTAGTATTCTATTTAAGATTTTCGTATCTATGTTCATTAAGGAGATTGGTCTGTACTTTTCTTTCTCTTCACCATTGCTTCTGAGAATCACTAGCTCCTTTTCAAACTCAGCTTATATCAACTCTTACAGGAAGCCTACCTGGTTCTCCTTCAGATGTTAGTATGCTTTCTCTCTGGGAATTATCTTGTACATATTTTGCCACGGTCACTTTTTGGTTGTGTACTATTAGGCAAGATACTGGACCTTTATGGACCTCAAGTTCATACCATTATAAATAAGTACAGGTATGGATGATATTGTTTAAGGCCCTTTCAGTTCTAAAACTTGGATCATCTTTTAAATTTAGTTTTCTATGTATATAGAGTTTCCCCACAACAGAATACCAATCAGTCAACAAGTATTAAGTGCTTGTTGTGAACCAGGCACTCTGCATGTTAGGAATGTAAAGAAATGCATCATCTTCCTGAAACCCCAACCAAGACAAAAACAAAAACAAAAACAAAAACTAACCTATCACTTACCCTCATGGAGTATGATTTGTTTGATGTCAAGAATAGTTTAAATTTTGACATTTTATTTCTAGTACCTAAAAGAGTCCTGGCACACATATATTAGGCACTTAACAAATGCCGCCCACATTTCTTAGTAGGTAGGCACAAGGAGACACTAGAGAGTTCCTGAGAAGCATCCTCACCTTTAGAACAGCCCTGATATTCAGTAATAATCCGAATGACTCTTTGATTCACTGAAATGGTTGTACTTTTTGGTGGGTAGATCCCACAAGGATGAATTTTTGGATGCCTACTCTAGGTAAGGATATTCAGATACTTATCTCCAAGCCATGTAGATCATCCTCAATATGTTTGCAAATGCTTTGTTTTCTACTTTCCACCATCATTATCATCATTAGAAGTCATGGAAAGCAAGTAAGGTTTTTGGTTTGGGTACCATTAAGCCACTGAGAAAATAATCTCAGAAGGTTTGAATCTCATTCATCAACTTGTCCACTTGACTTCTCTAAACCAGTTCTATCTACCATTCAATTAGTAATTATTTATTTTGGGGTTTTAATAGGGGTTCATTGCTGTGCTGGCTGCTTCCTTCTAGATATTGCTTTTATTAGATATGCTACTCGTCTTTCCCTTTTTTTAGAAACAGAAAACATGGTTTTGAGTACTGTTTCTTTCACCTACTGATTTTGTGCCCTTGAGAAAGTCACTTAGCTTCTCTGATACTCAGTTATTCAAATGTAAAATGAAGATTACAAAATTTGAAATCTGGAAGGTTTTCTAGAGTTCCAATCCTCAAACACTTACTAGCTATAGTGACTGTGAACAAATCACTTAACCTTTATTTGACTTAGTTTACCCATGTGTAAAATGAAGGTAATAGGGACCTACCTCTCAGGGTCATTGTAAGGATCAATGAGAAAATAATTATAAATTTCTTAGGTCATTTCTTGGTACATATTAAATGCTATATAATTTTTTGGTTCATTTACTTCACTCTGCATCAGTTTCACAAAAGTCTCGTGAGTTCTTCAAATTTGCCATTTCTTATATGGTAAAGTAATATTTTTTCTTCTAATTAAGCTTTATTTTTTGAAATGAAGATCCAACTTTTCTCATTCTCTTCCTCCCACCTCTATTGAGAAAAAAAATAAAATTCCCTGTTCAAACATGCAAAGTGTTAAACATTGATTAATTTATTACAGATTATGTATTGTAATAATTTTTAATAATAATTTCCTGATATTTTGCTCAATTGATGGGCATCCCTTCACCTTCTTGTTCTTTGCTACCACAAAAGAGATGTTATTAATATTTGTAGAAGTATATCTTTTCCCCCATCATTGATTTCTTTGTGATTCAAACCTAGTAGTAATATTGCTGGGTCAAAGGGTATGCATAGTTTTATGGCCCCTTAGGCATAGTTCAAAATTGCTTCCCAGAATGGTTCTATCAGTTTACAATTCCACTAATAGTGTATTAGTGTCCCAATTTTTTCACATGCCTCCAACATTTATCATTTTTCCTTTTTGTCATATTAGTCAGTCTGATAGTGTAAGGTGGTAACTCCAAGTTTTAGTTTGTATTGTTCTAATTAATAATAATGTGGAGCATTTTTCATCTGACTATAGGTAACCTTAATTTCTTCATTTGAGGGCTGCCTATTTCTATCCTTTGTCCATTTTCCAATTAGGAAATTATGTATTCTTATAAATTTGACCTAGTTCTTCATATATTTGAGAAATGAGTCCTTTGTTAGAGGTAATTGCTATAGATTTTCCCCCCGGTTTGTTATTGCCTTCTAATTTGGTTGCAATCATTTTGTTTGTATGAAACCATTTTACTTTAATGTACTCAAAGTTATTTATTTTACATCTTGAAATGTTCTCTATATCTTTTTTAGACATAAATTCTTTCCTTATCCATAGGTCTTACCAGTAAATTATTTTGTGTTCCTCTAATTTGTTTGTGCTATCCCCCTTTATTTCTAAATAATGTATCCATTTTGACTGAACCTTAATATATGGCATGAGGTTGTGTTGATTTGTGCCTAGTTTCTGCCATATTGTTTTCCAATTTTCCTGGCAGTTTTTTTCTTGAATAGTAAATTCTTCTTCTTCCAAAAGCTTTGGGCAAACATGCATAGTTAAGCAAAGCAAATGTCCATGTCGAACATATTTAAAAATGTCTCAGTCTGAACTCTAAGTACATGACATTTATATCAGGAGGTAGATAGCACTGAAATTGTGGTTAGTAATTTTTTTTAAATTTGAATTTGAATTTTATGGTTAGTAATTTTTTATTAGAGTTTCTAAAATTTTAAAAGTCTATAATCTTTACAATAATATTATTGTATAAATTATTTTCCTTGTTTTGCTCACTTTACTCTGTTTTAGTTCATACAAATCTTCTTGGGTTTCTCTGAAGCCACGTTCTTAATTTCTTATAGCATAATAGTATTCTGTCACATTCAAATAGTCATTCCTCAATTGATGGACATCCTCTCAGTTTCTGATCTTTGCTATCACAGATTGAACTGCTCTCGTATTTTTGTATATGTGGGTCTTTTTCATTTGATTTTTTTTTTTTATGTGTAGACTTAGTGGTAGTATGGGGCTGGGGTTAAAAAGCATGTACAGTGTATTAGATTTTAGCTATAATTTCAAATTTCTTTCTAGAATTGCTGGACCAATTCACAGCCTCATCAAGATCCTATTAATGTATTTGTTTTCCCATAGCCTCTCTAGAATTTTCCTTTTCCTTTTTTTGGTCAACTTATGCCAAAATAATATTCAATTATGTTCATGTTTCACATTTTGTTTAGCTATTATCTAGTCAAAATGCCCAAGTGTAAATAAATTTCTTCTTAGTAATACACCATTTTTTATTTCCATATAATATCTAATACAAGTGGTCTTTTGGTTGGTGGAATGGAAATATTATAGTGGAATTGGTTTTATCACTTTGGGATGCAAGGATGTCAGTGCAGAGAGGGGGAAAAGGAAGAGTAATGAGCCATATTCTAGTTGAATGAAAACCACTCTTCTCTCTTTAAAGCCTCTTTTTGGTGAAAAATATTCTGAGGATCTTTTATATCTTGTCTTGCTTAGGATACATCACTAAGAGGAAAGGTAATGACCCTTTCCATTGGGATCTGAGCCTCTTCCTTGGCTTTACCCACTGAGTGATCAGAATCATACTTTTAAAGATCTTGGAAACTTACTGTGGAGTTATGTGGGTATGGATATATTCTTCAAAGGCATTATTCGTGGGAAATGGGAACAAGGATGGGGAACATTTGCTCTAGGTTTTATTCTTAACTCAAACCTTGATGCTCTTATGCTTCCCCCCCCCCATTTTCTTTATGCAGCAAACTTACCCTCTCTAGAATGTAAACAGGGCAAAGTTTTTTTTAATAGCAATATAAAGCCCCTACTTTAAACAATTTAAAGATATTAATATAGATTTTCCAGGATTTCTGGTCAGAATGACAGGAGGAACCTCTCTCATCAGCATGTTTTTATAGACAATTTATGGCCACTTAATAGGTGATCTTGAAAACATGAGAATATATCCCTACCCTAGTGTCTCCTATCACCTTTAAAGGAATTGTAAAAGATGTTGAGGTTTCCTTGAAGGACAAAAAAGAACAAATGATCATAGAACTAGTTTGAAAAGATTTTAGGGGTCATCTAGTTTAATACCTTTATTTTTAAATATTAAGAATCTGAAGCCTATAATGATTAAGTGTGGTCAAAGTCACACCTGTAGTGACTTGCAGAGATGTTTTCAAATGTAGATCTTCTAATTTCTTTTTTTAAAACCCTTATCTTCTTTTTTAGAATAGACACTAAGTATTAGTTCTAAGGCAGAAGAGCAATAATGACTAGGCATTTAGGATTAAGTAACTTGCCCAGGGTCACAGAGCTAGGGAGTCTTTTCCCATATATATAGACCTGGCTCTCTGTTGATCCACCAATTTGCCATAGGAGCTCTAGTTTTAAATTCAGCATCCTTTCCACCATATTACCTGGTGGCAAACTTTGTAGCTTACTTTGGAAAGAGAAAACTTTAATAATGATTTCAAATTTACTTGCTGTCTTTGAATTATGATGAACCCATCACTTGGTTCTAATATTTCTTGTTCTTGTTCTAAGTATGAACTCCATTTAGTTTTTAGCTTCTGTCCTTTCCAGCCTATCCTGCATAAGACAACCAAGTTAATTTTCTTAGAACTCTGTTTTCATCACTTCACTCTGCTCATAAATGTTCATTAGCTCTATTGCAAAGGGAATAGAACCAACCCTGATGGCATACTAGAGTACAGAGTCTTCTGATATCTTTTATCAATTGACATCTTCAGAATCATCTTGATTGGTCCCCAACATGAATCTTCCATCCATTCAAGCCAGCAAACAGCAATATTGTATGATGATAATCTGTGAAAACTTGTCTACTTTCAGCAGTGCAGTGATCTGGGACAATCCTGAAAGACTTATGATGGGGAATGCTCTCCAACTCCAGAGAAAGAACTATTGGAGTCATCTTTCACATTAGTAATATTTATGGTTTTCATTTGAGGTTTTGGTTATGTATGTGTGCTCTTAAAACAATGACCAATAGGAAAATGTGTTTTGCATGATAATAATAATAAAATTCAAAAATAAACTTACATTGTAACTCTGGTCAAATCACTTAATTTCTTTTGACCCATTTTTCCATCTGTAAAATGGGGGTACTTATATGAATAATATGGTTTTCATAGGGCATTTGCCAATGCCAAATGAAATAATATAATTAGAAGCCTTTTTATCCTTTTTCCTCTCTATAGTGGCACTGTTTGACTCACACATGCCTGATATTGTACCCCAAAGTCTAGCTTATTACAGATGAGAATTCCGTAAGCCTTTTGGCAATTATTGTATTTATGTTAGAATGCTAAGCTTTTTGAGGTCAGGGACTGTTTCCTTTCTGTCTTTGTGTCCCTAGTGCCTAACACTTGGCACATAACAAGTGCCTGATGAATGCTTGTTTCATTAATTTAAATAAATAACATGTAAAATGCTTTTCAAATCTTAAAATAGCATATAAATATCAGCTAGGATTATTATTTGCTTTGATTCTTTTGCTCAAGGCTTCTCCCTCACCTAGACTGCCCTATTGCCATTCTTTGTCTCTCCATATCCATTTTTTCATGAGGAGCCCTTGAAAAAAAATCTCATTCCTGTAACAAGTAAAAGCCAGAATTGGTGGCTATATTTAAGGCTCTTGAAAAGAGTAACTGTAATGCTCTCTCTGCAAAAATGAATAAAAGCATATTCTATTAGGTCTAGAAGGGAGATTATGGATAATCTAGGCAAATCCTCTTATTTTACTGAGAACCAGTTTTGAAATGATTGTCCCAAGTAATGAACCTAATTGGTAACAGAAACAAGACCTATATTGAACCTCTATCTCCTGATTCAAGGTCTGATGCTCCTTTAGTTTCATTATATTACAGAATCATAATTAGAAACCTCCTTTTTTTCTCTTCCCATCTCTGTAGTGGCACACTTTAAATCCTACATGCCTGATAGTGTACCTCAGAGTCTAGCTATTACAAATGTGGAAATTATTATAGAAAAGGAGGTGAGGCTCTTGAGTGGAGAAAATCACCCCATTATCCTAGAATGTCATAGGTGGAAGAAACTTTGAGGTCATAATATTCAATCTATAGTGACAAAATCACAGAACACAAAATTGTGGAATTTCAGCACTGGTAGGGAGCTCATTGGTTATCTAGTACAATTTATATTTCAATAAGAATTGCTACTACAACACACCCCAAAACTCCATTATCTAACCTTTGCTTGAGGATCTCAATGGAGAATTCAATCTCTCCAGAGGCAGCTTGTTCTACTTTTGGATAGCTTTATTATTGTTTGAAATTTTCAGTAGTACAGAGTTATTGGTTTGCCTCTCTATGTTATTCCTAGTTCTTTTTTTTCAAAGACTAGGCAAATAAGCCCAGCCTCTTTTCTACATGCTTGACTTTCAAATATTTGAAAAGTATTGACATATTCCCCCCATCCCAAGCCCAGTGTTTTTTTAGGGTACATATCATACCAATTTCTTTAGTCCATCATTCTATGGCACAAACTTGATGTCTTTCACCATTCTGTTTATCCTTTTGCCATTTCCAATTTATTAGGAGCCATCTTAGGATGTGGTACACAAAACTGATCTCAGCACTCTAGATGTGGTATGACCAGGCAGGGTACTCTGGCACCCAATGACTGACATTTTCTTATTTCTGGAAGGTACATATTTCTGATATTTGGGAATGTTAAAATGTTCCACACAGAGTTTCAGATCAGAAAACAACACCCTGATACTGAGAGCCAATTTTCTCCTAGGCATTTATAACTTAATATAATCAATATTTTGTTCTTTTGTGTATAGACATCTAAGGCTATATAGGTATTAATGCTAACAGAACCCTGAACATGGCTAGCCTTTACCTTTGTCACTGGAAACTTGCAAGTGGTACTTATGTGTGTTAATGGAGAAACATGGTCTTGTTGACCAAACCAGTTTTTGTGACCATACTACCTGCTTGCTCATGCTAGCAATTGTTGTCCAGAGAGATGTTCAGGGAGACTGTCATTTGATTGTAAACAGACACTATATCTGCAGAGTTCTTTGGGCCAAAGGCTTTTTATACAGAAACACATATTTTCATGCATATGGAATAGAATTTTATTAAGGAATTATTTTCCTCAGGAATAAATCAGCAATGAATATGATTTTGGGGAAATGGTAATCATTTCTATGAAAAGTACTTTGAGTGATCATTCTCTGAGGAGGAATGGGACTTTTGTGTTTTAATTTCTAATAGACTGGTAAATTAGAATTTTCTTTGACCTTAGAATTTTTTTGACCTATTCATGATAAGAGTGATGATATCTAGTTCCCATTTGACAGTATTTAGAGAATTAGTCAATTTGACTCTCTGAGATGATGAAGAGCAATTTATCTATGGCTTTGCATCCTTTACATGAGTTAGAGTGATTATCACCCATAAAGAGATAGGAATACACTGTGTGACATATTGAATCTGGCTATGACCCATTGAAGAGAAAAAGAGGAAAATTCTTTCACATTCACCTGATTTTGCAAACTTCCTCTGACGGGTATGGTTCTAGCATTTTCTTTGGATCCTTGTCATCATGATGTTGGCATCTTTCTGTTTATTAGAGTAAACTTTTAAAAATACAGATAGGTGGCTCATTGGAGCTTGGAGATGAGAAGTCCTGGGTTCAAATTTGACCTCAAACACTTCCTAGCTGTGTGATTCTGGGAAAATCACTTAACTCCAATTGCCTATCTTTTACCATTCTTCTGTCTTGGAAACAATACTTAGTATTGATTCTAAGAAAGAAGGTAAGGGCTTTAAAAAGAGGCAATAAGCTCCTTAAGGTTAAGACCATATGATATATGTAAGATATTAATAGCTAGACCCATTGTACTGTGTTCTTTCTAGACTATATCTAAAACACCATATTTAGTTCTGTGCACTACACTTGAACAAACACTATGATAAACTTGGACAAGGTCCAGAGTAGAGGAACCAGGATGGCAGATTGCCTTTAGATTATGTAATTTGAAGATCATGGGGACAGAACTGGACTATTTTGGGTTAACTCTTTTGGGTTAATTGTCTACAAGTATTTGTTAGAAGTATTAGACTTGTTTTGTTTGATTAGGAGACCAATAGGGAAGTTTCAAAAGAACAAATTTAGGCTTGATGGAAGGAAAAACTTCCTAGCAACTAGACTTTTCCAAAAAAAGAATGGCTTTCCTCAGGAGGTGATGGTTCCCATAATTGGAAGTTGTGTTTAAGAACTAGATAACCCAACAAGTCATGTTGTAGAGGGAATTCTTTTTTTTTTTTTGGTATGGGTTGTAATGGATGGTCACTGAAGTCTTTTCTGGCTTGGACATTATGACTTTATGATATTCCTGGTTTCTCCATGATATCCAGCACAGCTACTTAATAATTACTTATTAAATTATTGCTTCTAAATTTCCATGGGTAGAGGAGATGAAAATTATTTTAGAAAATCAGTTTCCTTCTGCATACCCAGGTTATACATATTGGCCTTTTGAACTTAAAGGAAGAGATAAATTTGGTAAATTAGTTTAATAAAGAACATTTGGCTAACTTGACTTCATGGAGCCAGAAAAATCTATGACTAAAAACTGTGCACATTAAGAGATTTATTTTACCATGGCCTTTTAATGTTTGTCTTAACATGTGTGCTTGTATTTGAAAGCCACTTGCTAGATTATATTTACTTGATCATCCTTTGTTCTTCCATCTGTTTCTTAGTAGTGGCATCACTGAAGTGGGTCAGGAGTTGGTCATTATTCTTAAATACTCCTCCTTGGTATTCTCATGTGGGATAGAAGTATGAGAAACGTACATTTGTTCCTTGACATGAGATTGGGAAACCATGCATAACAGAGGCTTAGCTTCATGATATATTCATTTCAATCCTTGTATCTGACACACTTTGCTATTAAATATATGTTGGCTAATAGGGGCAAATTGGTTTAATGGATTAGAAAAAGAGCCATCTCCTATGATTCAGTGGTTTTATTTTAGCACCCCTATCTTGGTGACACCACTCTGAAGTCTATGTTGTTAGGAGTTAATGTCATTTCTAGGACTTTAATTTACCACAGTGGCTCCTTTTGGACACCATTAATTCAATTCAACCAGCATTTAATATGTATACCAAAAATAAGAAATTGCTAAGTACTGTAGATAGGAAGGCAAAAAAACCCTCAAGTTTGTAAATTAGGGAGGGGGTGATCCTTTATGTTATGTCCTCACTCATGCCTTATATCCAAAGAGTTGTTCAATCTTATCAATTCTGCATCCTTGAAGTCTCTATTTTCTATCACTTCCTGTACATTCACGTTTTTTTAAGTTTTAATATTTTATTTTTTTTAGAAAAATTTTCCATGGTTACATGATTCTTGTTTTTACTTTCCCCTTCACCCTCCCTTTATGTCCCCCCATATCCAATGCGCATTTCCACTGGTTTTAACATGTGTCATCAATCAAGACTTATTTGCATATTATTGATAGTTGCATTTGTGTGGTTGTTTAGTGTCACATCCCCAACCATGTCCACATCAACCCATGTGTTCAAGCAGTTGTTTTTCTTCTGTGTTTCCTCTCCTGCAGTTCTTCCTCTGAATGTGGGTAGCGTTCTTTTCCATAAATCCCTCATAACTGTCCTGGGTCATTGCATTGCTGCTAGTACAGAAGTCCCTTACATTCTATTTTATCACAGTGTATCAGCCTCTGTGTACAATGTTCTTCTAGCTCTGCTCCTTTTACTCTGTATCAATTCCTGGAAGTCTTTCCAGTTCACATGGAATTCCTCCAGTTTATTATTCCTTTGAGCACAATAGTATTCCATCACCAGCATATACCACAATTTGTTCAGCCATTCCCCAATTGAAGGGCATCCCTTCATTTTCCAGTTTTTTGCCCCCAGAAAAAGCGTGGCTATAAATATTTTTGTACAAGTCTTTTTCCCTATGATCTCTTTGGGGTACAAGCCCAGCAATGCTATGGCTGGATTGAAGGGCAGGCAGTCTTTTAGAGCTCTTTGGGCATAGTTCCAAATTGCCATCCAGAATGGTTGGATCAGTTCACAACTCCACCAGCAATGCATTAATGTCCCAATTTTGCCACATTCCCTCAAACATTCATTACTCTCCCCTTCTATCATTTTAGCCAATCTGCTAGGTGTGAGGTGATACCTCAGAGTTCAATAGTTCTTTTACTTTCAATTTTATTGATTTCTCCTTTAATTTTTGTAATCTCTAATTGGGTCTTTTGCTGGGGATTTTTAATTTGTTCCCTTTCTACTTTTTTAATTTGCATGCCCAGTTCATTGATCTTTGCCCTCTCTAATTTGTTAATATATGCTCTCAAGGATATAAATTTCCCCCTGAGTACTGCCTTAGTTGCATCCCACAGAGTTTGGTAGGATGTCTCATCATTGTCATTCTCTTCAATGAAATTATTTATTGTTTCTATGATTTCTTCTTTAACTAATTGGTTTTGGAGAATCATATTATTTAATTTCCAATTAGTTTTTGATTTTCCTGTCCAGGTGCCCTTACTAATTATTATTTTTATTGCATTATGATCTGAGAAGGTTACATTTATTATTTGTGCTCTCTTGCATTTGTTTGCGATGTTTCTATGCCGTATTACATGGTCAATCGTTGTGAATGTACCATGTGCAGCTGAAAAGAAGATGTATTCCTTTTTGTCTGTATTTATTTTTCTCCACATATCTATTAATTCTAATTTTTTCTAGGATTTCATTCACCTCTCTTATCTCTTTCTTATTTATTTTTTGGTTTGATTTATCTAGATCTGAAAGAGGAATATTTAGATCTCCCACTATTATGGTTTTACTATCTATTTCCTTCTTGAGCTCTGCCAGTTTCTCCTTTATGAATTTGGATGCTATACCATTTGGCACATACATGTTGAGTACTGTTATTTCCTCATTGTCTATACTGCCTTTTATCAGGATATAATTACCTTCCCTGTCTCTTTTAATCATATCTATTTTTGCTTTGGCTCTGTTAGAAGTCATGATCACCACTTCTGCCTTCTTATTCTCATTTGAAGCCCAAAAGATATTGCTCCAGCCCTTGACCTTAAACCTGTGTATGTCCACCTGCATCATATGTGTTTCTTGTAGACAACATATGGTAGGATTTTGGTTTCTCATTCACTCTGCTATTTGCTTCCATTTTATGGGCGAGTTCATCCCATTCACTTTCAGAGTTATAATTATCAGTTGTGTATTCCCCAGCATTGGTATCTTCTCCTAGTTCGACCTCTTCTTCTTACACTATTTCCTTTTAAACCAGTGGTTTATTTTAGAGCAGTTCCCCTTGTCCCCTCCCTTGATTTACTTCCCTTTCTACCCCCTTCCTTATTATTCCCCTCTTTTTATTTTTTAAGACCTAATGAATTCCCTCTCCTCTCTCCTCCCCTCCCTTTTTTGACCTCCCCACTTCCCTATTCCCCTTGGTTAATCCCTTCTGACTTTCTCAGTAGGGTTAGACAGAATTCTATATCCCAATGGATATAGCTACTCTTCCCTCTCAGGATTAATTCCGCTGAGGGTAAGGTTAAATATTACCTCTTAATGCTCTCTTCCTCTCCTTCTCATTATAGTATTTGTCCCCTCCCCTTCCCATGCTCTCTTTGTGTGGTATAGAATATCCTACTTTTCTTATTCATTCAAGTTTCTCTTGGTGTCATCTACTATTCACTCCCCTCTTTTTTTCCTCACCCTGTCTCATCTTAGACCATTTAGTGCTCCAACTTCTCCCTGGAAGAATAATTCTTCTAATTACTTTAATTGTTGAATACAGTTTTTGAAAATTATACATAACATTTCTCCATATAGGAATACAAACAATTTGATCTTATTAAAGCCCTTAAAGAGTCAAATTTAAAAATAATAGTTTTCTTTCTTTTCCCTCTGTTTCTTATTTACCCTTTCTGTTTCTCTTGTTTTTTTTTGTGGTTGGATATTGAACTTTCCATTTAGTCCTGGTCTTTTCTGTGCAAATACTTGGAAATCTTCTATCTTATTGAATGTCCATACTTTCCCCTGGAAGTATATAGTCAGTTTTGATGGGTAGTTGATCCTTGGTTGTAGACCCAGTTCTCTTGCCTTTCTGAATATTATGTTCCAAGCCTTGCGGTCTTTTCGTGTGGAGGCTGCCAGATCCTGTGTGATCCTGACTGGTGCTCCTTTATATTTGAATTGTCTCTTTCTGGCTTCTTGTAATATTTTTTCTTTTACTTGGAAGCTCTTGAATTTGGCTATTATATTCCTGGGGGGTTGTCTTTTCAGGGTCTAGTGTAGAGTGATCTATGGATCCTTTCAATGTCTATATTGCCATCTTGTTGTGGAACTTAAGGGCAGTTTTGCTGAATAATTTCTTTTAGTATGGTGTCCAAATTTCTATTAGTTTCTGCTTTTTCAGGAAGATCAATTATTCTCAAATTGTCTCTTCTTGACCTGTTTTTTTGGTCTATTAACTTCGCATTGAGATATTTCATGTTTCCTTCTATTTTGTCAGTCTTTTGACTTTACTTTATTAATTCTTGTTGTCGTGTGAGATCATTGCCTTCTAATTGCCCAATTCTAGCCTTTAGAGACTGGTTTTCTGCTAAAATCTTTTGGTTTTCCTTTTCAATCTGGTCTATCTGGTTCTTCAAGGCTTCCAGATGGTTGTTTCTGGTCTTCAATTTGCTTATTAATTCATTTGATTTCAGAGCATGACTTTCCAATTGTGAAATTCTGCCTTTTAAACTGTTATTTTCTTGCCAGATCTCTTCCATCTTTCTCATGATCTCAGATTTGAACTCTTCAAAATCCTGTGACCCATTTTCATATTTTTGAGAATGTTTGGATGTCTTTAATTGTTTGTCCTCCTCTGTTTTTTTTGTTTTTTTTTTCTGTGCAGAAGTTATCAAGTGTTAGAGTTTTTTTTCTTGGTCTTATTGTTTAATCCTTGGGCTTTGTTTGGCATCATTGTCATTTATCTGTCAGAAGGCTGAGTAAGGCAATTTGATTCTCTTTGTATGGAGTTAGGGAGAAGTTTCTGCCTGAAGCTACTTTGTGAGTCTCCTGGATTCTCTGGGGTCCCTCCTGGGGTCTCTGGTCTAGCTGTTTTCAGGGTTGAATCCCTATGTTCCTAGCCGGCTGCCCAGAGCCCAGAACTTTTCCCATGTTTACTCCTCTACCTGGGGTTTTCCCCTGAGTCTGAGTGAGCTGGGCGCTGCTGCTGCCTCTCTCAGCCCTACTCCTGTGTCCAAGATCTTAGTTTTCCAGCCACCTGGGATCCCAGGTCTTGCTGCTCTCAGGGGCAAGGTCCTAGTGGTGCCAGTTAGCTGCCAAGGAGCTAAATTTTGTGTCCCCACTGGCTCTAACTCTGGAGCCCAACCTCTGCCTCTGGTACTGTGGGTGGGGTGGGGGAGGGTTGATCTCACATTTTGATGGGAGCTATTTCCCCCGCTTATAGTGTGGAATTGCCCAAATCCCACATACCTTCGATACTGCCCCCTATTGTGGGGTCCCTCCTTTCATCTGGATTTTTTTTTGAGGTACTTTATATCCATTGGTAAGGAGAGAAAGTTGCCCTGCCTCTACTCTGCCACCATCTTAACCCAGAAGTTCTCCATTCATAGGTTCTTAATATTTACCCTAAAGACATCCTAGTGTAGCTCTTCATCACTTGCCTGGACTATTTCTATCACCTCCTAATTGGTTTTCCTTAATGCAGCCTTTTCTCTCTGCTCCATTGTCTTCCCAATGGACATTCTTAACGGATGGATATGATGATGACAGTCCCTTAATCAAGAAACTCCAGTGTCTCCCTGCTGCTTTTAGGATAAAACACTAACTTACCAGTTTGCTCTTTACCATTATGTTTCTCATCAACTTTCCAATCTTATTAAGTATTCTTCCCATTGATATGTAGGCTCACCCTGGAAATATTGTGGGTTTAGCTTCAGACCACTTTAATAAAATGAATTGCATGGATTTTTTGGTTTCCTAGTGCGTATAAAAGTTAGGTTTACACAATGGTCTATTAAGTGTGCAATAGCATTATGTCCAAAAAAGTGCATAACTTAAAATAATTTTTTTGCTAAAAATGCATCTGAGCCTTCATTGAGTTCTTAATCTTTTTACTAGTAGAGAGTTTTGTCTTGATGTTGATGGCTGTTGACTAATCAGGCTGGTAGTTGCTGAAGATTGTGGAGAGGGAAAGCAATGGTAGGGGGCCTGTGGCAATTTCTTAAAGTAAGAAAACAATGAAGTTTTCTACATCAATTGACTCCTCCTTTCATTTGAACACTTAGAAGCCATTAGGGTTATTTGTAGATTTGCAGTGTTATTTATTGACCTAATTTCAATATTGTTGTTTCTCAGGGAATAGGGATGCCTGAAGAGAGAGTGAGAGATGGGGAATGGTAGGTCAGTGGAGCAGTCAGAACATAGATAACATTTATTGATTTAGTTTGTTGTCAAATGGACATGGTTAGTGGTGCCCCCAAACAATTACGATAGTAACATGAAAGATTATTGATCACCATAATAGATACAAAATAATGAAAAAGTTTGAGATATTGTAAGAATTACCAAAACATGACTCATAGCCATGAGTGACCACATGCTATTGGAAAAATGGTGCTGATGGACTTGCTCAATTCACTTTCAATTCTCAATTTTTCTCAAATTTCCATTTGAGAGACGGAGGACCTGGAGGGAGAGAGATATGAAGTAAATGGGGAAATTGGGAGAGGTGCAGGAGTGGCACATGAACTGTGCTATAAAGAAAGATTGGAATTCTTTGCAGTTGAAGAGGGAGGGCTTTCAATGTATGGGAGAAGTCCTTGTGTGACAGCATGGGGGAAGGCAATGGAATGTCATGCATGGAGAAGAAAATAGTTGGTCATTTTCACTAGACATAGACTTGCCTCATGGGAGAGGCTAGGCTGTGGAGGATGCTATGCATCTCCCCCTTTAAAAAACCCCTTAACTTCTGCCTTTGAATTCATACTACGTATTGGCTCTAAGGCAGAAGAGCAGTGAGGATGGGCAATTGGGGTTAATTTGACTTGCCCAGGGTCACACAGCTAGAAAGTGTCTGAGGCCAGATATGAACCCAGGACCTCTCATTTCAGGTTTGGCTCTCTATTGAGCCACTGAACTGTTCCCTATGTATATCTCTTATGCAGATAAGAGTGGGGAAAATGTGATTGCTTCCTGCATTGTGTGAGTGTGGGGGTGAGAGATAGGAAGCAAAGATGATAATTGACCAAAATTTTTGACTGTATCAATTAAATTAAATTAAATTAAAATTCCAGGTGTTTGGAGAATTCTCTTTAAAAATCTGGGATCAGATGACACACATTAAAACCAGTGGAAATGTGCATAGGCTATGGAGAGGGTGAAGAGGGGGGAAGGGGAAAGTAAAAACATGTAACCATGGAAAATTTTTCTAAAAAAATAAAATATTTAAATTAAAAAACTGGGATCAGAGTAAAAACATTTATTAAGCACCCATTATTTTCCAGGTGCTATACAAATGTCTTTTCATTAGATCTTCACTATAACCCTGGGATATAGGTAATATTATTAAACCCATTTAGAGCTGAAGAAACTAAAGAAGACATAGGAGCGATGTACAGCTAATAGACTTGAAATCAGGTTCTCCTCATTCCAAGACCCATCCCTATATCCTCTGTGCCACCTAATTCCCTTAATGGAGTAGGGGACAAAACTTAGCCATAGATTTCATGACTGTATATACTTAACAACTAATTTAAATGTGAACAAAACTTAAATTTCCCTCTAATTATTGAGGAATTGCTATTCTATTATAGTTTTGTTCAAGGAAGAAGAAATTAAAAATAAAATCACCAGTCTCTTCTCCTTGCCAACTTCTTCAAGCCCCTGATGTCTAAGGCCACTTTTCTTTTCCCGTAATGTTTAAAAATATGACAGGTCTAAAAATAAACACCAGTAAATCTATTCCACTTGAATGGCTTCCCTTAGACAATGGAAAAAGGAATTTGAACTGCACTTTTAAGTGTTTAAAAGACAATGCATCAGGCTCAACTAATTAGCTTGTGCCCCACTACCTTACAGTGGCTCAATTGATCTTCATTTCCTCTCTGAGGGCATTCACAATGTGGGCTCTAATATAATAGGCGAGTTGCCTTCTATGCTGTACAATTGATTTCAGGTTGTGGCCTTTTGTGTGATGGTGAGTTAATTTTAAATGCTGAAAAGCTATTGAAATTAGGGACTACTCAGGGGGAACTGATGTTGATGATGTCCTGTTGCCAACTGACTGACTCTTTGTGCTTTCGATACAGCTATTTTGAACTGGAGAGCAGCGGCTTGAGAGATGAAATCAGATATCACTATAGATTTAATGGGAAACCAAGGACAGAGGCTTTTCCCTACCGGATGGCAGATGGCCAATGGCACAAGATTGCACTGTCGGTTAGTGCTTCTCATCTTCTGCTCCATGTGGACTGCAACAGGTAAGGGCTTGAATTTGAAAGAGGGAGCACTTGTCCTTGAAATGACACAATTATATATGAAGGCTAACTGGGAAACAAAAACTGAAGGACCTTGCATTCCACTTAACTTTTAGAATGGACTGTTATGTATCCTAAAGTGACCAAGTATAATATGCTGGGAAAAACAGACCGTTAAAATGAAATCATGTCTTCTGATTATGAATGAATGCATCAGTGGTTGATTGCTGATTGGGGAATATTAAATATACCTTTGTGTACTCTGGGCACTGGCTGATGTTATATTCTGCTGTGATTACATTTCATGGTGACAGATTGTTTTGTGGTCTGTTCTGCCCAAGAAGCAGTCTTGATACGCCTACTCTGAGGCTTGAGGAATATGTCATCCTAGAGGCACTAATTTTATTTCACTTAATCAAATGCCATTTAGCTTAAATATCTTCTCTAAATGGAAACTTCTAAAAGAGACTATTCTTTGAATTTTTTGGAGTTTATGCCATTCATTCTCTGAGGGGTATTTTTTTAACCAGTTTCCTTTAAAAAGCTGGGACTATAATTTGCTAGGTTTGGAAAGTTTCAAAAGGAGGGTTTGGTTTGGTCTGGGAAAGTCAGATGTCATACACAGTGGAGGCAGTTTTTATATCATCTAAAGGAATTTGAAATCTATTGGTCCCATTATAGTTGTTGGAGTCTGGACAGCTTGGTAATAGTGCCCAGGGGTGGTGTTTTGATCTCTCAGAACCCAGTCGAGCATCTTACACATTTTGATCTGAGTTCAATTACAGGGAACAGACTACATCTTTAGTAGGGTCCATGTACTGCTGTTACAATAACAGTGCAAACTGACCATACTGTCAGAAGAGCTATTATTCCACCAGATATGCCCCAATTCAATGGGATGGCATGAAGAATCTTCCTTCCAGAACCTGTCATGCCATGGTGTGAAAAGGGCAATTTCAAGGACATTTTGGTTTCAAACTGCATTTTAGATCAGGGAGTGTTGTATTTCAAATTCATATGAATTCAACCAAAACTCAACATTTATTATTAAGTGTATTTGATGTACAGTGTACCCATGCTGTGTCTTGAGAGGGGAACACACGTTTGGCTACACTACTATCCTTCCCTCATGGTGGAATAAACTAAAACTGAGATTAAAGGTCTTACTTTCATGGAATTTATTTACTATCTTAGGAGGGAAATTACAGATAAATGAATTATGATGCAAATTCCATTGCATCTGACATTTGAGGTCAGCTGGTTTTCCTAGGTAAATAGCAAAAAAACCCAACAGGCCCTGTCATCTTGGCCAAATACTAGTCATCTGGAACTCCTTACTCTCATTGAGTTCAGCTGATAAAAGATGTCCCCAGGCATAACCAGACTCATAGCTACAGAAGACTATTCCCATATATTTTAGTCTTTAGAGTCCCTCAGTATCTCTTCCACCCGTCTGCCCTCAGTTCCTGAAATTGAACTCACTAGTAATTCTCTAAAGACATTGAAAACCCTTGTTAAAATGCAAACTGAGTCCATGGAGGGGAAACACAGGAGAGTGACATCACTGAATTTATGTAAAGGTGACCTGAATTAATTTATCCAATCAGCTAGTAATAAGGACACTGAGTCAATGGGCCAGCTTAGGTAATTTTCTTTTTCTCTTTTATTATGAACTTGACAAACATCAACAGCATGAGTATTTCCACATACAAAGAAGAGTATGACAAGGGAACCACATATAGAACCAGGAATCTCTAGTACATAGTTTGTTTTTAGAAGTGTGATTAAATGAAAAGACAGAGAGATTAGGCAGTTTTTCTGTTCTGAGACTGCTAAGTGATGAGGATACAAATACAGAAGTTAAGAAAACCCCTTTCTTTCAAGGAGATTACAATATAACAGGGGAAGATAACAAATTAAGGGCAGTGGTGGCCAGGAAAGGATACTTTTGTTTGGAAAGTTCTATGGTAAGTGAGTAGAACCTTAGAAGAGTGGAATGACATGCCCTTTCTAGTAATAATTATAGTTTTGACTTAATTATACTTCCAGAGCTGGAAAATGGATGAGGTGGGAAGAGAAGCAGCTGTTTAGGAGAGAGTCAATATTACAGTATTTTCCTGCTTATCTTTGTCCACATTTGAATTTCCTCCCACTTTCTAATGTGTATTTTTAAATGTTTCATTGACACTATTTTCTTTAAAAATTTTTTTTTGTATCTATCATTCCTTCTCATTCTCCCTACTCCCCCATCCTACTGTTATATTGAATCTCTGGGACCTTGAAGTTCACCTTTGATTGACAAATAAGTCAGTTGGATGGAATGTTCCCAGGGAAGTCATGCAAAAGGCAGGAGGGGCAGTTGAGAATCCTGAGGAGAAGTTCTGGGTCTTTGACCTGTGCTGAGGCTGGAGATCGGTGGATCCTGGTCTTGGAGTGAGAGGGTGCAAACATCTCTCTGCAAACTCTTCCTGTACTTGAGATACCGTGCCAACCTGTATCTGACCACCACCTTGGTGTCTACTGCCCCTAGATATTAGGAGTTTCATCATCTAGATATCTAGGTTTCCCAGGACCCGGGAGGGATCCGGGAAGTGGGCAGGAGACGAAGAAGAGGGTGGAAAGGGTGGACATAACTAAACTGTAAGGCTGAAGATCTATTGAAGAAGAAGTAAAGATATCCCAGCAGTTTACCTACTCTGGTTTAGTCCTGGCCAGGCTGAACCAGAGGGAAGCTACATTGATTCTTCATCTGCTAGCAGTTGAGATTTTTCATTAGTAACCATTAGAATAGGGTCTCCTATACCACAGTCCTTTACCCATATCCTTCTTGTTTAATATAAAGTTTAAAGTACCTTCCTAAAGCAGTTTCCAAGCTTGTTTTGGGAAGGGAGAAATCGCAGTCAGAATACAAGGAGTTATCCTAGCTAAAGAGCCCAAATCAACATATCAATTAACCCCAGGTGGGTCCTGAAGGGATCTACCTCTTAGACCTGAAGGATCCTGTCTGGGCAACTGTTATAAGGGAGAAGGGTCATCTTATTTCTCTCTGTACATCAATTTACCATCTCAAATAGATCAAGAGACCTCCAATAATTATAACACTACCCTAAAGCACTTATTTATAGCAAATAAATAGATCCAAGCAAAACCATATGCTCATATTAGCCATATCAGAAGTTGTATGTATTTTTTGAACCTCTACTAATCTATCACCTCTCTACTAAAAGTTGCGAAGCATGTTTCATCAGTAGTTTCCAGGAGTATTGTTTGGCCATCACATTGATCAGTCCTTGGTTTTCAAAGTTATTTTCCTTTAAAATATTATAATTATTGTCTAAATTGTTTTTGTTATTCTGTATCAGTTAATATGTCTTCCTAGGTTTCACTGAATCTAACCTTTGGGTTTTTTCTTATGGCAAAATAATATATGATTACATTTATATACTATAATTAGTTTAGCCATCCCTGAATTGATAAGCACCTCTTTAGTTTCTAGTTTTCTATCACAATAAAGAAGAGCCAATATAAATATTTTGGTCCCTTTGGGTCCTTTCTCTCTGTCTTTGATCTCTATGGAGGGTATTTCTGGGTTACAGGATTTACACAACTTGGAAATGTGTCAGGTATAGTTCCAAATTCCATTCTAGAATGTCTGGGCTGATTCATAAGCTGACTAATGTTGCATTAGTTTTAAGTTAGGTACATTGCAATGTAGGGAAGGAAATGATCTGGATTATAGGACATTAAATAGCTGTATATATGCTAATTCCTTGGGGAATCAGGTGCTTGAAGCTGGTGGATCTAAGAAAGAAAGCACTGAAAGGAATTTGAAGAATATCTACTCTACAGTTTTACCTAAGGTCATCTTGACTGAATTACTTGCATAGAACATTGCTGCTTCTTCACTGGAAAGGGAAGTCACTCATCCTTGTCTTGGGACAGCTAGGTGGCACAGTACATAGAGAGCCCCTACTGGAATCAAGAAGACTTATCTTCCTGAGCTCAAATTTGACCTCAAACTCTCACTAGCTGTATGACCCTGGGCAAGTCACTTAACATTTTTTTGTCTCAGTTTCCACATCTATAAAATGATCTGGAGAAGGAAATGGCAAATTACTTCAGTATCTTTGCCAAGGAAATCCCAAATGGGGTCACAAAGAGTCAGATATGACTGAAAAAAAAGACTGAATAACAACAAAACATCTTTGTCTCTGACAAATTAAGGGGCTCTTTTGAGGAAAATCATGATATGAATAGGTAATCAGCCTTTATCCTGATGAAGGATCTTCCATATCACATTCAACTGTTCTATGGGAAGGCACCCTGGGCTATTTCTTCATTTTATCCCTCTCTCCATCTTCAGGCCCTTAGAATCATGCTAGGAGGATGAGACCTATAAGAATTGGATCAAAAAAAGGATGGAGCACTTTGACTTAATTTGGTGTTCCATAATATGTTGTCTAGACCATGCATGATGATAGTACAAGCTTGATGTTTGCCTATGTTTTGGATATGGATGAGTAGAGGTAAGTTCCTTGAGGGCAGGGACTATCTTGCTTTTGTATTTGTATCCTCAACTCAGTAAAAAATAATTTATTAAGTGCCTAGTATGTACCAGGTACTGTGTTAAGTGCTGTCTAAATGCCCAAAGGCCATAATGCCTAAATAGGATAAGCACTTAATAAATACTAATTTTTCAGTGAATTTATTTTGTGAGGCTTTAGGGCTGGCACATTTTTTTTGTTGGGATCAAGTGGTTCCTGACTTTGAAGGAAGCCAGGAATTCCTAGGAGTGGAGTCGAGACAGGTCTGTGTTCCAGACATGAGGGAGAACTTATGCAAAGACAAAGAGATTAGAAATGGGAAAAGGAAGATTATCTGTGAATGATAAGAGGGCCAGGTGTAGGCTGAATTGTACAGACCATGAAGGATAGTCATAGCTTATTAAAATAATTCAGGAAAAGCAGGATAGGGCCTGGATATTCAGGGCTTGAATAATAATATTCCAATTCTCCAGCATAGGTCATAGTTTGTAATGTGTTACCAGCCTATTTCCATCCACTACATACCTCTCCACTGCCCCTGAATATCCTTATGTTTAACTTTGCCTCCTTTAATTCTGGGTCCAAAATGATCTGCTTATAGCATTTATTAGTTCATTCAAATCCAATAAGTGTTTATTAATTCCTTTAATGTTACAGGTACTGTGCTTGGTGCTAGGGATATAGGGACAAAAACAGAACAGTTCCTGTCCTCAGGATGCTTATGATTTATTGGGAAATACAAGTACACATATAAATAAATAGAAGATACAAATAATGTAATTTTAGGGAAGCACTAATAATTCAGGGGAGGGAAGGATTGATGCAAGAGATGATTCTTGAAGTGATCCTTGAGTGATGGGGATTATACAATATAGAGTCAAAAGAAGAAATGAATATCATACATGAGGATCTTATGTCAAGTGTAGTAATAAACAAAATAGGAAGAGAAATTAATAATGATCAGAAAAATATAAGTAAAATCATTTTAGTTATACAAACCTACACATATGTTAAGAAGTATATATGTTTCTCTGTGCTCTATGTACAAATATGTACATATGTATGCCCTTATTGACATATGTACATATCTATATGTATGTGTATGTATAAGAGTGGTTATGTAGTACAGTAGATAGAACACGGGTCTTGGAATCAAGAAGACTCATCTTCCTGAGTTCAAATCTGACCTCAGATCCTTACTAGTTATGTGACTCTTGGCAAGTCACTTAACTGTATTTGCCTCGGTTTCTTATCTGTAAAATGAGCTGGGGAAGGAAATAGAAAATCACTATAATGTCCTTGTCAAGAAAAGATGGGACTCACAAAGAGTTATACATGGCTAAAATAACTCAACAACAACAACAAATGTGTATATGTATATATTTATGTTTATATGTATATATGCATATATGTATATATGTGTATACACACACACAAACACATATAAAGGAGACAGTTAGACAACTCAGTGGATAGAATGCTGGGTCTGGAGTCAAGAAGAACTAAGTTCAGATATGGACTTAGATATTAACTGTGTAACCCTGGCTAAGTCACTTAATCTCTGTTCTCTTTGGAAGCAGTTAGGTGGCTCAGTGGATAGACCATTGGACCTGGAGTTAGGAAGATGAAATCAAATCTAGCCTAAGACAATTACTAGTTATGTGATGTTGAGTAAGTTACTTAACCTCTCTTTGCCTTAGTCAATTGGAGAAGGAAATAACAAACCACTTCAACATCTTTGCCAAGACAACTCCATGGACAATATTGGCATGCTATGGTCCAGGGTGGTCATGAAGAGTTGGTCATGACTGGATGACTGAATAACAACATATCTACATGTATGTCATAATACATTCTACTCATATATACAGATATTGTTTATAAATGTATATATGTATTTGAATATGTGTATATATGTGTATATATACATATATATATAAAGATATATATTTAAAAGATATATTATTTAAAAGATGTAAACTGATGGGTGAATTCTTAGGGTTGTCCATCTGACTGCTTATCATAGTCTTGACATTGGACTAACCATCTTATATCTGGTTGACTCCTTGTGTCATTCTTACAGGAAGACATGTGGGAGTTGCACAGAATTGTCAGGAGCAGACAGGTTGTGATGTTCATTTTTGAAGGGCACATTCACACTGACAAGATCACAAATCCGTCTGAGTTCAGTTTATACATTCTTTCCAAAGAATTTATCAAGAAAGTTGCTGCTGTGAGCTCATTAAGAGCAGAGCCATTCTTATCTTTTCCAGAAGAGAGATGCTTGGGATACTGCTAGGACCATGAGAAAAATTATAACAGTAAGCACATATTTCAAGGAGCTTTGGTAGCCTAGGATTTCAACCAGTTTTTAAAAAAAGACAGAAAGAGATAGAACTTCTGCAGACTTAATTTGTGCAAATTGTCAAAGGAAAAGTGAATGCTATTTTAGTCAACAGATTTATGCTTTATGCTTTCCACAGAGATCTGTGCTCTTTTCATGACTTCATTGTTCATTTCTGCATAACTGAATGCTAGAGATGTATAGGTAGTAAAATTATCTCTATTTAGAAGCCTATAGGAATATATGTAGTTTTTATAGTTAACATCATCAACTCATTTATGTTGAAAACATTTTTTTGAGATATTAACTTACATTAGTGTAAACTTTTGAATAATGCACAGTTTATGTAGATCTTTTAATTCCCTTATATATCTACTCACTCTCTAGAGTAAACCCAACTTATCTCTGATTTTTTACCACCTGGACTTCATTGAATAAAGGTCATGATGTGTTAAACTTGCTATAGACTTTGTGATTCTATTTTGACCCAATCAATCAACTCACTAGTGGATATTTATTGAATGCTAACTATATGCAAGGCATTGTGCTAAGCTTGGGTAGAACTACAGAGAAATATTGTCAATGACCTATACCAGTGATGGCAAACCTTTTAGAGACAGAGTACCAGGTCCCATCCCTATCTCAACCCCCCCCAGAATGAGTGCTATGCCCATCCCTCCAACAGTCCCCTTGCCATGCTTTACCTCAGACAGGGGAGGGAGGAAGCATTTCCATTGGGATGATGGGCAGAGAGGCAGTTGATGAGAAGCATACATGGAGAGAGGGAGGAGAGTAGCCTCATTGCTCTTTTCCACTCCAGCTACATGCCACACTATGAGCTAGGCTCCCCTCAAACCTAGCTCCTCTCCAACCCCACCACAGTCATCCCTTTCACCATAGACTCAACAGGCTGCCATCTGTACCACACCTTCATGTAGCATGTGAACCCCCTTCCCCCAGCACCTTACCCCACATAGGGGTGGGAGGAGGTGCTCCCATTGGGATGGGGGAAGTGAGGAATGTTCTCAGGCATATGGAGAGGGATTAGGGAACAGCTCTTCCTTGAGTCCGTCTGGCTTTCTAGTAATGAACTCTGGCTGGTGATTGCAGGCACTCCACACAGAGATGACTCTGTATGCCCTTTTTTGGCACTTGTGCTATAGGTTTGCCACCAAGGACCTATACACTTAAGTAATTCTACAATTAAATGAGTAAGACACGATATACTAAAATACTTTGATACATGACTAATTGCTAGATAAGTGGTATAGAAAATAAAAATAAACCCATGCATTCTGTGTGAAGAGAGATATCTCTTGTGTAGTAACAATGTTCATAATGTTATGCAAATAGATCAATGGTAGTGACATTGGCATCCTTGCAGTCATTTTAAACTATTCAGGTAAAGGCTATTGGGGTAGAGTATGGGCAAAAATGACAGTTCAATTTTGCTTCCGATTATGAATGATATTCAGCCAACAAATGTAGGACACTTCGACTATGCACATCTTCATCCTGTATCTCTTTGAGAAGAGATGGAGCTTAACTATTTTCCACTGATAACATGGAATTATGTCAAAAGATCAAGTGGGATCATACCAAGGGTTTTCTGAATGAGTCAGTGATTGTTAGTGAGTGAAAGATACTAACTGGGTTTTGTAAAGATTCCTTTGGTATAGAAAACAAACTATATTTGTTAGAAAATGTTAGTGAGAGAGCCTTGAGCTGAATAGGCAACAGAAGAGTTGGCTCCTAGTCTTGGTACTGACTAACTAATCTATGACTTTTGATGAGTCATTTCATTTCCCTGAGCTTTCTAATTTTACTTTTCTGAATGTCAAAAGTTTGGGTAGGAAGGACACCTGGCTCTGGTGAGGACCTGGGTTCAAATGCCATCATTGGCACAATTCAATCCAAATTTGTTAAGTGCCTTCTATGTGCAGGCACTGTGCTAAGCACTGGGGATACAAAAAGATGGAAAAGACAATTCCTACCCTCAATTAACTTTTAATCCAATGTGGGAGTCTATATGCAAACTGATCTATATGAAGCATACTATGTATAGGATAAATAAGAAATAATAGAGGGAAGGCACCAGAATTAAAAGTGATTGGGGAAGGTTTCCTATAGGATATGGAGTTTTAGTTGGGACTTAAAGGATGCCAGATCAGTAATCGGTGCAGAAGAGTGAGGTTATTCTAGATATGGCATTTCAGCCAAGAAGAATGTCTAGAACTGTGAGATGGAGTCTTATTTGTGAAATAAGAATTAAGAGGCCAGTATCACCAGATCAAAGAGTATATATCAGGGAGTGTAAGAAGACTGAAAAAGCAGGAGGATCTAGGTTATTAAGGGCATTGAATGCCATACAGAACATTTTATACTTGTTCCTAGAGGTAATAGGACTATACTGGAGTTTATTGAGTGGGGGGATGATATGATAAGATTTGTGCTTTAGGAAAATCACTTTAGTGGCTGAATGGAGGATGGATTTGAGTGAGGAGAGACATGAGGCAGGCAGACCCACCAATAGGCTATTGCAATAATCAAGATGTGAGTTAATGAAAGCCTGTACCTGAGAGGGCGTATTTGAGAGAAGTTACATAGGTGAAACTGAGATGCCTTGGCAATAGATTGGGTTTGGGGAGGGGGGCAGAATTAGACATAGTGAAGAATCCAGGATGATTCCTAGGTAATGAGCCTGAGGGACTAAGAGGATTGTCCTCTACAGTAATAGGGAACGTAGGAGCATTGGGAGGATTTAGGAGGAAAGATAATGAATTCTACTTTGGATATATTGAGTTTAAGATGTCTATTGGATATCCAGTTCAAAAAGGCAGCTGGAGGATGGGAATTTGGAGATCAGGAAAAGATTGGGTAGGAAGGGTATGCTTGAGAATTATCAACATGAAGATGGTAATTAAATCCATGGGAGCTCATGGGGTCACCAAGTGAAGTAGTGGGAGTAGAGGGAGAAGATGTTCTAAGACAGAACTTTAAAGGTTATCTATAGTAAGAAGAAGTTATCTGGAGGAGAATACTGCAAAGAAGATATGGAAAAAACAGTGAGACAGGTAGGAAAACCAGGAGAGAATGGTGTTTTGAAAACCTAGAAAGAAAAGAGTAACAAGAAGAAGAGAGTGATCAATAGTATCAAAGGCTGTGGAGAGGTCAAGGAGAATGAAGACTGAGTTTTGAAAAGATTATTGGACTTGGCATTTAAAAGATTATTGTAACTTTGGGGAGAGCAATTTTAGTGGAATGATATGGTTGAAAGCCAGATTACGAGGAGAGTGAGAGAAGATGGAGGCACTTTTTGAAGATGGCATTTTTGAGGAGTTTAGCTATGAAAAGCAGAAAATACATAGAATTAATAGTGGAGATGGATCAAGTGAGGGTTTTTTCCAGGAGAGGGCAGACATGGTCATGGTTGTAGGAAATGAACTGTAAGACAGGGAGAGTGAAAATAAGGATTGCTGAAATAAGTGAGGGATTGGCCTTGGCAAAGAGTAATGCCAATTTGTCACTTGAAATGGGGATGAAGGAGAAAATGGTAGAAGGCACGAGTGATAGGAGATGAAGAGAAGATGGAGTTCACAGCAAATGGCTTTAATTCTTTTTTTTGTACAATAAGAGGCAAGAGAGCTAAGAGTGGCATCAGGAAGAACCTTAGGTTTGAGAAGGGATGAAAAGACTTTTAAGAATTTCTATGAAGAGCGTTATAGTGAGTTTATAAGGGAGGCATAGTAGGATTGCTTAGCAGTAGTGCAGGCTCAGTTGAGGTTCCATAAAATAAATTTGTAGTGGACCCAGTCATAATGGTTGGGTGACTTTCTCTACCTTTTTGGGGCAAATGTCTGTAAGGAGCAAATGTAAGGAATGGTCAGAGTGATCCAAAACTGAGATTTGGTCGGGAGTAGTCATATGATAAAGGAGCTAGGAATTCATGAGAGGCATGCAGTGTTGAATTAAATTGGTTCAACAAGGAGCCTAAGTGAATTGTTTGGAGTTCTAATATATTATGGTTCAAAGATCATAATTACAGAGGCCCTACTTCAGGGCTACAGGGATCTGTGTTCAGGACCTTGGAAAGCAACTTTCTAAATGTTTCTTGGGCCAGTTGCATAGAATATGTAAAGTCAGCAAATCTAAGGTTATTGGTTTTGTATTAACAGACTATTACTTTTTTGGTGAAAAAAGCTAGTAACTCCTTTTCTATAGTCTCTTTTTTATTGCTTCTCACTTGCCTCATATTTTGTTGGGCAGATACCAGAGCTATACCAGCTGATTCTCAGGATTGTACCTTTTTTAAATAATTCCAGATGCTTGATTTAAACTAGACACCTAGGATTGGGCTTCTGGTGGGATAGAGGTAGCTTTTGGCTGTAGGGTCATTTACTGAAGCTTATGACTTACCAGATAGAACACTATACTGGAGGAAACAGATGATTAATAACTACACTCTTAGAAAATACACCATCTCCTATGCTTGCTGAAAAAAAATCCTTTTATTCTGCCACAGTTGAAGAGATTTAAATAATAGGAGAAAAGAACTAATCTAAAGATTTTTGTGCCATTGTAAAGCATCCCAAGTTACAGATTCTTTGGCACAATAAAGTGTATTTGCTTAACTGCTAAGACAGCTTTAGACATTATAGTGCTGAATGTCTTGTTCTCATTGATCCCACTCTTTCTTCCACCCATGCTGTGTACCCTGTGGCTGGTGCATGAAGGCTCATTAGAGCCCAAGTTTTTCTTTGCCCTTCCTCCTAATGAAATCAACAGCACACCCATTTCTAATTTAGTTTTTCTTTCTTCCTTTTTAAAAAAAAGATAAGTTCTGTCTTTTTCTCCTGCTTCCTAGTTTTAACTGAGATTTGGCTAATCACAGCTTTGGCTGAAGACAGCTAAAAGGTAAATAGATTAACTAAAGTTGGTGATAATAAATTGGTCTGTTGCCTTTGCCTAACTATTTGTACTTTGAGGCTTTTAAAATTAAGGACACAAATTGAAAAAAAAAACATACACAAAAAATAAAGTAAAATGTTCCTGTTTGGGATTTTTTGGCTGCTTGAGACTATCAGAAAATTAGTAAGACAACATTTTATTTGTGCCAAAGGCCATATATGTATATATATGAAATATGAAAGGAAAAAAAGGAGAAAATTGAGCTGGCAGTTCATTTTTACTTCACCTATGTATCTCTACATACACTTGAATTTGAGTTTTTGTGTCTGTCCCACTGATTTGGGATGAATAAATTGTGAGAGAAGTGAATGATTTCTTGTTAGAAAAATCCATGTCTGCATACTTTATGGTTAAAACTACACTCTGTATTTTTGATGGATCTACATAGTTATTATTTTTTAAAAAGAAAACAACGTGAGAAAACAAACTTGAACCAGAACAATACAAATGACGGAACCCTGTTTGAAAAATATGATGTCTCTTTCCTTTTATGCTTCCCCGGTTGGAGGAGAGCATGGGGAATAAAAAATGTATGAGGCACACAAACTTTTTAATTGGAAAAAAGATTCTGAATCTCATGTTTGTTTTCTGGTAAGACCAGTGGTACAGAAGTTGTCATCGGAAAGAACTGATTTTATACTCTTGTAAACAAATTCATTTTTCTTCCCAGTGACTTTAATTAAACTTATGTTGTAAATAATAGCAGCAGGAGGGGCTGGTGTCAAGAAAACAGATTCAGAGCTGCACCTGTTGTACTGATTTTTATTTCCTTAGGGGAAAGGAGAAGAGATAGAGAGAAAACAAACTTAGAGAAAATCAAAGATTATGTCCAAGCTTTTCCATTCCTTAAATTCATTTGGATTTCTCTCCCTAGCACATTCCTTCTAACTTTTCATTACCATTTCTCCTATCTAGGAGTCAAACATAGTTAGCCCATTAGATAAGGCTTCTGTACCAGCACATTAGTTTTGCCTTAGCAATTAGAGTGGAAATGATTCCTGTTCTCTTTAAAGGATCCTAACCATCCTCAGGCATGGCATGTAGGATCCAGACTTATTAGGTGCTATTAGACTGCAAGTATCACTTTCCTGACAGCTTATTTCACAAACCTGAACTTTAACTTCTAGGTAGTAGAGTTAGTCCCATCAACACGCCACCTTGTCATGTACTTGTGTAACTGGAGGTGAATTCCATTTTCACTGGAAGTAAATAGCCCTAGGAAATGATTAGTACCTGCATAAGAATTTTGATTAGTATGAGTCTACCAAGAGAATTTATACCAATATATGTCTTTCAGATCGTTTACCTTTGATTGTACCATCCATTCTCTTTATAGAAGGAACTATGGAAATTCAAGATAGTAAAATTTTGAAAACATTTTTCCTCACTTTCCCCTTTCCATTCAATAGTTAAAAGACTGAACAATGAACAAAGTTCTCTGATGGCTCTTTGCTAATCAGTGTTTTCCCTTTATCCTTATTCTTCTGTTGTGTTGATATACAATACATGATCTTGTCCTAAGAATCCTGCAAGGTACACATTTTATTTCTCATATTATAGCAAAGAAGTTAAATAACTTATCAGAATCTAAAAAAATCAGCAATAGCACTGGAAGTAGGATTCAAGTTGCCCTTCATTCTTCTACTTGTTACTGATATATTAAGGGTTAATGAAAAATAGTTATGATTTGGAGTCAGAGGACCTGGTTTCAAGTTGTGGCTCAGCTATTTACTCTTTATTTATTTATTTTGGGGAAATTACTTTGTTTTTTAGGGCCTTGATTTTGTCACCTATAAAATGGAGGTTTTGGATTAAATGCTTTCTAAGGCTCCTTCTATCTCTTAATAGTTGATATTTTTGCTGTATAGTAGGAAAATCTTGAACCCCTAAAGACTGCATTGCCCAGAATTCCTTTCTGTATTACCTAGAATGCTTTTCCTTTTGTTTATGTTTGCGTGGTCACATTTGTATAAGTCCTGAGGCTCCACCTCTTTTTTTTACTTTGGTTCCTGGGAGCTGGCTGGTTAGTACCTTTTAGTTAGTCTCTTACTTTAGTTATTATTAATAAAACTTTATTAAATATAATATTTAGTTATTGGATATTAATTTTAAAATCCACAGTGCTCCTACTTCAATATACTTTTTACTCTCCTAGATTGCCTTTCAGTTACAGAAGATTAATTCTGCATAATTGCTCCTAAATGGAGTCTAGAATTTAGGGCATAATCTTGTTTCCAGTAGGGAGATTATGACTATACCAAGGAGATAGATGAGGGAGGACTACATTAATCTATGCAAAAAGACCACAAAAAGTCCCAAGATGGAATGTGTAAGTCAATCAGTCAACACTTGAAAGTCTGGAGTATTATTGAACTTCTAGAATTTGAAAATTCTATAATTAGGACATGGGATAAGTCAGAATCATAGGCTAGTAGCTTTCCTAGAAATCTTGGATATACAAATTCACAATATGTGGTACAGCATTAAGAAAAAAGGGATAGTTTGGACGAGTAACTTTCATTAATCCAGTAAGCCTGTATTAGGTGTCTCGTATGTGCTTTCAGGATTATCACATATGGTTTGAGAACTTGTGGGGACGTTTTAAGGGCTGCACATCCACCTTTGGCTGGACATCTACCTGGCACTCAGTTCTCACCTGCGACTCCAAGAAGCTATAGTCCATACAGCAGCCACTCTCCAGTAAACTATTTTGGCAGATGGGCTAAACCAGGTTGAGGGTAATTTATGGATCACAAACCCATCAATGACTTGGGAGGGACCTACTCCAAGCAGAAAAGACTATTCTTGGCAGAATGGTCAGATGACCACAATATGTTCTAATGGCTAGCAAGGTGGCCAAAGCAGGCACTGTAGAGCTCTTAGAACTTGATCAGATGTCAGAGATGACAATATCATCTACCATATCCCGGGTCCTGGGCCATCACCAGTCATCCTGACTTTGGTCTTACCACTGGACATTAATGATTCTAGGAGAGTGAGGCTGACGACTTTGTTCATCTCTGCTTCACAAAAATCCAGTGCAATTCATGCACAAGTCAAGACATTTCCCCATGATATCATTTGTTGTCTTTGAAATTAAGGTCAAATGACCTATGTGACAAGCATTGCAATATGTCTAGGGGATAAAAAGGCAAAAGTGAAGAAGTTTCTGATATCAAGGAGTTCACATTCCATAGGGGATGGAGAGAGAAAAATAACTTTTGTACAAAAAATAAATAAAAATATAAATCAAGAAAATACAAATGAATTTGAAGGAGTACACAAGCCACTAGGAGAATCATATAGGAATAGATTCCTGAATTTAGAATTGTAGGAACTATGGCTTTCTAAAGAGATAGAGGTAAAGAGGTGAAGAGGTACATTCTAGGCATGGGAAACAGTTGGTTCAAAGGCATCAATATTGGAAAGAGAATGGGGATTGCATTTTTTAGAGTAAGAATCTTGATTCTAATTTGGGCTTTATCATTTAGCTGTGTGACCTGAGACAAGTTCCTTCATCTCTCTGAGTCTCAATTTTCTTTTGTGGAAAATAAATTAAATGATTTCTCAATTCCACTCCAATTCTAAATACATAATTCTATGATCCTATGAGTCTGTGAGTGTTGTATGTGGGGAAAAGTAAGCTTGAGAATTTGACTGGAATAGCAAATGTATGAAAAGAATAATGTCTAATAATCCCACAAAAGTAGACTGGAGAAAAATTATAGAGGTCTTTAAATGCAAAACAGAGGAGTTTGTTTTATTCTAGAGGCAATAGAAAATAACACGATATTCTCTTCTATCCTGAAGGCTCACCATTTCCCATACTTCATTTCTTGATCCCTCTTAAATTAGTATTAAGATGAGAAATGAGACCTTGATATTCCAGTTGCCAAGTGGCTGATGTTTGCCTTTTCTCCTAGCCTGCCCATGGCAGAGTCAAATTTGAGATAATAGAATCAGAGACTTTCCTTCCTAATGCCTCTTAAAGGTTTTATTCAAATCTTCACGATTAAAACTATTCTCTACGTGGTCTTCTTTCTTCTGGTATCTCCTTTTCCTACTCATCCTGTAATTCTAAAGTACTGAACTGTGAGCATGACTCTTCTCCTTCATGGATCCTTACTACATGATGGGCCAAAATCGAAACCCTTTAGCTGGAAAATCAGGCTCTTGCTGTTCATTCCCATTGCCCATAGAGTGCCTTGTAAAAAGTAGGTGGGGACTGAACTGTATGTGGAGTTAAATTGAATTGGATGGGCTCTACTAGGTCATGCCAGATCATGTTGTTCAACTTCTCACTCAGGGAGGAATCCTTTCTGTCACATCCCTGAACAGATGGCCATCTGGCCTTTCCTACAGTACTTTCAGTGAAGGGAAGCTCCCTATCTCATGAGGTAATCTACTGTTCTGTCAGACAGTTTTATTCATTAAAAAAATCTTCCTGGGGGCAACTGAGTGGATTGAGAGCCAGCCCCAGAAATAGGAGGTCCAGGGTTCAAATCTGATCTCAAACACTTCCCAGCTGTGTGACCCTGGGCAAGTCACTTAACTCCCATTGCCTAGCCCTTACCACTCTTCTGCCTTGGAACCAATACACAGTATTGATTCCAAGACTGAAGGTAACTGTTTAAAAAAATTGAGAAAAAAAATCTTTCCAATGTCAAGCCAAAGTCTCCCTCCATGAATTATCCCACCTGCAAGTACTAAAGGTCCATCTAGTCTTCTGAAACGGTACAGAGCAAGTCAGAATGATGGATTCTTTGATTTATGAGCTTGCGGGGATTTTCATGGAATTGGAAATGCTGATAGACATGTTCATGACTTCAGTACAGCAGGAATAATATTGTATTCTGTCTTAGGGTAGGGTGTTATATTCGGTCCATTTGTATGCTCTGCATGTACCTCATGGAGAGTACATAATGGCAGTGGGCATAATCTTAAATCATGACGGACAGGCTTCAAATGAACTATTTGGCTATTTCCTAGAATGTGGAAATAGATGCATTGCTCTAATCTCTGGCATTATCTATTTGGTGTTGACACAGTTCCAGCATAAATTTGGATATTTGCGATAGTAAGATGATGAGCCCTTAAGACTCTCTAAGGAGGTTTTCATGGAGTTATAGATTTTTATAGTTGGAAGGGACCCAAGAGGTCATTGGGCATATATATATATATACATATATATATATATATACATATAATTGCAATATAACATTCATATATGCATGGACATACACACGTCCATACATGTGGGTGTCTATAATAAACCCACACTCTCCTCTGGCATGATCATTGTGGTATACAAATCACTACTGAGAATTTAAAAAACATATTTTTTGAAACTAATAGGTAATTGTTATTTTTTAAAAGAAAAATAAAATCTTTGGAATAAATATACATAATTGAGCAAAACAATTTCTCACAAGTGATCCAATACTTGTTTATTTTTAAAGTACTTAGAATGGTTCCTGGCACGTAGTTGATTCCCTTCCCTTCCTTTATGGCTACCCCAACTCCAAGAATGTATGCCTCATTTTAAGTCCGTCATCCCTTAGTCAGGAGGTGGATAACACACATATCATCATTAGGTCTCTGGAATTTTTTTTCATAGTTTAAAAAAAAGTTTTATTTTTCAAAGAAAAATGGCAACAGCCAATTGGAAACTTATTCTTCAACTCTGAATTTTTTTTAATTTAGAGAAACCTTTATTTTTGAATTTTACTGAGATATGTGAGGTATAGATAAGAAATATGAATATCAGTGAACAAATATATTACTTTATATCGATTTCTTTGTGAATAAGGGGGTGAAGGGAAGCTCTGGAAGTTGAGAGGATTAGGAAAAGCCTGATCTGAGCTTTAAAAGACACTAGGGATTCTAATTGGCAGAAGCGAGAGGGAGTATGTGGCAGAGCTTGGGCAAAGGGATGGAGGTGAGAAATGTGGTGGTCTTGTGTCAGAGGAACAGTAAGACAGTATACAAAGGTGGGATAATATGAGATATACCTGAAATACAGGTTGGTGATCTATTATGAAGAGCTCTAAAAGTCAAGCAAAAGTGTTTTATTTGATCCTGGAAGTAATAAGGAACCAACTTGTTGAGGAAGTTCTGGATAGAATCAAACATTTGTCTCCTTGAAACTTTGACTTGTCAGTCCTAGGACTGCCCTGTGAAGAGCAGCAGGATAAGTCTTGTACCTGTCTTCATTAAGAGAGCTATTCTAACATTTGAAGAATTTAGGGATCATGTTCCCCCAGGAAAAGCAAGCTGAATTTAAAGCCAAGAAGACCTGCATTCAGTTCTTGCCTCAAATACTTATTGACTTTGGGAAAGTCACTTAACTTCCTTCATATTCACTTTTCTCATCTATAAAATGGGTATAGTAATAACACCTGTTTCCCCAGGATTGTGGTAAAGGAACAAATGAGATAATATGTAAGATATTTTGTAAGTCCCAAAGTGCTGTAAAAATATGACCTATTTAACTTTAAAAAGTTAGTTTTGTGATTCTAGAATCTCAATGAACTTATTTTTTTAATCATTACCTTCTGTCTTAAAATCAGTACTATATGTTAGTTCCAAGGAAGGAGAGCAATAAGGGCTAGGCAATGGAGATTAAGTGACTTGCCCAGGGTCACAAAACTAGGAGATGTCTGAAATCAGATTTGATTCCCAGGACCTTCCCTCTTTAGTCTTGTGTATTTATCCACTGAGCCACCTAGCTACCCCCTCAATGAACTTATTAATAGTTAAATGCAATGATGGATGGGAGAAACACAAAGAAGAGGGCAGTTTGGGCTGTTATTTCCTTTTTTAACTTCAGATTTTGGAACTGAAATGAGGGAGAGGAAATAGCAATGCTATGATTCTTGTGACATGGGCTTGGAGCTTGCATTCTTCATCTGGCATGGCTGGTATGAGTCACAGAATAAAAGGAATTATGTCGTGGGCTCATGTTGAATTCACATATGGCCAGCATCATGAGCAAGAAATCTGGCAGGCTGTGTGTGCATGCAAGCATGGAGCAGAAGGCTAGTTGATAGATTATTATGATTTGGGATAAAATTATTATGGAAAAATCATTTTTTATATATCTGATGTCAAGCATCCATTGACGTACATGTACTTTGAATGCACATAGACACTTCACCATAACATTGTATTTGAAGACAGATTAAGAGAATGTAGGTTCAAAATTCTACCTTTTATATTCACTTGCTTTGTGACCTTGGATTGGTCACTTAAACTCTCTCAGCCTCAATTTCATCATCTGAAAAATGAGAAGGGGTGGACTAAATCACCTCTAAGTTTCTTTTAGTTTATATTTATGATCCTGTATTGTAATGTGTCTTTCATGTATTTATATAATGTTATAAAGTTGTAATGCAGATTGAAGACAGTTGATTTGATTTTTGCAACAGCCATGTGAGGCAGGTACTTGCTGTTCAATCATTTCAGTTGTGTCTGACTCTCTGGGGTTTTCTTGGCAGAAATACTGGAGAGGTTTGCCATTTCCTTCTCTAGCTCATTTTACAGATGAAGAAATTGAGGCAAACAAGGTGAAGTGACTTGCCCAGGTTCACACAGCTAATAAATGACCAGGGCCAGATTTAAACTCAGGAACATGAGCCTTCTAACTTGATATCTGGTCATTATTCTGACTTTATGAATGAGGAAACTGAGACTCAGACATTAACTGACTTGTTCTGGAATATAGCTGATGTCAGAACAAATATTGGAATCCAGTTCTCTTCCAACTTGAAGTCTAGCACTTTTTACTCTCTCCCATATTGCCTCTTTACTACTTTTATGAACAAAAGCCCATTTGATAGAGTTTGACATAGACCTAAGTCATTCCAAACACTGTACTCCATTGGGTTCCATTATTAAGAGGCAGCAAGTTATTTCTGTCTTAAAATCAGCAGGCACCAACTCCATAGAAATAGCAAACTGAATTTTGATGTGTCACTGATTCTGCACTGGGAAAATATCTAGAAAGGATGAATGTTATTTTGTTCATTTTTCGATAATCCTAACTCTATTGTCCCTGCTTCAAAAAAGAGATTCACCTCTTGATTCCCTAATCTGTTTCTTGTTACAGTGAACAACTGTGGTGTCCATATTCATAGATGAGTATTATAACAGTGGATAAAGTTTTACTATATCATAACATTAACATTCTGTTAGCAAGTGTCACTTATTTTTGGCCTCTGTTCTTCTAGGTGATGGCTGGTATCTATCTGACTTCTCCCCTTCTTCCCTGTCTTAACTGGCCTCTCTGATTCTGGTCCTTTACTTTCCTTGATTTTTGTTGTCAAAAATACCCTTCCTCCCTTGCTGAATTTAAAGTGTGGTTCTTGTTCTAGCTAGTCAGCCTCTGCTACAACCCATTTTCTCATATGACTATTGAGATACACTAGAAAAAACAATTTATAATGTATTTGAATGATTTTTTTGGAGTTCTTTCTGAATTATGAGGAAAGTGGAGTAGAAAGACATTGATGAAACCCTTACTGGTATCTATGATGACATTAAACACACAAAACAAGTGATTGAGCTTTGCATTATGCCACTGCTAGGTGGGATGTGAAAAGATGATCAATTAATTCCAAGTGAAAATAAATAAAACTGAGCAAAAAACATCCCTCCAAAGAGAAACTGAAGGGGCATGAACACTAGCAATCACTCAGACTTATGGAAATGTGTGCCTTTTGCATTGTGCAAATTGGAAGAAATAGAAACTAAAATAGTTGGAGACCAGAATTTATGGGTTATTGGAGAGATAGCCATATCATCTTGTGCCCCATCCACAAAGCTAATGAGAAGCTATGGGACACTGTTCTTAATATCTAGCCCATCAAAACATGGCCATCAGCCTTTCACATAGAGTTTGCTTGGTGGGAAAATGTGGGGATTCTAAAGCGATTGGCCCCTGATTGCCAGAAATTTGTACATTGATCATTTAGCAGTTGGCGTGATTCCTTTATGAAATGTTTGTTGAATTGAATTATTTCACAGAATAGGACCTCAGACCAAGATCCAATACAACTTAATACCACAAACAGAAATCCCCTCCATGATATCTTAGATGTTAATTCTATTTGAATAACTATAGTGGTAACAAAGTCATTATCTTCTGAGGGAGTTCATCCTTTTCTTGGACAATCATAATTATTAGAACATTTTTCTTTGCATCAAGTTAAAAACTGCCTTTTTGTAACCTCTATCAATTAATTTTGACCTCTAAGATCAAAAAGTGCCTTTATTTTCAGGTTAAAGCTTTCTTGCTAAAAGTTGCATTTCTCCTGGCAACTTTTTAAAAAATCATCCCTCATTAGGTACACTATTTCTGAATAGTCTTCCTATATTTTAACTGGGATTCTAAAAACCAAAGTCCATTTGCAGACACCATCTTCTTAATCATCATTATCTGATACCTTTTCATATCTAACTTTCTTTTTCTGAAACCTTTTCTTTTAAATAGCAAACTGATGAACATTCTGCTTATATTTAAGATCTTTAATTTCTTCCCTAGGAGATCATAATCCCTGAAAATACTTTTTTGAGGTATAATTATTTCTCTATATGAGTTCCTAGAAGCCAACAGGAATCTTAAGATTTGAGAAGGTTTAGGATGCTCTTTGTTACATCCTGGATAAGCATCCCAGGATGATTTTTTCCCCATCACTTATGCCAGGGAAGAACATAGGGACTAGATCTACTTAGCTCCCAGAGAGAAACTGATCCCATGTGAGTCTACTGAAGCACATTCAAATTTGGAGAAAGACTGTTGGAGAGAGGTGCATGTGGGTCCATAGAGCTGGCTTCAGAGACTGAGACTATTAGCTCTACCCATACTTGCAGAAGCATCTGTAAAGGCCCAAAGGGAAGGCAACAATGAGATAGGGATGCTGAGCTGTCTGCAGACCAAGAGAGGAGCCAGTGGGTCTATGAAGCCTTTAGGAGAGAAAGACCCAGTATCAGATAGAGATGCCTAAGTGGTAGAGAAGTATTGTCAAAGAATAATTGGTATGTAAGGGAGCCACAATAATGAGTCATAGAAAGGGCCAGAACCAATGAATAGGAAGGCATAGGGCAAGGTGGATGAATTAAACTAGACCTTGCCCTTTGAAGTCAAATAAATTATATGGGTGTAGATATTAGGTAGATTGACTTCATTAACCCAACCCATAGAGAAGATTGTGAAAGAACTATAGATTTACTGTAGATAGTAGAAATTTAATGAAGTATCCATGACCTTGAGTATAAGTCATTTCCTCCTTTTTGTTGTACTAATAAAATCTTTCCTATATTTAAAAATATCATTAGCTCCAGACCTTATAGGGGAAATGAAGGTCAATTTTGAGGATGTCTGATAAGTAATCTATAGAAATACCTAGAATTTCCCTAGAGAGGGGCATGAGTGATAGTTATGAAAGGCACTCCCAAAATGGTACCAGTATTCTTGTGTCAGGAGGGTTATATTAAGATTTACAGAGTAATTTATCACTCCTGTCCACATTTTGAACTTGAAATACACATGTTATTGGGAAATAGTGCACTGAGGAGTTATGATTTCTAGGATGCAGAAAGATAGGTATCATGTAAAGATATAGATAAGTGATCTCAGCATCCCAGGAGGAGATCTTCTGTTGGAGTCTTTATAAGATTGTTTCAGCTGCCAATCTGCCATGCAGCCATGCCAGGTCTTTTCCTCCTTTGAGAGTGTGTTGGTGACAGGGGAGTGTCATTCAGACTCATTTGATATCTGCCAAAGGACTGTGGTCACTCAGATGGTGCAGGAGCACTCTTCCCATGTGTCATTGAATTGTCATTTGGAACATCTCTTTCTGAGACAACTAGAGATGAATATGTGTGTATTTTGGTCATTCTAGCTTTCTGCTCTATTTCTGTGTGCATTCACTTCTCTCTGATCTCAGCAGGGTGGAAAAAACATGTGAACTCTGGAAATATCTCTAGATTTTTTGGTTTTTATATCTGGTGGAAGTCATCTTCACCATTTCGTAGGCGAGAAGAACATTAAATATCCTTAGACAATAATTTATTCTTTTTATCACTGAATTAACAAGTATTTATTGAATAATTTCTTCATGTATAATGCGTCTTGGGTGCTGTGAGACATAGAGACATTTAAGACATCATCACGATTGCCATTGGAGATGGTGGAGAGAAAAGTTTTAACCCACAGGAATAAATTAGAAAGTAATGGAAGTCAGAATATCCTTAAGCACAAATTTGGCTCTTACTATGTATGCTGGAGGGATTCAGAAAAAAACATGAAAACATTTCTGTGCAATATAAAGTAATCAATGGGTGTCATGAATTATTTTTGTTAAAATATTGGTCCAACCTCTTGCTCTTTGAGATTTTGGTTATAAACCCATCATGGAAGACTTGCATATTTGAATCTATGTATGGAATACACATGTGTGCATGTGTGTGTGCATGGTCACAAGCACATGTAAACTTTGGTTGAATCCATGATAATGGATTTGCTTGGATAATTTCTCACCTACTGGGAAAAACATTCTTTGTCAATACTTTGAATTCATGCTTTACTTCCCACACTCATCTTCTAGACCAAGTCTTCTTTTTCTTAATCCTTATATTCTAACTTAGAATCACTATTTTAAAAAATTAAATTAAAACTTATTTTTATTATTATGCAAAACATTTCTGTGTTGATCATTGTTATAAGAGCATACTCTTACAAAACCAAAAACCCAAAATAAAATTGTAAATACACTGATGTAAGAAACAGTATGCTTTGAGCTTCATCCATCCAACTCCAACAGTTCTTTCTTTGGAGGTGGATAGCATTCCCCAACATAAATCTTAAAAGATTGTTCCAGATCATTGCATTGTTGAGAGTAGCCAAATTCTCACAATCATCCTCTAATTTTGTTGTTACTGTGTACAATGTTTTTACAGTTTCATTTATTTTGTTCTGCATCAGTTCATGTAGATCTTTCCAGCTTTTTCTGAAATCATCTTACTTAACATTTCTTATAGCCCAATAGTATTCCATCACAAACATGTACTACAGTTTTTTCAGCCATTCCCCAGTTGATGGACATCCCCACAAAAAGAGCTGTTATAAATATTTTTGTACAAGTAGGTCCTTTCCCTTTTTTTATGATCTCTTTGAGATACAGACCCAGCAGTGGTATTGCAGGATCAAAGATTTTATAGCCCTTTGGGCATAGTTCCAAATTGCTCTCCAGAATGGTTGAATCAGTTCACAACTTCACCAACAACACATTAGTGTTCCAATTTTGTCACATTCCCTCCAACATTTATTGGCAAATCTGATAGGCATGAGGTGGTACCTCAGTGTTATTTTAGTTTGCATTTCTCTAATCAAGAGTGACTTTCTCATATGATTATTGATAGCTTTGATTTTTTCGTCTGAGAATTACTTGTTTGTATCCTTTGACTATTTGTCTCAGAATCAGTGTTAATTGTTGGTTCCAAAGAAGAAGAGTGATAAAAGCTAGACAATTGGGCTAAGTGAATTGCCAAGGGTCACATAGCTCAGAAGTGTCTGAGGCCAGATTTGAAGCAAGAAAATGCTATCTCCAATCTTGTTTTTCTATCTACTAAGCCGCCTAGGTTATATAGGTAAATTTTAAGAAGTAAATGGGAAAAAATTACATCTTTATTTTTCCCATAGTTTTTTCTTCAGTGTTTTAAGATGTTTTATGTTTGGCATTTAAAAACATTGTTCTGAGAAGGGGTCTATAGGTTTCTTTAGACTTCAAGAGTGGTACCTAGTCTTTACCAAGCTGATAGAAGGATCCATCAGCTTTAGCAAACTGCCAAATTTGAAAGGTTAAGAATTCTTTTTCTAGGTGTTCATTTATTTACTCATTCAATAACAATTTAAGTACTTATGATATGCAGGTACTGGTGATGAAAAAAAACCTGACCTTTCTCTCAAGAAACATAAATACTCCTAGGGTGATAAAACATTTATATAAATAAGAAAATATAAAGTAATTGGAGGAAGGCTAGAGCATGAACAATGATGGGAATCAGGCAAGTCTTGTTCTCTTGGATTCTCTCTGAGTTGAATCACAGAGAAAATGCTAAGAAAGATAGATATAGTATTTTAAGCCTTTTCTCAGTGCCAGGCACTATTATAAGTGCTAAAGATATAATATAAACAGGAAAGGCAGTTCCTACAGTTAAGTAGCTTATAGTCTAATGAGAGAATATCTAGAAAGGGGTACTGGAATAATGGAAGTGGGAAATAGGAAACAGATATTTCAGGAAAGAGCATGGAAACCTGGCTCTCAAAAGAATAAAACAAAAAAATTCATCTTTCAGAGCTCATGGGTGTAGCCAAAGTTTAGGTGGTATTGGAGTTGATCAGAGAATACGGCCATGACAGTAGACTTCTGGAATGGTTATAAGTTGTAGAATTAAAGAGAGAGAGCATTTCACTGACCAGAGTGGGTGGTCAGTATCACTCTGTCACTTAGGTTCTGAATTAGGTCTGTGAGTGACATCTGTCGTCCCTAACTCCTTAAGTAGTTGGAGAAGGGATTGATTTTTCTCTAATCACCTCTTCCACACAACTTATTGTAGAGGACAAACCATCAGAAAGATCAATGGGGAAATGAACTTGTTTGAGGTACCTACCTGTTATCCATTCAACCTTTCATCTAGACCAGTGGTTCCCAAACTTTTTTTGGCCCCTTTCCAGAAAAAAATATTACTTAGCCCCCTGGAAATAATTTTTTTAAAAATTTTAATAGCAATTAATAGGAAATCTAAATGCACCTGTGGCCATCACTGCCTCCCTGGATCTCTGCAGCACCCACCAGGGGGCGGTGGTGCCCACTTTGGGAATCACTGACTAGATTGTAATGGCTTTTTTACCCTGATGCACTTTTATTTTCTTTTGACAAATATCTAAAAACAATAATACCTTAAAAGTGGGAGATTGTCCAACATTTGATTCATGCTCCCAGCCAAGATAGAATCTTGTTGCTTTTTACTGAAGTTCAAAATCTTGGCTCTTTTTATATCTGTATCTACCCTACCCATTTACTGGATATTCTCTTTTGCAATTCTGGTTTGTAAATAAGGAAATATAGATCAAAATCAGTTAAGACTGATTGAATTAAAATAGGATGTACATATATTACCATATAATACATATTTCCATGTTCATCGTGTTGTGAACAAAGTCACATGTTGCTTACACTGGAGAAAAATTCATGAAGGAAATAAAATAAAGAGTGGTATGTTTCAATTTGCAATCAGACTCCATCTGTTCCTTCTATGGCAGTTGATGTCCTTTTTTTTATCTCATGACTCCCTTGGAGTTGCCCTGGATCCTTGCCTTGTTGATAATAGTTAAGTAATTCACAGTTGATCATCATATATTATGTTGTTACTGTGTGGAATGTTCTCTAGGTTCTATTCACTTTACTTTGCATCACTTCATACAGGTCTTTCCAGTCTTTTTTTAGGTGATCATTTTGTTTGTCATTTCTTATGGCACAATAGTATTCTATTATAATCATATACTACAACTTATTTATCCACTCCCCAATTGATGGACATCCCTTAAGTTTCAAATTCTTTGCCACCATAACCCTTCTAGGAGACTGGAGAGAAATGGGAAGCAGAGATAGTACATGGGTTGCAAAAATATTAGAAACCAACAATTTAAAAATTATATTGACATATTATCTGGAAAAAAGTAAAAACTTATTATTAAAAAAAGAATGCTTGCATTATATCCAGCCAACAAAAATTGAAACCACTTAATCAGAAATTAGAAAGGTAACTTCACAAAATAAAATAAACTTGGAATTAGTTCCTGCCTTTCTTGGGATAACTTGTTGCTAACTCAAAGCTTAGCATCCCAGCCCCTAGACTGGAATTATAGACTGCAAGTTTCTCTCTTCCCCACACCCCTTACTCCATTGACTCATGTATACTCAGGTCTGTATGTCTCTCTTTCTCACTGTCTGCCTTTCTCACTCCATCATACTACTGTAGTCACACTTCTGGGTCAGAGATTTTACTTAGTCTATGTTCCTTTCAGAATAGAAACAAGTAGTGCTTCATTTTCCAGAAGCCCAAACAGTCCCTAGTCTACCCATCATCTTCTATACTCATTGAGACACTTAGTTTTGGCAAGAACAAGAAAGAACCTCTTTAGCTTCTGAGACAGAAGAAAGAGAATGGATGAAAATAGAGTTTTTGAAAGTGTGGCAAATGGTACTTGATTTTGGGAATCTGATTAGCAAGGTGATTTGAACCAAGATTTCTAGTTGTTCTTGAATGGTAGGATGCAAAGGAATATTGGTAAAGACAACTTTGGAGGTTGGTAAAATAGTCTTAATAGAGAATGTAAGAATGAATTATAATTGAATAAAAAAGATTGCCAAGATGACTCAGTTGAAGTAAGAAAACATAAATCTGTTGCAGACCCAGACATTAAAGTTTTCTGACTTCTAGCAGTGCTTAGAGACTGTCCAGTGATTCCCAAAGTGGGCACCACCGCCACCTGGTGGGTGCTGCAGCGATCCAGGAGGGCAGTGATGGCCACAGGTGCATTTATCTTTCCTATTAATTGCTATTAAATTTTTTTAAAAATTAATTTCCAGGGGGCTAAGTAATATTTTTTTCTGGAAAGGGGGTGGTAGGCCAAAAAAGTTTGGGAACCACTGCTGTAGACCATGCAGCTTGTACAATTCCACTGTGTGTTTGCACTGAGAAGTTACTTGAAAAATTTCCTTAGAAAGTACATGAATTTAAAATTATTTGCCATCTTATCCATTATAATCTCCTAAGCATATGGTAAGCAATTCTATACAACAACATCCACAAGGAGCCCTCAGGCTTTCTTGATATTCTAGAGTAACAGGTATTTCTTAGTCCTCATTTGAAGGAAATTCATTTCTTTCTATTGTCTTCAGCTATCATTTTGCTTTTCCTGGACTTAAAAAAATGAATGATTTTCTTTTTTCCTGTTCTATTTTCCTCTTTAAGGTTATGTCTATATTATGCATAAGTTAACACAACTGAATGAAAATTGTGATAGTTAATCATTTACCTATCTTATGTTATATATGTATGAATCTATTTAGCAGGCTGAATCTCTGCTCCCTTTAGTTATATAGAAGTCCAAGTAAGGAAATTTTCTTTACCAATACAGATTGGAATATTTTCTGCATCTTTTAGGCTTAGAACATTTTCTGACTCCCTCTGAGAAGTTAAGTGACTTATTTAGGTTCACACAGCTAATATGTATACTAGGAAGGACTTGAAACTATGTCTTCTTTTCTCCAGGGACAGATTTTTCACCCATCATTCCAATCTGTCTTATTCATAGGATGCAAAAAATTCAGGTGCTTAAAATATCTTTTCACTAATTATTTAATCAAGTCCCATCTCCTAAAAGCCAATGAAAGAAACTTCTGGTGACTATGAGCCGGCTGCCATAGATTACAATGAATTATTGAGAATAAGTGGCATTAAGAATGTCAGCCAAGAGACATTCTTAAAAAAGACAAGCTGGTTATGTAGAAAGAACCAGAGATAAGTGATGGATAACTTGTATGCTTTATTTATATTTGTACAATGTTGTGATAATTTGTGGGAGGCCCTCGGCACATAGATTAGAACATTAATGGGAGGATGTGGATGAGAGTTGCCTAGGGGTGGGAGATGGGGGTGAATGGATTATGATTAGTATCACTGGGAGAGAACGTCAATCCATGGGAACATAAATCTAGTGAAGTTATAATAACAATAATTAAGTTTGTTACCATTTATTTTTGTATATAACATAATATTATAACATACATGATTTGTCATAAATATGTAATAAATTGTAACAAATATGCTTATCTAAGAGGAACAAATTCTCACATTAGCTTTGTCCAAAAATCTGTCTTATTTTTTTCCCCTTCCCTTCCATTCCTCCTCATTCCCCAAGAAATCAGGTAATGATATAAGTTGTACATATATTATCATATAACACATATTTCCCTGTTTATCATATTGTAAAACAAGACACATATTGCTTACACAAGAAAAATTCATGGAAGAAATAAAAAATGATATATTTCAATCTATATTTGGACTCCATCTACTCTTTCTAAGTCGGTAGATATTTTTCTTTACTATGAGTCCGTTGGAATTGTCCTGGATCCTTGCCTTGTTAATAATAGTTGTCATTCACAGTTGATTATCACACATTATTGTCATTACTGCATACAAGATTATCCTGGTTTTACTCATTTCACTCATATAAGTCTTTCCAGGTTTTTTTGTGATTAACTTGTTTGTCATTTTTAATGGCACAGTAATATTCCATTACAGTCATATACCACAACTTCTTCAACCATTCCTCAATTGATAATCATTGACCTCATTTGGATAACACTTAATATAAAATCTAAAACTCTAACATGCATCAAGTCATTTGTTCTCCTGACATCCCTGTGACATTATCAAGGCAGGCATCTTTCGGTCCTGCTTTTGATTGTCTGGACTTTGCCACCATGCCCTGCAATTACTTCCCTTACCCTCTTTCAACTCTCTCGAATAGATTTTCTCTTCCCAATAGAATGTAAGCTTCCTGTGGTCAAGAGCTTTCCCTGTCCGTGTATATATTCCCAGTTGCTTGGTACATAGGAAATTCTTTAGAAACTCTTGTTGATTTGACAGAAAATATAGAATTCCATGAAGAAGCAAGTTGGTGAAAGTTTACATGGGAAAAGTAAGAAGAACTTGGACAGACATTTAGATTCCCAGTGTCATGTTGTAGCTCCCTTTCTCTAGATGAGTGATTCCCAAAGTGGGTGCCACTGCCCCCTGGTGGGTGCTGCAGTGATCACAGGTGCATTCATCTTTCTTATTAAATTAAAAAAATTAATTTCCAGGGATGCTAAGTAATTTTTTTTTTTCTGGAAAGGGGGTGGTAGGCCAAAAAAGTTTGGCAACCACTGACCTAGATTATACTTTAATGTCCTAATTTTATTGCTTTATGAAACTGATTGGTTTTTGGCCTCAAAAACATGATAGTTTAATTGGAATGTTTGGAGACAAAGTTCCTCATTTAGTCCCCTAAGCCTTAGTACTTTCTGTCATTTCCTCTGCCATTTGGTACACACACACACACACACACACACACACACACACACACACACAAATCACTTGCATGTGAGCTTCACAATAGAGTTATTTGAGAAATCTTTCTGAATATTTTCTATTGTATTCATGCTTGCTTACCTGAACAGGAGGATAAAAGAGATAATTAAAGAGAGAAGTAAGGGAACTGAATTGTCTCTGTGATTTTCTCATTATAGTCTGTGAAATGCTTTATCAAACATGTGCCATCAGAGTTTAAAAGATTACACAGAGATTGAAAAGAACTTTAAACTTGATCAGACACTTTCCCCAATTGGAGCCATTGTTGGCGAGGCCCATTTTGTCTTCTCCCCTCTTCCCACCCCTTAAAGCTGAACAATAACTTTTTGATTAAGCAGTTGGCAGTGACTATAGTGGGCTGCCACATTTAATAACAGAAGTCTTTCTTCAGCACTGGAAATGTTATCTAAATTGCTTTGCTCTTCTTCAGTGATTGTGCACTCCTATCTATGACAGAACTGATGGCGTGAAAAATCAAAAATTTCTCTCAAGATTGTCCTTTTTTGTTTTTCTTTCACAAAGAGAAATCCCTAGACTTGATGAATAATTCAGGACTATTGCTGCAAAGCTGAAGTCATGTCCCATCAGCTGTCCTTTCTGTAAACACTATTAAAAAACAACATTGTTGGTACTGACATATTTTTATTGTGGAGGCAATAGGCAAAAAACTAGGAAAAGAATAATATCAGCAGTACATCCTAAAGAATGGTTATCTAACCTTTTTCTTTTTTCTTCTTTTTGAGAAGGAATACTAGAGTAACACTTAAAAATAATTTTACTTTTTTAATGACCAAAAATCTAATTTTTCTCTTTATCCTCCTTTAAAAATAAAATAGGAGGGAGAACAAACATCATTATAACAAATATGCATAGTCAGGCAAAACAAATCTCTTCACTGGCCATGTCCAAAAATGTATATTTCACACTATACTTTGGGTCTATCATCTCTTTGTCAACAGGTAAGAAAAATAATTTGTCATTATAGGTCTTCTGGAGACATGGTTGGATTTGTGGATCAGAGTTCTTAAGGCTTGCAAAGTTACTTGTTTTTTGAATATGGTTATTATTGACAAATTGCTCCCTTGGTTCTAGTAACAACCCCTTGAAAAATATTCTAAGAATTCTTCGGTATTTGTTCTACAACCTTTTGCCCTGGAAGTTAGTGTCTTTGTGTGTGTGAAAATGAGATTATAAATTCTTTATGGAAAGCAGCTTATAGCTTTTAAAAAATTCTTCCCTTCTCAACACAATGCTAGTTATATAGGTGTTCATAAAAAAATAAAAATAGAATAAGAATTCTTCTAGAGAGGATTGTGATTGGTATCTTACTTATCCTGACATAATTTATATTTTGAATATGAGGTATTTTGCTATAGTAGATGGAATGTTGAGTAGGCGTTAGGAAGACTTTAATTCAAATCCTGCTTCTGGCACATTAATTAGTAGTGTGATCCTGGGCAAAGTCACTTAACCTCACTGAGCCTCAGTTTCTTCTTTTGTAAATTAGTGATAAATAAAACCTGCAGTGCCGATCTCACACAGTTTTAATAGGCACAAGCAAAAGAATCTATGAAAAGAGCTTTGCAAAATTTAAAGCACTTTATAAATGTTAGATGTAAATGTCAGCTGAGAGGCTGATTATTGTGAAGAATAAAGGGCTGATCTTGAAATCAGAAAGACAGCTAGATGGTGGAGATCTATGTTGCAAGTTTCCCCACATGGGTGAAATCATAGTTTAAGAAAAAATGTAAAAGTAACATCAGGTAATATTCCTGCTACGGTTGATACTGCTGAAGGATATTCTTGTAAACTCAGATTCCAATGCTGGAGTTTTAAGTACTTGGACATGTTTGTAGAAGATATATTTTTTAGAGGTGGTGAGGTCTTCTTCCCTAAACACAATAAAGAAATAAATGGCCAATCTACTTTCTCTATCTGCAGAGGAGAATTTTGAATGATCTACCAAAGTCTGGTACCATTAGGGCTCCAGCTGCTCTTGTTGGTGGCTCCGTGGGTACAGGAAATTGTATGTGGTCTAAATTTTCTATCTTTTCTGGTTCTGTGGCACTTGATGATATGCAACAATGCCCTAGAATCTCAAAGGTGGAAGGGATCTCAGAGGATATGGAGTCCAGCTTGTATCTGAACAATAATCCCTTCTTAAATATGTGGCAAATTGGTCATCCAATCTTAGCTTAAATGTCTCTAGTGATGGGAAGACTGCTAAGCCCTTTCGTTTTTGGATAACTCTAATTACAGGCAGTTTTTCTTTCCAATTTGAACAACTTTGTTCCCCCTTCCATATAATCCTCTTTCAGGTATTCAAAGAGGGCAGTTGGGTTGCCTGGAGATTTTCTTTTCCAAGTCAACATACATTTATTAGATACCTACTGTAGGCCAGGTACAATTCTAAGGATTGGATATACAAAGAAAAACCAAAAAATAGTTCCTGCTCTCAAGGAGCTCACATATAAAGGGGAAGAAAATAAGTAAACCATTGTGTACAAACAAGAAAATATAAGGTAAGTTGGAGATAATTTCAGAGGGAAGGTACTAAGATTGAGAAGAACTGAGAAACTTCCATCATCTGACTCTCATGATATAAATTTGAGGACCTTTTTCATCCTGGTTTTTTTCTCTGGACAATCTTCATGTTATGCATGTCTCCTAAAATGTAAACTGCAGAATTGAATACAATACTTCCAATATGGTCTGATTAAGCAGTGTACCATAGGATAGCTTTCAAAATGTACTTAATATACCACTCTTCACCTATAAGTCAATACACAGAAGTTAAGGGTTTAAAATAAAAAAATGTACTTAATACTTTTCAACAAAATAAAAAATAAAAATAAAGAAATAAGATTGGAAACCATAAAGGTCTCTGGATTAATCCTTTGTGTTTCTCATTGGATAGGAAGAAAAAAATACAATGATTAGTTTAATCACATAATCAAAAAACAAATCAGTGTGGTTCTAATTCCTGACCATAGCTATTGCTTTTTGGAAATGTTAGTTATCCTTCTTAAAATTATCCTATATAATAGTTATTTCCTCATATATTCTTCCTTGAACCACACATAGAACTTCCCACTGTAAGAAAGAAAAAAACCTAGATTAAAACTGATAATTAATAATTGTCACGATAGTACTTGTAACATTCTGCAAACATTTTCTTCTATTTTTTAACAGAAAGGAAGGAAACAGATATGTTTCATAAATTTCTTTTCAGGACAAAGATTCGTTATTGGATTCAATCTTTTGCCAGCTGACATTTTTTTAAACTCTTACCTTCTGTCTTAGAATCTGTATTGGGTATTGGTTCCAAGGCAGAAGAGTGGTAAGGGCCAGACAATGGGGGTTAAGTGACTTGCCCAGGACCACACAGGTAGGGAGTGTTGAAGGCCAAATTTAAACCCATCTCTAGGCCTGGCTATCAATCCATGGAGCCATCTAAATACCCCTTTACTGACTTTTAACATTATTAGAGCTCTCTGGTGTGTGTGTGTGTGTGTGTGTGTGTGTGTGTATTTGTGAGAGAGAGAGAGAGAGAATGTGATAGTGAGTGTGAGATTGAGAGTAAAAGAGGAGAGAATGAACGTGTGAGAAGGATGCTGAATGAGGAAGAGGAGGAAGAAGAGAAGGATGGGGAAAAGGAGAAGGAAGTGGAGGAGGAGAGAAAGTATTTAGGTACAACCATAACAAAATCTACTGCTTTCCTACTGGTTTATCTCTTCATTATTTTTTTCTTTTGAAATTCAAAGATGGTTCAAGAAATGTGACAAAGTATTTTTGGAAATTGCCTACATTGTAGAAATCTTCTCTCTGATTGACCCATCTCCCACGCCAAGTAAATCAGAGAAATCCCCTCTCCCTTGGGATTACCATCCTTTCTCTCAAATAAGAACTATGAAATAATAGGCTCAGACAAAATTACCATTGATGGTAATCATATAATTTATTGACAATAACAAAACTCAACTAGTATTTAAACATTTAAAAGTCTGAATGGATTTTATAGTCAGAATCACCTAATTATTTACTGCCCTCCTGATCTGTGTGGTTTTTGGTGGTAGAAAATTAATTCAGGAAGAACAAATATTGAAGCAGAAGTTAAAACTTTGGCCTCTTAATGAGAAGACAGGGTGCATTGGAAAAGACCCTGATGTTGGGAAAGACAGAAGGCAAAAGGAGAAGTGGATGGCAGAGGTTGAAATGGGTAAATGGTGTCATGGAATCAATGAACATGAGGTTGAATAGACTTTGGGAGATAATGGAGTAATAGAAGATCCTGGTGTGTGTGTAAATGGAATTATCTAAATTTCCCTCTTACATGTGCCATGGTCTACGGGGTCAGGAAGAGCTGGACACACATGAAAAACTGAGCTCATTGAGATATAAATCTTGAGTAGAAATTTCTCCAGTCATATGTTCTGAGGGAAGAAAGGGAAAAAAAAGCTACTTGACAAGACTTCTCCCTCCCAAATTGCTACCCCTTACAAAATATTGCTAATTTGGCTGCTCTCAGTTTTAGCCCACTCTTGTGGAAATATCCTCCTCTCCTCTCACTTTGTCATCTATATATTCTGAAGATTTTGTCTCACTCTTGAATCCCTGCTTCTTTTGTCCAGTACTTGGAATGATGGTCAGAAATTCTTTCCTCAAGGCCACTGGAAACTAGGCACAAATTAAGTTTTTGATGCCAATATCTTCCCCCCTCTTTCTTAATACCTCTTACTTGTCATTTCTTCAGTGTAATAATATCCTATTACATTCATTTATCATAATTTGTTTAGCATCCTACAATCATTGAGTATCCAATTTTTGACCACCAACCCTTTCCATATAAGCATATTTATTTCCTCCTTGAAATTTAACTGTGTAAGAGGTTTATAAAGATGTCACATATTTTCACTAGATCACACGTATCTTTGGGTTTTTAAATAGCTGCTTTTTATTGTTTAATACAGGTCCATAAACATTTACTATGCTCTCACTGTGTGTGTGTACGGTATTTGCAAGATGACTGACTAGGGTAAAACGTACAAACATTAACCAGAAAATAGGTATGCTACTGAAAATTTTCTCAGTCCATTGACTCATAGGTTACCTTTACTTTTCCTATTACCATGATTTCCTTGCAACCATGCTCTCACCAACTGAGTGAAGCAGCTTGGACTAGGTTTCTCATAGATCAAGGAGGGAGGTGTTTGTGAATCTGTGAACATTTTTGGATGGACTAAAATTAAAAAGAAATCTCCCGGACACAATCCTATGATCATTAGCCAAGAATTGGAAACCTAGAACAAAGTACCTATTGGTTCTCAGACCTGATCCTCTTTTGTCTGGAGAGAGACTGTCAGGTTGTTATCATCTTGAGAATCAATTTCTTTTAGCAGTTTCTTCTTCTTCTTCTTTTTTTTTTAAAACAATTTCCAGCCCTTGCTGTTCCTCATTGCTTTTAATGTCTCCACACAGCATGAATTGTGCAGTCCAGTCTGTAAGGCAGATGTTCTTTGGGGAGGTCTCTGCTGGTCTTCAGAAGGCTACAATCCAAGGCACTTCTTTAAAAGGCGACAGTGAGATTTGAAGGGCAAGGACTGGTGCTGGGTTTGATCACAAGGGATATATGATAGTATAGCAAAGGGATTGAAGCTTTGGTGCTGTAGGAGACCCAGCTGAAAGGAAGAAAAAGGAAAGAGGGAAACCTGTTTGGAAAGGAAATTTGAGAGAGGAACAAGAGTTTTCCAAGGAGAAGAAGCAGGTCGCATGTCAGGTTTTGTCCTGGGTTAAGAGGATATTCTTGGTAGCAGTTCTAGCTGAGAATTATGAGACCAGCATTTATTAATCTCATTCGGTCGCAGATTACTTCTCATTCAAGGCAACAGGCAACAAAGGCATTTTTTAAAAATACCCCAATTTTCTCTTTGTCTCTGTCTCCTTCTCTGCCTTTACCCCACTCTCCTCCTCCCTCCCCGTCTCTCTCACACATACACACAATATTTACTCTGTGACCAGCTGCTAAGCCATAGTTTGGACCTGCTGAGCTATACTTTATTGTTCACTGTGCTATGTGTGGTTTTGAGCTTAAACTTAATTCCTACTATAATCAAGCTTATGATCCTCCTGCTCAATTAGCTTCCCCCCAACCCCCTAAAAATCAGAAAAAATGTTTTTATCTTTCTATTTGTTGTTGGTATGGTTCAGGTTTGTAAAACAGATTGGGAGTAAGAACTGCTGAATTCTTTTTAAGCCCTATTCCAGTTCTAGGTGGGGAATGGTAAGGTTGTATATTAGGATATAGGAGATTAGGGAAATTAGTCATATAGTTAATAATGGCAGCCAATATTACTTCTGTTTTAATGAATCCATGATCCTCTCTACCCTTTCTCATCCTGGAGGTTTCTTGTCCATGTCCTCTCATATGTTTAGAGTCTATCCAATAAAGAAGGATTCTTCATTGGTGGAAGATTATTTATTAATTTTTAACATTCATTTTTTAAAATGTTGAGTTCCAAATTCTGTTCATCCCTCCAGCCTTTCTCCTACCTTCCGAGAAGTCAAGCAATATGATATCATTTATACATTTAAAATTCAAAACATGTTGCCATGTTAGGCTTGTTGCAAAAAGAAGCAAAAAAAAAAATAAAGTGAAAAAAGTTATGCTTCAATTTGAACTCAGATGAATAGGCATTTTTAGCCAGAGATCTATGAACTTAACTTTTTAAAGTATTTTGATAACTCATTCAATTTAATTAGTTTCCTTTGTAATCTTTTGTATTTAATTTTTTTAAACATTATTCAGAGAAAGGATCCCTAAAGCTCCAACAGATTGCCAAAGGAGTCCATAACATTAAGAACCTCTGTTCTTTGTCATTTAACAATTTGTTGTGCATAGTTTGGCCCTTGGGCTATCCTTCTCTTCCTTTTGCCACTTGGCCAAACCATCTCATTTTCTGAACAAAATTTCTTGGATAATATTTAATTCTTGTATCAGTTATCCTTAAATAAAACCTTACTTTCCATCTTATAAGTGATAATAAATATCAGTTCCAAGGCAGAAGAGCAGTAAAGGCTAGGTGATTAGGGTTTAAGTGACTTGCCCAAGATCACTCAGCTAGGAAACATCTGGGGTCAAATTTGAACCAAGGATCTCCCATCTCCAGGCCTGGTTCTCAATCTATTGAGCCAACAGCTACCTCTGTATAATTTATTCTTATACTTTCTTAGTATATACCTTTGCATATACAAGGAGGATAATAACTTCTGATAGATAGATGTTCAACCAGGAGTTATCAGTGATAGATGTCTTAATGGATGAAATGTATTTAGAGTCAGGAGGACCTAAATTCAAATTATGTTTCGTTCACTTACTCACTGTGTGTCTCTGGGCAAGTCTCTTAATTTTTCTAAGACTGAGTCAGTAAATAAGCATTTATTAAATAGTCACTATGTGCCAGGCATTGTTCTAAGCACTGAGAATACAAAAAGAGACAAAAGATAGACTCTTTTACTGATTCCCAGTGATTAACCTATCATCCTTTACCATAATTTAATAAATTGTTTTAATTCTCCATATAAATCAAAAACACTTAATATGTTATTCTTCCTTTATTTGTTGAAAGAAACACACAAGAAATTGTATAGTGAGGAGGATTGGTTGCTCTATTCTAAGCAGATGTAGAGTATGAAGAACTTGGAGGAAAGCAAGATTGATGAGACATGGAGAGAATGAATGACCAAAATTACCGTACATGTTGTAACATCAAGATGGGGATTTAGGGAGAATGAAATCAGTCTCATCTAAATACCATTACAGATAAGACTGAGATCCAAGGGAAAAAGCTATTTATCTGACATTTTGTGGAAAGAACATTAGACTGGACATTGAAAGTCCAGTTCCCAGCTTTGCTACTTAGTGTGACTTTGGGTATATTGCTTTATTTATCTGCACTTTACTTTGTAAAATGATGGAGTTAGACCAGATGATCTCAGAGGTCAATGTCTTCCAATTCTAGATCTTATGATCTATTCTGTACTCTACAAAACTACAGAAAGGATACTGAACATCGGTGTTAGCAAAGAACAGTGTATGTATATGGTATCAATTTTGAGTGGAGCTCAAATAACTTTCTATTATCATTACCTTTTAGGTGATATAGAAGAGGAAGGCATTTCAATCAGATAAATAGTCAATAATCCTTTGTCATTAATAATAATAGCTAACATCTTTACATTTTCATTTTTTAAATTGTTGATTACATGAACAGAACCAGGTTTCTTCTCCCCTTCCTTCCTTCCCTACATTAGAGAAAATATGATGACAAAAAAGTCTATTTAAATTAAGTCTTTTGTGTTTCTGGTTTATCAGTTCTTTCTCAGAGGTGGACATTCACAAGTTATTTTTCAAATATTAATTCTATAGCTATAAATATTGTTCTCTTAGTTTTGCTTTTCATAATTTCATGTAGGTCTTTCCATGTTTTTTTTAAATTAACCTGTTCAGCATTTTTTATAATCCAATAATATTCCATTGTAATCATATGCCACAACTTGTATAGCCATTCTCCAGTTGTTGAACATCCCTACAATTTCTACTTCTTTCCCACCACAAAGAACACTACTATAAGTATTTTAGAACATATAGTTTCTTTTTTCCCCCTGATCACCTTGGGAAACAGACTCAATAATGTTTTTACGAGGTTTAAGGATATACACAGTTTTATAATTATTTCCAGATTGCACTACAAAATGATTGGATCAGTTTATAGTTTCACCAATAGTGTATTAGTGTCCTCAGTAGCTAATTTGTGTAGTACTTTAAGGGTTGCAAAGCATTTTTACACATTACCTCATTTTATACTTATAATTCTTGTGAATTTAATTGCTCTTTTTTATCCACTTTTACTGAGAGGGAGACTGAGGCTTAAAGAGGGTAAGCAACATCCAGAGTAAAACAGCTAGGAAGTATTTGAGGAAAGATTTTATTTCAGGTCTTCCAATTTCCAAGTGAGTCACGGTAACCACTCTTGTTATTTAGCTACCTATCATTTGCCAGCTACTATGCTAGATTTGGGGACACAAGTACAAAGAATGAAATAATCCATGACTTCAAGGAACTTCCCTTCTAGTGGCTCAGTGAAATGACCAAATATTTGTCCAGAAATCCAGAGAGGGAGGGGGGAAATGAATGGTATTATCCCTTTATATTAAAAAGGCTTCTAGATTTGTATTCCTAAAACCTAGGTGACATTGAGGAGAAATAATATCCACATTCCATCCAGGGGGGAAGGTCATCGTAGCTTCCTTCTTCAGAGAGAAAAGTCTATTTTTCAATTGCCAGCAAAAAGTCCAAGATAACCTTTTTTATTCAGCATCTTATTTGGTCTTCATATTGTTTTATTGAGCTGAAGCCTAATATAGGTTGATCCTCATGCTTTACATTGGAAATTCATTCCTTAGTATAATTGGTATAGGTCCCAAGGAGTCTTTTCAGAGGCCTTTAGTCATCCAGGTAAATAAAAATCCAATATTCTTTCCTAAGCAGTGTTGTCGAACCACTGCCTTGTTTGTGTTCAGCAGTGGAGACTTTATCTGCTTATGGAAAATCAAGTTCTTCATAGACTATTGAATAGCCTTTTAAGCAGATGAAGCACTCAATAGAGATGACTGTCTTCACCACAGTCATGAATACAGATAGCTTATACATACTTCAAAAAAGATTCTTAATATGATCTGGTAATTCAGCAAATCGTTTTCATAGGGAATGTGCCCTTTTGTCTTTGTCTCAATCTTGTCTGTTGAAGAGGTTTCGTGTGGTGGTTGGTGTTTAATTTTCCATGGTGTTATGTTCAAAATGAGGTAGTTATATTTTAGAATGTTGAAAACTATTAATATGTGCAAATTTTCCAATTCCACCAACAGAGCCCTAAAAGATATCACTTTGTTTTATTGTTCTTATAAGTGGAATATTTCAACATCAAGACTTAGACGTTAGTTTTATCTCAGAAAGAGGTTTTGGACGACTCTAAAATAAATGCATTATTATACTGGATATCTTTAGAAATATGAGAAATTAACATGATTTTAATTGCATTACACATGATACAATTAAATAGTGTGTTCCCCTGAAGGAATTATCTTGATCTCGCCAGTTTAATTTGCCAACTACTTTGCCCTTTGTTTTTGGAAAACAAAGTGTTTTCACATTATAACCTCTTGAAATATTCCTGGGCTACCAGACTTCAACAAGGATGCCTCCATTTCCCCAAAGGTATAAATGTGGGAGGAATATAGGCTTGGAAGTAATTGAAGAGAGGGGAAAAGGGTCAGTTACTGGAAATGTAACTACATATAGATGAACAGAATTAGGTTTTCTTAGGTCTAATTGGAGGAGATAATGAGGTAAATTTAACTAATTTCTCGTCTGAAATGCCACAGAATCTTAGAGTCCTGGAGCTGGGAGGAACTTTAGACCCTAATCTAGTCTGATCCATACTTGTACAGGAACCCTCTGTAAAATATAGCCAACAAAGCCAAGCTTTTGATTGAAGATATCCAATGAAGGGCATCCTCTTAGCACAAGTAGCCTTTTCAAGTGGAAAAAAAGCTGGCTTTTGAGTTATAGATTTGAATTCAATTCCTGGTTCTGCTGCTTACTTTGTAACTTTGGTTGAGTAAGCCACTTAACCTCTCTGATTCTCAGTTTTCTCATTTGTAAAATGGAGTTGGACTAGATGACCTCTAATGAACCTTCCAGCTTTAGATTTATTTTTATGTGTTTTTTTCTTATACAGAACTTAAAACTATACCAGTGAAACTCCCACATTAAAACTGCACCAGTGAAACTCTTCATTTCTCTTTTTTCGCTTGCTATCTTCCTTATAATTGTTTAGCAGTGTGCTTGCCCAGGTCACTCAGTTGTAATAGAAGGTGATTCATTCCACATTTTGTCAAATTAAAATCTCTCTCCTATCTGGCTCAGAAAGTCTGATTTAGGCAGTGGTTGACAGCCAGATCCACAGCACATCAGCTGGCTGGGAATTGCATAGTAATAGAGGGGAAGAGCACTAGAGCTATCTAGAAAGGCTTAACAGTATACTTTTAGTTCCTGGAATTCAAGGGAGTTGAGCCACTGTGTCAGAGGGTACAGAGATTGCTAGAAGTCAGGAGTATGAGCTAGATCATTATATGGGAGTTGATACAGGTATGGCCATTGGGATGAAGATGAAATGTCAGTCCCTGCAGAGCAGTTGATCTACATAAACGGAGAATAAACCAAAACCACAGATTCACCAAATGATAGTTTTTGCTTTCTGAATGAATATTGTAAGATTTAAATTAATATCAATAACTCCAAGTATTAATTTTATAAAGTTTATTAATAATCACTTGAATTAGAAGAAATGAAAAAAAAAGAAAAAGAAATTCAAAGCCTAATTTTCTAACAAAAGTAAGACCCCCATGTGTAAATTCTCCTGCCTGTCTGAAAGCCAGGTTCAGCAGCTGCATTCAGGGAAAAAGAGAGAGAGAGGCGGGGTCATACCAAAACTTTTTCCTACCGACATATACACGCAGTGTTCACATTCAGTGTGAACACACAAATGGGATGCTGGATAAGAGAGATGTGGGGAGAAAATTCTAGCTACACAATCCCCTCTGTGATTCCATTGGGAGGAGAGCATGTTGGAATTTTCTAGATTTACATGCCTAGTCTCCCTGATGAATCATTACACATAACCAGCTCATATCTCTAAAGATCTCTTAGTACAGGTGCATACAATATTGCACTTTTTAAGGGGAAATTACAATAATTTGGGGATAAGAGGGAAATAAAAGAGAGAGAGCAAAACCAGTGTTAGATAGGTGCATTGACAAAAAGCCAATTAGAGGGTCATCCCCTTTGGCATAAGAATATACATTCAGAGTAAATGTGTTGAACCCCTCACAGTTCAATTCAGTACATCCCCAAGTTCATTCTGGATCTTTTGATGCAGTGTGTAGTTTCTGCAGGCATCTCCATGGCGCCTTCTCCAAACAGTTCACTTTCTTGATTCAGGGAGTTATTTATTATCCTAAAAATTTCTCCAAAAGATTTCAAACCTTATCACCAATATTCTTTTTTTGGTACCTTTATACTAGCCATACTCTCTTCTATTTTCTTCTTATTTTTTGATATATAAAACATGATATAATATGTAACATAACAATAATGTAACATATGCAATTTGTTGTAAATATATAATAAATTATAATAAAATGCTTATCCAAAAGAAGCTAATTCTCACATTAGTTATGTCCAAAATGTGTTTAATCCTTTTTTTCCTTTTCTTCTCCCTCTATGTATTCCTCCTCATCAAGATTACAGGTAATATCGATAGGTCATACATATATTATCATATATCACATATATCCCAGTTCACCATATTGTGAAAAAAAGATAAATACTGCTTATACTAGAGAAAAATCATGAAGGAAACAAAATGATTAATGGTATGTTTCAATCTGCCTTCCATCTTTGTTCCTTCTATTCTTGTGAATGTCCTTTTCCATCATGAGTCTCTTGGAGATGTCTTGAGGATCTTTGCCCTTTTTGAAAATTAGTATTGTTGCTGTCCCTGTTCTGCTCACTTCACTTTGTGCTTCATATGAGTCTTACCAGGTTTTTTGTGCTCATCTTAGTTGTCATTTCTTATGACACAATAGTATTCTATTACAATTATATACCACGATTGTTTCAGTACATTCCCCAACTGATGGACATCCCTTCAGTTTCTGGTTTTGGACCATCACAAAAAGAGCTGCAAAAATATTTTAGAACATACAGTTTTGGTTTCTTTTTCCTTGATTACTTTAGGAAATAAACTTAATAGTGGTATTATTGAGTCAAAATGTACATATTTTTTATAACTCTTTATGGCAGATTTCTCTCCAAAATAGTTGGATTTCACACTTCCACCAACAGTGTATTATTAGTGTCTTTATTTTTCCATATCCATTCCAACATTTGTCATTTCCCCTTTTTATTGTTTTAGCCAATCTGATAGTTGTGAGATATCTGAGTTGTTTTGGTGTACATTTCTCTCATAAATGATTTAATTCCTTTTTCATAGTTTTTATATATTTCTTTGACTTCTGACACTCTTCTGTTTCATAAAGCATTAATACTGTCAATTCATGAGCCCAGAATAACTGATATTAGCTAAAGCTTCCATACTTTACTCCACCTTACTAATTTATATCCATAATGATTTTAAGGTGACAATTCCAAACTATATTCCAGGAATTACTTTCCAAAGTGGCATGTCTTGATTCTGTCCTGTCTTTTTTTCTGGTATATAGGGTTTGGAAAAGGAGAAGGAAGAATCTAATACAGATATAGACATTTAAGAATGATAAGGGTATTGATTCTCACAAATTGGGGTGCCTGCTAGCACCCACAAAAACAGGGGCCTGTAATAGGTAATCATCATGTGTGCTACTGAAAACAGACCTGTTGGCCACTTTGGGATTATATGATGGTGGCTGCCAATCTTGAGTAGAGCCTGTAGTTTGACTTCCAGTACTTGCTAACTATTTTATTTTGGGGTTATATGGAGTGTTGAAAGATGATCAATATCTTTCCAGACCATAAACAATAAAAGGCCAAAAACTGTATCTGAGTTTAGACTTTCTTAGCACTTAGCATTCTGCAAAGTACATGCTTGATCAAGATTTGTTGAGTACAAGATTGAATGAAGGAATGAATGGATGGAACCTCTATCTCCAGTTAGCCTATAAACTTTTAAACTAAAAGCCTTTTTCGTTATGGAAGAAACAAGTGTTTCTAAAGATGATTTGACAGAAAGCAATTTTTAGTGTAAAATAGGTTTGTATTATCAAATTCTGTTTTGATAGCTAGGCATAGCTATAATAGTAGAAGAATAAGCTTGTTGAAGGCAGAGGAAAATTAAAAAAAAAAACTGGTCCCTAGTGTATGATTTTGTTCCTAATGGTATAATGGTTCCTGAATACTCATTTTTTAATTAAAAAAAAGAATTATTCCTGAAGACTGACATTGCAAATAGGTAACAGTTGCTTAATCATTTTCAGTCATGTCTAATTCTTTGTGACCCCTTTTTCAGGCTTTTGGGGCAGAGATACAGGAGGAGTTTACCATTATCTTCTTCAGCTTATTTTATAGATGAGGAAACTGAGCAAACAGGGTTAAGTGATTTATTCAGGGTCACACAGCTAGCAGTTACCTTAATCCAGATTTGAACTCGGGGTCTTTCTGACTCCAGGTCCAGCACTTATGCACTGTGCCACCTCATTGTTATTTTGGGGCATTTAAGAAATAATATGTATATATATATATGTATATTATTTCTTACCTTTAAAAAATTTAAAATTATCTTACCTTTAAAAAAAGTAAAGCATATATGTTATATATATATGTATATACATATATATATATATATGNAATTATTCCTGAAGACTGACATTGCAAATAGGTAACAGTTGCTTAATCATTTTCAGTCATGTCTAATTCTTTGTGACCCCTTTTTCAGGCTTTTGGGGCAGAGATACAGGAGGAGTTTACCATTATCTTCTTCAGCTTATTTTATAGATGAGGAAACTGAGCAAACAGGGTTAAGTGATTTATTCAGGGTCACACAGCTAGCAGTTACCTTAATCCAGATTTGAACTCGGGGTCTTTCTGACTCCAGGTCCAGCACTTATGCACTGTGCCACCTCATTGTTATTTTGGGGCATTTAAGAAATAATATGTATATATATATATATGTATATTATTTCTTACCTTTAAAAAATTTAAAATTATCTTACCTTTAAAAAAAGTAAAGCATATATGTTATATATATATGTATATATATATATATATAACATATATGCTTTACTTTTTGAATTTTTAAAGGTAAGATAATTGAGAGAATGAACTTGGCACACTCAGAACTTTGTCACCTGAACATTTTGTTAGGATTGTTATGGAACGTTTGTTACTACTGGTGAATAATAAAACAATAGTCACACAGAGCAAAGATGCAGGGCTGCAGAGTGTTGGATCTTGACTATAGTAATTCAACAATCACTGTCTTTGGCACTACAAGAAAAATTTTCAGTATTATGACTTTCACTGTCCTCCTGAGGATGAGAAGAGGAATAAACCACCCTATCAGCTAGTTTTCTGTCTCACAGCAGATAAGATTGGTGACTTTCAGTCACCTCTCCCCACCTGGAAAACAGCACATTAGGCTGCTGAATCCTTGTGTGAAAGAACTTCATTCTCTGGCTGATTCATAGAAAGTTTTAGGGATAACAAAAGGTTGAGACCCATGAGGGAGCCCTCAGATTCCCCCTCCTCCCTTCCCCATTATTTTATAAAAACGACTAAAGAAGAGAAATAATTTTGGCTTGGAATGCTTGCTTGTCTTATTTTCTTATCTGATAAGAGGTACATTTGGCTCCACTAGGATTATAAAGCCCTGCCAGATAAGAGGTAGATGGCTGCTGCCCAGCCAGAGGTCAGAGGGTATTGGATGAGCAGTCAGAAGGTCTGGGCTTCAATACCAGCTCTGCAAAATTCCAGCATTATAAAGTTGGGCAAGTCACTTAACCTGTCTCAGGAGCAGTTTGTCTATAAAATGAGAAAGAATAAAACTCACACAAACTACCTTGCAAGCTTCTTGGGACAATCAATAAAATAATTTAGATGAAAACACTTTATAATCACAAAGTGTCATAGGAATATTTTTAAATAATGTTATTGATTTATTTGCTTTTCACATTGCCTAAGTTTCTTCCACCACCCCTCCCTCCGAGAAAATAATCTCTTATAACAAAGAACTTTTGCACTTTATGAATATGAATGTGATCCTATCCAGGAAACATTTGTTCTCTTCTCTGAGACTTAGTTTCTTCATTAAATAAGGGTGGTGGTGGTGGTTTGCACTTGGTGACATCTGAGGGTTCCTTTCAAGTCTAAAAACTAAAAGCCTATTAGAATATTAAGCAGTCATTGTGTGCAGAGAATTATTCTAGGTACTAGTGAAATGCACAATTTAGATAATAAAATCCCTCACTTCATAAAGCTTTCTAAATAAGTATGTCTAATGTCTAATAAGTCAATAGGTGAGATGCAAAAAGTGTTTTTTGAAGCCTGTATGAAGGAGAAGGTTGTTGCCAACTAGGAACATTGGGAAAAAAAAGATTCTTCTTGGAGGAATCTGAATGGGGCCTTCAAGTCAGCCAATCAGTCAATAAACATTTATTAAGCACCTACTATGTGCCAGGAACTGGGCTAAGTATGGATGATACAAATATGAAAAGAGTTCTTACCCTCAAAGAACTTGCAATCTAATGTGGGAAGACAACACAAAGACCTGAAAAGGTAGTGCAAAGGGAAGGTACTTGTGGGGCCTGATGGAGAAGTCAAAATGAATGTAGCCAGTTGGAAAATTGAGATAGTAGCCTGGTGGCCTTAACCATTCTTCAAAAAGAATGGTGGTTCTGAGAGGAACTCCTTTTTATACCTTTTAATAAGACAGACCCTGGAAGTAGAAGATATCAGTAAGGGATGAATATTAGGGATGATGCGATCTTGCAGGATGAAGAAGAAGAAGCATGATGGAGAAATCTAAGGAACACAGTAAGATGAGAAGTTCAATACATAAGAAGGAAGGAGATATTCCAGAATAGGGGACTATGTAAGTAAAGCACGGATGAAGAAAGATTTGGAAGAATCCATTGTGCCTAGAGCTTAGATATATAGTATTTATTTTACTTCTGAGTTAAATTCTACTCCAATCTGCTGCATAGAGTGTTTCCTTACATTTATCCCATCCTTGCTTTCCCCCATGCAACCTGGTCATTCTCCTTTCTTCCTCAGATTGCCTTGAATTTTCTTCCATGTTAACTATATCTCCCTGGTACAAACCATGGCCAATGAGGTGTGGTAATATTGCTTTGTTTGCATCACTGTGTCTACAATACTTACATTGAATGAATGCCTACTATATGTCAGACTCTGGGCTAAAGGACAGGCATGTGAGATTTCCTAAAAAATGAACTAGGAAATAGGGAAGAAGACTCAGGAAGAATGATTAAGGGACCTTGAAATCTAGAAACATGACATGTTGAAACCAAGGAAGGGAAAAGTGAGAGTACTATGAAAAATGAGAAGTTAACAATGTAAGATGTTGCTGGGAGCTCAAAGAGGATTATATTCATGCAAAGTTCATTTTCATTTCTACAGTCTTCATTCTCCTTGAATTCTCAGCAACATCTAATTTGGAAAAACTTATTTCAGTAGAATGGTTGGGACAGAGGTCAGGGCATGTGGTGATGTGTAAAGAAGTGCTGATTTCAGAGGGAGACAACTTTTTTTTTTAAGTTTTTTTACAAGGAAGAGGAAATAAGACTGGATGAACTAGTGAGTTAGAAGGATCAAGAGAAGGCTTTATTTTTAGATTTTGCGAAATCTGAACATTTTCATAGGCAGAGAAGAAGTAGCTGATGGAGAAAGAGAGAATGAAGAAATTAAGAAACATGAAGATGATTACTGAGATAAGATTCTGGATGATACAAGAAGGGACACAAACAAGCCTTGGGCATTGAGATATTTCTCTGGAAAAGAGGAACAAATGATGCTGAAAAACTTCAAGGAGTTGAAAAGGGTAATTGAAGCAGCTGTCATCAAACTATCTTAGTCTTAGTGAAGTGGGTTAAGTACTCTTCATTGAGTAAAATGTTCAAAACATAGTGTAAAGATTGTCAAGCATCAGGGGACATCTGAGGTAAGCTATAAGAATTCTCAGTGATACATAAATGACCAGAATGGGAGTTGACCCACCAAACTCTAATGCCAGGGGTTTCTGAAAGATCTGAAAGTAACTGTTGGTGTTGCTCCCTCAGGTATGAATCCAAGGCTCTGTAGTTCAATCCAGAATATTTCCCTGCCTTTGTTCCATCTGTTATGTTCCTTTTAGAGAAAGCACTTAGCTCATTGGGCAGTATATCACTATTCTAATGAGACTATCAGTTTCTCCTTTAGTTCTTCCTCCATTTCTTATGGGTTTTTAGTGTCAAGCACTATTTCTAATGGAGAAGAAAGTGATCAAAAGTTGACCAGTAGGATGAAGGCAATGAGCAAAAGGAAACCTAAATAAAGAACTGCATGTATGGCAGAGCCACTATTTCTTTCGAATATATCTTTCTATTTACTAGTGTCTTTCACTAAAAAAACCCTCAAGTAAGTAGCTCCTATGTTTTCTCTTCACAAAATCTAACCATCATAGCTTAAATGTTTCTGAGCTGGGTGGCAGAGATTACTTCTCTCCTTTGGGCTATCGCTATCCTTATAGTAACCCTGATATTTCCACTTACAGGATTTATGAGAGAGTAATAGACCCTCCGGAAACCAACCTTCCCACAGGAAGCAACTTATGGCTTGGGCAGCGCAACCAAAAACATGGCTTGCTGAAAGTAAGCACAGCTTTTTTTTTTTTCTAAAAGGAGAAATATATGTGTGTATATATACTCACTATGAACTGTTCATTTAATTAATTTAAATAATGTTTTACTGATGCCTTTAACAAACTTCCTTACTCTCCCATTGAATACTACCATGTAAGAAAGAAATACAGCTAAGAAAAACAATCAGTATGGTGACTATATATCTGACTGTGTTTGCTACATTCCACCATTATAAGCCTGTTGGCCAAGATAGGGGATGTACATTTTATTATTTATTTTCCAAAGTCATTACAAGGTTTTGGGTTACTCAGCTTTAAGGTTCCTTTGAGAGAACTTTTCATTTACATTGTCATAGTTATTTATCATTCTTACATTTCATTTATTTCTGTTTATTTTATGTTGTGATGAGGAGGAAGCAATCTTTACTAGTGTAGAGAATACTCCAAATCAATGAGACTAGAGATACATTGGAGTAAAAAGAGAAGGCTGTCGCTGGAAATTCTCTGCAATAATTATGATTGACATTTATAGGGCATTTTAAAGTTTGCAAAGTGCTTTACAATGCTTGCAAAGATTATGTAATATTAACATTGCAACAATCTTGTGAGGTAGCTACTCCGAACTCTAGGTTCACTTTAAAAGATGAGTAATTTGAGGCTTGAAGAAGTGAATTGTCAGTGCTCATACAGCACGTGTCAGCAGCACGATTTGAACTTAAGTCTTTCTCATTTTTAAGTTCAGCACTCTATCCATCATACCCACTACCACTAGAAATGGAATAGGGAATGTCCCTTTTGGATTCCAAGCTAATAACAAACATCTCAGATGGAGACTTCCTGATTTTAGATATGGCATGTAGTAGACACTTAATAAAAGAAGTTAATTATTCAGCAATTGTTTGTCCTATTAAATTCATTTTTTTCAATTAGCAAAATTTGTCCCCAACCTACCCCCTGCTATGAATGAAAGAAAAACAAATTTTTTGTCATAAATATTTATGGAAAACAAAAATGAATTTCTATAGTGGTCATGTCTAACAGAAAAAATATAAAAAACAGGTAAAATAATATCAATGTATAAATATATGTAAATATTTAATGTAATTATTTAAAATTATAAGTATATGCATTATGTATATATGTATTATAGTATATGTATATGTATTATAAGTATATGTATATATGTTATACATGAACACATATATTTGATTTTGCATTCAGTCTTTTACCTCTTTATCAAGAGAGACATAATTATTTCTCTGGAATTATAGTTAGTCATTATGAAGATCAAAGTCACTGAGTCTTTTAAAGTTGTCTATGCAATATTGTTGCCATTGTGTAACTTCACTCTGCATTAGTTCATACACTTTTTTTGTGAGGGATTTTCTTAAAGTATTCAATTCTTCATTTATTACACCAAAATAGTATTCAATCACAATTATTTACCATAACATGATTAAACCATTACAAATTTAAAGATATCTCTCAGATTCTAATTCTTTTCTCTCTCAAAGGTGCTGTGACTATATTAGCAAATATTTAGATCTTGTTTTGCTCAAAACAAATCCCGCTCTTAATATGATCTCCCTTTAATTGTCCCTTCTCCCTTTTCTCCTTTCCTTTTTTCCCCCCATTGAGTGAAATGTTTTTCTGGTATACAACTGTGTGTGTTTACCTTTTGTTTGTCTAGTTTAGGTGAGAATGAGGTTTAAATGTTAGCCTGTCTCCCTACCCCTCCCTTCTTATTTGTGCAGATATCTTTTTGCATATCTTGATTATGTGAAATTATTTCCCCTAGATTTTTTTCCCTCTGTTGTCACTTTCTCTTTGTCTTTCTTTTCATTCTTTTAAAAAAGATCATCAGGAGATAACAGAACCACTCCCAGACATTCTATCTAATTAGACTCTATTATCTCTAGTGAGAAAAGGGATCTGAGTGAACATTTGTATCATTCCTCCATATTAAAATGCAAAGAGTCTAAGCTTATTTAGTCATTTGTCATTGTTCATTGTTGTTCCTTTTTATGTTTCTTTTGACTCCTGAATTTACACTTCAAGGTTTCTATGCAGTTCAGGTCTTTTCATCTGGAATTCCTGGAAGTCCTCTGTTTCATTTTAGATCCATTTCCCCCATTATGATGACACTAAATTTTCCTTGATAAGTAATTTGTGGCTGTAAGACTATAACTTTTGCTTTCCAGACTATTGAATTCCAAGTCTCCATTTCTTTACAGTAGTGATGGTGAAATCTTGTATAATTCCAACTGTAGCTCCTTGGTACTTGAATTCATTCTTTCTGACTGCTTGCAGTTTTTTTTTTCTTTGATTTAGAAGGTTGAGTTTGGAGTTTCTTTCAAAATGTGATAAGTGGATTCTTTCTATTTCCACTTTTCCCTTTGGTTCTAAGAGATCTTGGCAGTTTTCTTTTTAATATTTCCTGAAATATAATTTCTATATTCTGTTTTATCATGACTTTCTAGTAGTCCAATAGTTCTTCATTTCTTTTTTTTAATTATCTGTTTTCAAGGTCAATTCTTTTTGCTTTGCTATATCTTACATTTTCTTCTCTTTCCCTCCCAGGCTTTTGATTTTGTTTTTAATATTTGTTGTTTCCTTATATAGCCATTTTCTTCTACTTATTCTAGTATAATTTTCAGGGAGCTTACAATTGGGGTAAGATTTAATAACTCTTATACTACGCTGTTAATTCCCTTTCTAGTTCTTTCTCCCATAGCTTTTATTTCTTTCTCAGTTTTTCCACTATCACATAGACTACACTTATTTTTTAAAAAATTAAACCTTAAAAAAACTTCTTGTTTCATTGCAGAAATTGTAGTTTAATTTGTGCTCAAACTACAATTTTATAGAAGGCTTTAAAGCAGTTTTGGAGTCATTCTCTCCTTCTGAGCTTGTGTCTTGAGTATTGAAGTCACTATCATAGCATTTTGGGGATGAGATTTTTTTTTATTTTTCCAGCCTACTTATTGACTTCAGAATTAATGTTAAGGCCAGGCTCTATATATTTCTGAAGGAAAGGTCTGGACTAGTTCTATTGCTGCTTTTTTTGAGCATTGAGCATCACACTGTTTCAGACTCTCAGGGACAGCCCTTGCTGGGGCTTTCATTGCTCCCCAAGAACTCTGATCCAGAACAAAATCTGACTGATGTACTGCACTGAACTGAGCTTTCAAGTTCCTGACCTGGGTTAATGGTTGACCAATAGCCTGTTGCTAGACTAGCATTATCAGCCGTTCGACAAGCACTTTCAAATGATTTAACTATAGACTTCTTTTGACCTCAGATTTCTGACTTGTTTATTCCTCTAGAAGAGCCTTCAGATTGGGTTAGAAGCTGAAACTGAGAGTCTGCTCCTCACATCTGAGTCACAATGCTGCTGCTTATTTCTTAATTTCCTCCATTTCCTCCTTGCTTAGTATACTGTCTACTTTCTAGATTCTCATGTTAGAATGCCATCCCTGGGTTCTGGTCCTTTCCTCATTGTGCCCTGAATTTATGATCTGGATTTGGATAGGAGGTGACAAAACTGCAAGTTGGCATCACACCTTAGTCTGGGGACCTAACCTTTCCCTTTGATAAAATCTAGGGGCACTGGAGTACTCTAGGATGACTTCTGGCCAGACTTTGTCTCCAGTGTCCAAAGACCTTTCTGTTTCTCTATGCTGATGTAGCTTGGAAAAGTGATTCGTTATGATTGGCTTTCCCAGTCAGGAACCAAAATCTGCTGTGTTTTCTGGATCTCTTTGCAGGAGTTTTGAGTGGGAAGTGCACTATATATCTTTCTGCTATTTCACCATCTTGGCTCCACTCCTCTCTCCTCCTCCTAACCAGCATTTCTTTATTGAATGCCTGAGATATGCATAAACACTATAGCATCATGCTAGAATGCTAATAGGGAAGCAAAAGCAGAATGAGGCTTTTCCTTCTGGGAACTTGCAAGTAATCTAGCCAGAGGAGACAAAACATGCACATTTGAAACAGTTAAGTAACAAAGTTGCTTCCAGCTTTTAGAGTCTATGATTTCTCATGAATACAAAGCAGCATATGAGTAAATGGAGGACTAAGTGATGCAGACATTATATACAATATAAATTTAGAGAAGAAGAGATCATTGTGGGTTGAGGTAGATTAGGGAGACTTTGTAGAGGAGATAGAACTTATCCAGGACTCCATGGTGCCCTCTATTTTTTTAAAATCATTTTTTTAAAAAACCTGATGATTTTAAGAGGGATAACTAGCTGGTTCTTTCTCCTCTTAGGAGGTGTGGCATTCTAGGTATGTGGCCCATTGTGAAAACACTTCTGGTATCTTATTGTTTCCACAATGGGGTCTTTTTATGATTATTTCACCATTCATGCGATCTTCAAGTGCCCAATTTAAGTCCTATTTTTATTTGTTTTTCTGGCTTTCTGGTCACAACTTAATTAGAATCATGGGCCATTTTCTATAATGTTAGATGAATAATGAGACTTTTTCATGTTCATAAGGAAGAAAAATAAACCAGAGCCTTATATTTGAAGTGATATATTTTGCTTGTACATCACAAGCATTTCTGAGTGTAGTGAAAAAAAATTGAAATTTGGGGACCTGGGTTCAAATCCTAACTTTGCCTCTTATTACCTGCGTGACTTTGGATAAGTCATGTGAAGTGGGGGTACTTCATAATACAAGTACAGACACCCAGAAATTCAATAATTGGAACCATTATTTATTAAAAAAAGGAAAAGAAATCTACCAGCTAGGACAGCCTTCCCTAATGGAAACTGTATAAGACTGACATTACAAGATCACTTAAATAGGTTTGCAAGATCCAAAGCTATCCAGATTCTTATTTGTCAAGAAAAGCCTCATCACAAACATAGGTGTGTGTGGTCAGTGATAAGTGATAACATTCAGATTATTCAGAAGATATTTACTTTTCATATAAACATTCATCCAAAGTTAGCTATTTTTACCTTGCATTCCATCCTGACCTCTTTGTTTGTCCTGATGTCCCTTTGTTGTCCATAGGGGAATTTGGACTCTGACCTACCACTTGCATAAGTTGCTTGGCCCCCTAGAGAGATTAGGTCAGTTTTCTAAATAATGCAGGAATGGATTAATCTACTTCAATTATACTTTATTCTCTAGCCTATTTCATTTATTCAGTCTACTTCACATGTAATCTCTTCATATCTTATGTCCTCATTTCTATTATTTGAAATATAGAATAGAAGATCAAAGGACCTTTCTAATTTTAAATCTATGATCTTATGACCCTGCTTCTTTTACCTTCTCCTTTCTGTTTCTCTCCTTCACCTGTTGTCTTCTTCTCTTCCCTGCAGAATGTTTTTTTTATATTGTATCAATTCCTCAATCATATTGATAATATAAAGATTTTGTCCCTTCTATCTACCACTATCCCGCTGCAAAAAAATTGAGGCCAACTGCCTTCTCTAAATAAGAGTTGGAGCATCCTTCTAGTTGTAATATTTGTAACATTGCAGATGCTTTTAGGTTTGAAGGACAACAGCATTTGATTTTATTGCTCTGGATCTAAAAGTCCCTATGATATGTTTTTAGAATAAGATTACATTGTTCTACATTTTAAATATTAATGCGACACGTTATAGGCAAAGTTAAAGCAAAAAACTCTACAATCCAGCATAATTTTAGTTTCCTGATGCATTCTTATGGATAGTGAAAAAAAAAAACTGTGACTGATTGAAGAGCATGGGATATAATCACTGGTTTAGTGCCATCCAGAAAAGCTCTTAATATTAAGTAATTCCTATCTGGGACCAGCAAAGACAATCTGGAGATTTCTTCCAATCAAAATAGCATTCATCTGAAGAAACAGCCTTGGTGATAGTGATAGGCTTATCCGCATTTTCAGATTGCCATGGTTTTTCCATTATCAAGATGGTTGACTACCCACTCAATTTCCTTTTGATGCATTTAGCACCTAAGCTGATTATGCAGTTACAATTTTAGAGAGGGAAAAGGGAAAGGCAAAAGTCGACTATAGACTGGAGCAAGCCTTCAGAAGCCATATGGTTTGGTAGGACATTTGTGACAAAGCCATAGCCTTGATGGCTGAAGAGAGATGCTGTCGAAAATTCTTTTACGTTTTGAATACGTTTTTCTCAGAGAGACGAACAAAGGAGGTAGCAGCAACCTCCGGTTCAAAACCTGTCCCTTACCTGGACTTCATTTTTGCCTCTAACAGCTGAGCTGTCACTGAGAAGTGAAATTGATGGCATTATTTTCTGCTACAGCTGTTGTTTTTTACCTCAGCTGCTTCCCATAATTCTGCAGATGGTAAACATATGTTTATAGCCACATCGGAAAAGAAGCTCGATTGGATTCACCCATCTTTAATTCTTTTATGTGGAAATCCAAAGTCAGAGAACTCTGAGATCTTATACATTTAGAAATTAATATTTCTGTGCATTAACACTTAGGAAACAGCAGGGTAGCTAATGATATGTTAATGAGCTGCCAGTTTTTATTGATCATAATGAAAATAGACAAGTGCCTTTCTTGGCTTTTATGTATGCCAGAATATTTTATTAACTGTCTTCAGGGCAGAGATACATAATTGGTTGCATTTTTTAGATCCTACTTGTGGATTTCACAACTCTTACTTTTTTTGTTGCTCAATGCAGAAGCTTGGGTCTTTGCCAGTTTACAAACAGTACATATCTTCATCCATATATTTACATGCCCAGCAGGGCACCCCCTCCCCTTTTCCCTTTCAAGGCAATTTGTTTCAGTGTTTTAGCACCCAAAAAAAGTGAACCATTTTCTTCAATGTAAACAGAGATCTGCAGGGAAATAAGAGCGTTAAAAAAGAATTAGCATTTGTTTCCTACAAAAGCTGTGCTTGCATTTATATCTGAAGCCTTTGGGTATTATTATGAGCCCTTGCCTAATCATGGTTATTCTATACATAAGAGTGCCCTAATGACATAATTTGATAATTGCATGTGCATACATCTTCCCCTTTTTAGTGAAAATTGAAAAATTTTCTGGGAATGTTGGGAATCACACACAGGAGTTGCATGAACATGAAAAACTCATAATGGGCCATTTACCTATTCTGAGTCGCTTTCTCAATGCACCATTACCCAAAAGAAGAACATGGTGGGAAACAACAGGTGAATGGAATAAAGGAAAGATAGCAACCTGTTTCATCTTCTTGGCATGATGCCACCCTATTAGCAACCAAACCTCAGCAATTTAGACACCCCTCATTTAGAATTTGTGACATTTCAAGATGCCAGGCTGGGCTGCAGTCAAATATTACACCTCTGCAGGCAGATAAAAAAGTCTTACTAAAGAAATTGGTAGAATAGACAAAATTACAAAGAAAGCTTTAGCCTGTCATTTAAGCAGACATATACATACAAACTCACTCACCAGACCATTTTCCAAATGTTTTGATAACTGTTTTTAACAGTTTCTTTTGTTTGCAAGCAATTGTAGTTTTAACTGTGGTTGCTTTTTGTCTAGTCATTAAAGCAAGTCTAACTGGACTGCTGTCTGTCAGAACCTTATAAGCCCATGTTAGTTTTGTTGGGGGATGGGATATATCCCATAATGTAGTGGTTTTCACAGAAGATTGGCAAGATTTTTGATGATTTTTTTTCTGATCACTTGATATATCCTAATAGTCAGATGCTATTAAAACTATAATATTGACACCTAGCATTTATATAAAGCTTTCAGTTTTGCAAAGCATTTTATATTACCTCATTTCATCCTCACCACTCTAAGAAGTAAATACTACTATTATCTCTTTGACAAGATGAGGAAACAGAGCCAGAAAGAGGTTAAATGACTGGTCTAGGGTCATACTTCTAGCCTGTGTCCAAGATTGTATTTTTACTCAAGTTTTGCTTACTTGAGGTCCATTACTCTATTCAATGTACCACCTTGCTGTGCATATTGGTCAAAGGCATTTATAGAGACCATAACATCTTGGATCTAGAGCTAGAATAAATGAAAAAGAAGTTGTATTGTCCAACTCCTTCATTTCACATATGAGGAAACTAAAGCCTGGTGACATCAGCACAATGGTATGTGAATGAGCTGGGATAACATAAGTATCTGAATAGGAACTTGGAAATAGGACCAGCCTTGGTTATATGGTAGAGTAGGATTTCAATAGCTTTTAAAATTGGACTATATCTTTAAAATCATTTAAGCAAATTACTCATTTTATAAATATTTATAATATTGATATATTTATATAGGACTTTATGGTTTATAAAGTATTTTTGTTGACTACCTCATTTGATTTTTGTAACAACCAGATGAGGTAAGTACAACTAATATAATCATCTTCAATTTATAGATAAGGAAACCAAGGTTCAAAAAGTTTGAGCCTTTCTCAAGATATTTCAGGTAGCAATTAGTAAAGTTAGTATTCAAACCTAGTACTTATGATTCCAAATACTGTGCTATAATACTCCAGGTTATGAGTAAAGTTAAATGAGGAGAAAATAAGAGAAATCCTTTCTTTTTCAAATTTAGTTATCCTATGAAGTAAATTGGTATGCTTCTCACAAATCCTTATCTATGCAAATCCTAAATTTCCAGAATAGAGGAAGTTGGTGAGAGCCATTCCCTTTTTATTTCAAGGTTAATATTAGGCATCTCAAGAAACCTAATCTCCATCGACAAATTAAACTGTCACCTTTGTGTGTGTGTGTGTGTGTGTGTGTGTGTGTGTGTGTGTGTGTGTGTGAATGCATGTATATTTATGAGAAGTTTATCTTAAAAAACAAGATGGAATTCTCAGAATAGGAGTTAATATGGCTTGGTGAAAGATTCTGGACAGAGTGTATCCTTTATCTACTTATTCATCCTATCAATACAGTCTGAATGGGCCATCATTTGTAATGAAGTCACTGGTGTCATTGAAAACCAATAAACGCTAATGTCCTTCTAGCTGCCCTTAGTTTCTGAGTACATGGCATACCTTTTTAGGACTCCTCTTTGTAGGAGTAGAGCTCTGTGATATTTTTATCAACTGGGTTAATAATGGATGTGGCCCATCTCAAGATGAATCAGGGATACCAACTGGTCCTTGACTTTCCTACCTCCAGCCTGATAAGAGGCAGTCTCAAAGTCAAGAAGGGCTGCTTTGAAATCCTGCCTTTGAATCTTACTTGTTGGATACCACTGAGCAGGCCACTTAAGCTCTTATTTCCATAGCCAACTTTCTAAAACCATAAAGGACAGATTAGACATTAGTCTGCATTCTTAGAATGGGGAAGCTCCCTTAAGAATGAAAGCATAGCTCAGAAGCCAGGAGCTGTCCAACATTAAGACCACAACTAAGAAAGCCTGAAAAGTCAGCTATCTGTGTAGTCTCTTTCTTGATTGTCTTTATCACCTTCTTCATCTCAGATTTTGTGCCTGAAGCATAGTTGAGGCTATGTTAGTTATAAAGCTTAGAACTGTGGGAATCCCAGTTCAGGTAGTCTTTCCATATGCTTGTGTTTTAATAGCTACAAGGATCAGAGAATTGTAAACTTAAAAATTAATATATATCTCCAAGTATTCTATTTAATAAGATTTATTAATAGTAACTTGAAGTAAAAGAAAATAAAAAAGCTAGAGTAATTAGTGAGCTAACCCAGCTGTAGTGGCAGAGAGAAGAGAGAGGGTGAGGATACAGCAAACTTATTTACAATACATAAGGACTCTATGTGGCTGAAGGGAAAAGGATTCTGGGAGATGGAGTCCTAAAGTTCAGAATTTCTAATTATACAGAATCATTCATCCTGAGCTGGAAGTGACCTTGACAATCATTTAGTCCAACTTTCTTATTTTTGGATGAGGAAATTGTGAGTCAGGGAAGTTTGTGATTTGACCAAGGTCAGACTGTAACACAGGAAGTAACACAGGTAGGATTTAAGCTCACTTTTTATTCCAGAGACAATGCACTGTGTCTGCTATTGGCTTAAGGAGTTCTTAAAATCACTTCATCAAGCTCCCTAATTTAATAGCTAAGAACACTTAGATTCAGGGAAGGGAACTAAGCCTAGTTACAAGAGAAGGGAAGGAAACAACCATTTCCTAAGTATCTAATATGTGTAAAGTCTTTTGCTAGAGCACTGAACCTTCAGTCAGAAGACTGTAATTCAAATTGAGCCTCAGACATTGTGACCCTGGACAGGTCACTTAACTTCTGTCTGAGTCATTTTCCTCATGGGTAAAATGGTGATAATAATAATAATACTTACATCTCAGGATTATTGTGAGGATAAGATGAAATAATAGTTGTAAAGTGCCTTTTAAACCTTAAAGTAATAAAATTCTGTGAATTATTATTATTATTAGTGGCAGAACCAGGATTAAAATACAGGCCTCTGGACGCTTAGTTCAATGCTCTTTTCATAATATTATGCCATTCTAATGTCCTAAAGAGGATACTTGTCCTGTGAAAGGGTTATTTTGCTTTGGGAGGACAAAAAGTAGTTTTTTGAGGAGAACACTCTAGATTGAAGCCAGTTGATTGCTGCCTCCTAATTACCAGCCAAAAGTGATGGATTAGAGCAGGTTGGTGGCACTGTGGATAGAGTAATGGGCCTGGAGTCAGGAAGTTCTGTGTTCAAATCCTACCTCAGTCACTTACTGGCTGTGTGAACCTGGGCAAGTCATTTAACCCCATTTACATCTGTAAAATGAGTGAGAGAAGGAAATAGTAAACCACTCTAGTATCTTTTCCAAGAAAACCCCAAATGGGGTCAAAAAGAGTCAGACATGACTGAAAAACATCCAGATAGCAACAAAATGATGAACTAATATTGAGAAGTGCTGTGGATGGTGTTCCACAATGGTTATGCTGTTTCCTTTTATCATAATCATAAACACTGCATCATCCTAGAGGAAGAGGTTAATATATATGCATATATATTCAATGAAGAGGGTGCTGAGATTTCATTATCTCTATTAATAATTCCAATTAATATTTTAACTTAAAATAACAAGCAGGAAGCAGCCTTTGACGATTACCTTCTGCTGTTTTAGGAGATGAGCACATAAATGTTAAATGTTACTCCCTCTGAAGGACTTGCGGTACTATCTTGAGCCCATATTTTATTTATAGGTTAAGCTCAATATTCTCAACCAGCTTCTATGTCTTCCATCTGTTCTGTAATATCTCTTCCATCAAATCTGAAAAAAATCATATATTTCAGCTTGGAAAAAAAGAAACCCAACAGCCAAATCAATATTTTCATTGCAAAATGGCAATCCTGATGAATTTTGCCTCAAATTAGAATCGTTTTTCCAGATAAAGTTGTGGAGGCAGGGCAATAGACAGCCTCTCACTTACAGTAAGACATTGAACAAATCTTAGGATTCATCAGCAAATCCCAAGTTACCCTCCCTGATTAACTGAGGAGTAAAGATATTATTATAAGGTTCTCTCCATGGGTAATTTTATTTCCAGGGTTAAAGGAATCAATATGAATGCTTTAATTTCATATGTAACGATCATCTCTCTCTCCCTATCATTTAAATAAACAATATCTATGCCTCCAAACACTTGTCAGTGTCAGCTAATGTGTAGGAATAATCATTTTTGATAAGAGAGTGTTTAACAAAATTTACCAATGGAATATTGGTACCACGAACTCCCTTAGTGCTAATGAGTGGTACCTAGTAGTGGTTTCCTTAAGCACTGGTGAATAGATAAGCATTTAGAGAAAGAAGAGGGTTTGGGACACAGATTTTGGAGTCCTAGGAGTTATGTTCAACTCAACTCTTTAATAAATAAATTATGGTTTTCTAAAAACAATGATTTTTTTTCCTGATCACTCTAGATCCTTCAGAAAGTTTGTCAAAGACTATGAAACAGTGGAATGCATTTTTGATTCTACTCAAAGGACTTGGGATTGAGTCTACTTTTGATCTGCCTGTTCTTGGGAAAGTCACATATCTTCTATTGACCTTAGTTTCTCATCTTAAAAATCTGGGACATAACCTTTAAAGATTTCTTCCAACTTAGGAACTATGGTTCTACAATTATGTGTGGTTTTAATTGTTTGACTACTATATGCATATATATGTTCATGCATATATATAAAACCAGAGATCTCTTCTATTTTATAGGGTATCATTCAAGATGTGAAAATCATCTTTATGCCAAATGGATATATAACACAATGTCCTAACCTGAATCGCAGTAAGTAGTAGATTTCAGTGTTCTATTAATAGTCTATGGCAGAGATGAGCAAACTTTTTAAAGAGTGGGCAAAAGGAAATGCTCATCTGTCAGTCTGTTTCTAAGGCAATTCTTTTGAAGTTTCATTGCATTGTATCCTACTCATTGTAGTCATCAGGTTATTAATAATGTTGTGGGGCCAGATAGAACATTTCAGGGGGCTGCATCTGGCCCGCTGGCTGTAGTTTGCCCATCACTGGTCTAGGTTGTATAAACATGATATTTGTAGGCCAACAGCTGGAGCCTGGCTACAATGACTATTAAAGACTGTAGAAATCATGCCTTTAGAGTACAATATTTACTTTACATGCTTTGTTCAGTTTTAATGCCTACCATATTGCTAGCACTCAAAAATGACAACTTTAGTTGTTCCAAAATACATGTCACATGCCTACTTGAAAATCTCCAATATCTCTTTATTGCCTCTAGGATAAAATATTCTGCCATATAAGGCCATCCACAGTCTGTTTCCCACCTACCTTTCCAGTTTTGTTTCATATTTCTTCCCTTCATCAATCAAATGAAACTGGTCCTTTAGAAGTCTGCCATATATGTATTGCATAGGGATGCCAGAATGTATCTAGTACCTTCCTAACATTCCTCTCCTTTAATGCCCAACAAGATCTCTCTCCACCTTATTTACCATATATTTGGTATTTATTAGTTTTTTGCACACACATATTATGTTCCTATAGAAGTTTGTGATCTCATAGAGGACACAGACTATTGCCTTTTTTCTTTAGGTTCCCAGCTTCTAGAATAGCACCTAGTTTGTAGTATAGATGCTAAATGCATATTTTTGAATAAAACTGGAACCATTTTCCTTCTGTTTACCTAATATTTATTTTTTAATTCCCCTCTTTTCGTCTGTCAAGAAAAAAGTTCCAGATTTGAAATCATCTGAGATTCCACCCAGATTTTTCTCTCTGCCTCTACCTCTATTTTTGTCCCTGTATATCTCTGACTCTTTCTCTCTATCTCTGTGTCTCTTTCTTTTCCTATCTTCCTTTCTCACACACATTCCTGTCTTAGGAAACCAAGTGAAGCTATTTTTCCATTTCTTCTTACCATATATTGGCTCTGCATTGACATATATGTCTCTGTTTTCTTTATTGAGCTTGTCCAACCTGCAGTGATTTCTTAAGCCTGGTGCAAGGGATAATGGATTTGCAAGAGCTTTTGGCCAAAATGACTGCAAAAGTAGGTACCTGAATTTTACTTGTGATATGTCATTCCATTTCCTATTCCTATCTGGAATTTAGATGGATATGCTATAATGGAAACATTTATCCTTGGCTTTTGCTGTATGTTACTATAAAAATGGTTTATTTTTACTTACAATAGCACTACTGGTAGTAAACATAACCATTCACATCTCTAATGCTACTGGGTTTTATCAGGATGTTTATTCAGAGTGTTTGAAAGTTTATATATATATATGTATATATATATATATATATATAATAGCTCCTCCTATAATCTGAGGGTCTTTAGGTAGCATAAGATTAATTGGTTATTAAAGAGGATGAGTATAAACCAGTATAGCACTATGTGGTCAAAGCTACTAGTGCATACAAGGTGATGCTCTTTGCATCTAAAATTGATTATAAAATAATAAGCAAGGGCAAGAAATATTGTTCATGTGCATGTCATAAAAACTATGGAAAAGTGTTTTGCCACTACTGTGGATATTATTAATAACAGGGCTGGCTATAGGTAAAATAGTGAAGGAGACAAATTTTGTCTTCACATGTCCCCCAACTATTTCTGTGCCTTTTCTTTTCAGGGTTCCCCTTTTCCCCTTTCTTAGCAAGTTTCCCTTTCTTACACTCAGAGAAGTTCACCAGAGAAACTTAATTTGACCCCTCTCACTATTCTTTGCAGAGGTGGGGTGATAGACTGTATATACAGATCATTCTAAATGCAATCAAACTTATTTGATACATTTTGCTGGATTGTTTTGCTGAAATGTTTTTTCCCCAGCTCTTTCTTATTTTTGTTGTTGTTGTTGAGAATGTCTCATGGGTAGAGGAAGAAGGTATATATATATATATATATGCATATATATATATATGAAAATTAAGGTGATATAAAAAAGACAAATAAAAATTAGATTTCATACATATAACTTCTTTTAGAAATACATGAATCTTAGGAGAGTTTAATCATTACCNGTGTCAGCAATAGCCTTGAAGAAGGTAGATGGAGTATTCATGGGTTCTTCAAGGTTAATCATGAGAACTCATCCAGAGAAAAGAAAGAGGGGAGCAAAAATGAATTAGAAAGGGGAGGACCATAGATGGAGAGAGAGAGAGAGAGAGAGAGAGAGAGAGAGAGAGAGAGAGAGAGAGAGATATGAAGGAATGGCAGGGAAAGGAGAGAAAAGCTTCCATTTTTAATTTCTTTGTCAAGCACAAGTTTTCCAGTGGCTTTCTGAGCGAATGAGACACATTCAAACTCAGCCAGTGGCAGCTTTTTGGATGACAAGAAAGGGGAAGGAAATGAGACAGCCTTCCTCAGTCATCCCTTTCTGTATAAGGGAGCTTAATGAACCATGCAGAACACTAGTACCTCCTGGCCCCTATAATAAAATGGTTACCCCATTGGGGATGTGAAATGAGTCAAACCCTAAATAAAAATCCTGGGTAGTGGAGGAGGAGGGAACAGCATGCTGCAATGACAAGTATATGCAGATCAATGTTGTCCCTTCACTTCATTAAGTTCTCTGTGTCAGAGGATTTGGGATTGTCCTTGGGGGGAAGGTTGGTCTTAATGGGCCAATCTGCAGCAAATGTGGCTTAGGATGAAAGGCATTCTTCTAGAAGGGATAAGACTTGCTTGCTAAACTTAGAAAGTGATCAGTGGCCATAGTGGAAAAGATTAAGCCAAAGGAAATGAAAGCATTTGCCCAGTTGATCTAAATATTTTTGTTGTTGAGTCATATAGTAGGATAAAGCCTGAGGTAGGAGCCTGCAAGTTGGTATTAAGGCTTTGGTTCAGAACAGAGTTCATGGACCTTAGGAAGTCTGTGGATACATTTGAAGGACTTTATAAATTTAATTGAAAATATTTTCTCAGATGTGTTTTACTACATTGTCTTTTGTAATTACATAGATTTTATTTTATGCATTTGAAAACATTACTCTGAGAATGGATTGGCTTCACCAGACTGCTGAAAGGGTTCATAGTACAAAAAAAGGTAAGGAACCATGTCATTAGAGATCAAATCCTCCTTCCAATATCTACTAACTGGGATGACTCCAGTCAATTCACTTGACCTTATGCTTCTTTCAGATATAAAAAAAGACTACTAATATATAATGTATTAATAGGGAAAGTGCTTTGTAAGTTTTAAAGCCCTGTAGAACTGTGAGCTATGTTAAAAATAAGTGTTGACTGAGAGGAGGGCTACTAATATGCCATGGGAGAATCTGTAGAAGAATGGGGATTGCTTAACTTGGAGAACAGAAGATTTAGAAGTTCCTGCTAGCTCTCTTTGAGTATTTAAATACTGCATTTATGTACAGGAAGATTTAGAATTATTCCCAGTTGGGTCCTTAGAAGGCAGACTTGGGATCCATGGGTAGAAACAGTGATATGGCAGATTTAGACTCCATTGAAAGAAATGGCTTCTAAAGCTGTCTAAAAGTATAATGGAATGACCTTATTGGCTAGGAAATTCCCTTCATTAGAAATTTTCAAGCTAAGGCTAAATGAGTAATTGTTGAATGCATTACAATGCCAATTCATTTTTGGGTATGATAGGATTAGGGGCCCATTAAAGTTTTTGCTAACTCTGAAATTTTGTGAAATGATTGGTGTTTTCAGGCATGGATTGATTATCTAGGAGACAAGTGTCCGGGTTGATGAAGGTTTTCAAGAGCTCTGACATCTGAGGAAGGACCAATGCTTTTTCTGCAAGTGGGAAAAAAGGGAGCAGTATAGACAGGTCTCAGATTTCGCTTCCCTTATGTTTTCACCCAGCCCCTATTGATAAATGAGATACTATCAAGTATTCTCTGGAGGTGCAATCCTGAGCCTGGCATAATGGGAATTCACTTACCTTCTGAGGATAAGCATCCTGATATTGGCAGCCCCTTCTCAGCATCCTTTTCTTTTTTTCATCTACTCCATTTTCACTATCCAACTCCATTCCTAAGCCTGGTACTCAGGAAAACAAGAACTTGGAACCTGGGAATTTCTTGATTACTTCTGTTTAAATCTTTGACAAATCTATTTATGCAAATCAAGCAGTACTTAGAGTGGCGTTTCAGCTTGTAACACATTTAATTTTGAGGCTTTCATTGTTTTGCAGAGCTCAATAGTGATTTTTCAATTAAGCTTAAAGGTTTAACACAATAGAAGATTTCTCTTCTCTTTCATACAGCAGATGCCAAGTAAATAGCATTTCAAGGGGGGGGGGCAGGATACACCACCACAACTCCTTTGCTCAGATCCATTCATTGACCTCTCACTGTGAAAAAAGGCTTCACTGCTGTCTGTCTTTGAATGTGTATAGTTAGGGATGAATTATTTAGTATATGGTTGCATAGATAAATGTAAGAACAAAGATAGTGCAGACTTGTAAACATAGATTTGAGTCTATGTTTTGTGTCTCTGACCATTCTTTGGAAGGAAGGTAGATGGTAAAGAAGTAGCTTTTTAAAATGAATTTGTATAAATCAATGTGATAATGACTGACACAGGATACATATATTTTTCCTTGACTTACATTTGCTTTCCCCTTTATTTCTTTTATGAGATTTAACTAAAAAATTAAAAAGAATGGATGGTAAGATTACAAATTAAAGTGTCTTTTTAAAAAACAACTTAGTTTTAGTTTAATTTCCTTGTCTCTTGGTTCACTGTTGTTTCAGGGATGGAAATTTGGATTTTAACTATTAATAGAAAAAAATCCAAATCAAAATGGTGAAAGCAAAAGATACTACTAGACCTTCAAATAAGTGACTTGATTTCTGTCTTAACTGCTACATTGTAGATGTGGATGTTAGATGTTGCTAAATGTCACCAGTATTTCAGATTTCCTTAGGTACCATCTTAGAGTAGTTTGAATTTCCAGTCATTCTAGGAGACTTGAATGAATTTTTGACTTCTTTGGTTTCCAAAATAGTGAATTTTTTCAAGTGCTTCAGGGCTAAAGAGACAGATCTTAGAGACAAAGTATTTTCCTTTTAAAAGTGATATTCTAATTCAGAAAATCAGGCTTGTTTTTGAGAGGGATACAAAACTATTGATTTCCTTCATTATTCAAGAGAAAAAACGGGCCCATCATTATTTTCTGTGAATTCTGGGAATATTCCTCTTTTCCTTCTTTATTTTCTTCCCCCTACCCCAAGGCTTGAGATCACTAGGGGAAAGATATATTTGGCAGTAGGATCACTGATTTGATGAAGATGGGTACAGGCCAATCATTATTTCTGGGCTTAAATAAGTGGGAAAAGAAAACAGAGAGAGTGTGAAGATATTTATCTTTTCCTTCCCTTTCCTCTAATTTTTCTGAGTGTTATGACTGTTTCTGAAGTTTGAGATATCAGTAGAAAGAGATAAAGTGAGACCCAAAATGCTTACTGGTAATTAAACTAATCGGAGGATGTGAACAGAAATCACATGAGATGGAAGGACAAAGAGGTTTCAATCAGCCTGTAGATAGCATCAAAATTCATATTATTACAAATTCATTGGAGAATTTGAGTACTTGGAGAAGGATTATTTGGATGAAGTTATAATTGGCAACTAAGATTTGGATGGCAAGTTCTTGGTAGTCTGTTTATAGGTGATTTGACGTATTCTGACATGAATGACGTCCAGGTCAAATTCTGCTCCAGTGCCATATTGTAAGATGCTGGTGACTCTGGGTTCTTGGGCTAGGGAAACACAGATAATGGCAGGATGTACCAAACTGGATAGGATTAGAGGGTGGTATGGAGACAGTTATGTTTACTGTTAGAGGAGCAGGCTAGCTAATTATAAAGATGCTTCTTTCCAGCCTGTCTTCACTGGTGTTATATACACACCATATATGATGTATACATATACATTATCCATACATCCATACATCCATCTATCCATCCATCTAACAAATCTCTTAGACCTGTGATTTATCAAATTCCTGGGGAGGAAACGCCTTCTGTCATTGCAAATTGCTGGCTTTAAAGTTCATGGTTTTAGAGGCTTGTCTGGGAATTAGAGTTTTAAATGACTTACCCAGGGTCACTCTTACCAGTGATGTTAAACTCAACTCCAAAGAGGGGCATTAAAATATACATAAGGATGCCTGCAGACTACATATTGACTGACTTCAAGAACCACATATTTACATCATATGTGTTCTATTATATTTTTATTTATTTTGTTAAATATTTCTCAATTATATTTTAAACTGGTTCTAGCCGCCCTGGGAATTGTTGCAGACTACAATGTGGGCAGCAATGTTTAACATCTCTACTGCACTTTGCTGCCTCTCAAACTATTACAGATATCTGAATAAATTCACTTCTGTTAGTTTGTTAAGATAGGTTGGCAGATCTGAGCCAGGGTGCTGGCCCGTTTTAAAAGCTCATGGTTCCAACATTCAGTGAGTGCTCAGAGCTAAGTTCTAATGTATGGCACCTGCATGATAGATAATTCTGATGGTTTCCTGGATATAGCCTTATTGCAATTTGTTAAATACCTCTTGTATACTTCCCTTCCTTCCTTTACTATGGTCAAATCTACTTCAAAGTTCTGACTCCTTTCTTCACCCTTATGTTAACATCAAAGACTGATTACTAATGATGATGCCAATTACTATGGAAGACTTTGGTCATGGAAGTCATTGAAACTTTAGCTTAGAGCTTCAAGTAAAAGCTGGAAGCATAGAAGTTCAGCCTGATTATAAGGTGTTGTAAAAGATTTAATATTTTAGATATAGTTGAGTTATTTTATTTTGTTTTAGGAAGGGATGACAGATTTATAAGATGTATTAATGAGGTTCATATTTTCTTCCTGTAGTTAAAATTTTTTTTTGGTTATTTCACTACCTTTTGGAACCCATCTCACAATTTCTTTCTTTTCTCCCTCTTGGAGAGCTATCTATTATAATAATTTTTACATATTTCAAAATTATATATAATAAGTATATTATATTCAAATTTATATGATATTCAAAATTACATATATATGATTATTTGTAAAGTCATTGTACTCATTAGAGTTAATATTGAGGCTACCATCTGGGTTAGAACCTCATTTAAGGACAGTATCTTGGAAATCAACATCATCATGATATAAGTCCTATAGACAATTGATTGGGATATTTTACCCTGATCAAAGATTGTAATGCTTTCCTAGAGCACTCTAAGAGTAGGTTTTTCAAGAAATAAAGGGATACATGAGGGTTAAGAAGACCAAGGGAAGTGATTTCATGGCTCTTTAGTAAAGAATATTTCCTTTGAACCATAGCAGACTCAATTTTGGAACTAAAGGAAGTCAGACGATAATGACAAAAGGATATCATCCTCTCACCACCCTGGGGATGAATTTTTATCTTGATAAAATGATTGTGTTTAAACAGGATATAGAAATGACCCACTGGTGAACTGTTTAACAAAATTTGCTCTTATTTATTGGTGTTTCATTCCTCTCCCTCTCTCCTTTTCAACAAATTAGCATATTCCTGGGAAAACAAGTTTAGAAATTCTTAAACTTGGCTTGTAGATTTGGGGAATGGCTATTTCAAGTTTTTTTATTCTTTCCCCACTCTTTTCTCTCCAGATTCTTAATCATTGGAATAAAAGCTAATTTTATCTCTCAAAAGTCATGGCCACTTGATTAATAGGAGAAGAATGAAGGAGGGGAGAAGAAGGGGGAAAATTAGGAATTTATTAAGTGCCTACTGTGTGCCAGGCAAGGTTCTAAGAGCTTTTCTACAACTAATATCTCGTTATAAAGGGGATGTAAAGGTAGAAGATGAATGGAAGTACACCAGTGTTCATGATTATATTGCCTGTAAACATTTTAATGAGTACTCGAGAATACATTCATTATAAGTACTTCAGTGTGTGGTTTGAGCTGAAAGTACACAAATTTATGAACACCCGTGAGGTCCCTGAGATACAGTTTAATGTCTCATTTGGTGCTCATTAGACCATGGAAGCCAATATGTCTTCAATTTAGACTGATTTCACCTTGTGTAACAGAAATTAGATCTTGCTATAGAATGGTGAGTGGTTTGAATTTGCTTCTTCTTTCCCTCCCTCCCTAACCCCCTCCCCATTTTTGTATTGGCTTTGTGAAAATCTCTGCAAGTGAATCATAGAAATTACAACTAGTAACTTTGGTTTACAGCTGAATTATGCAGAAACAAGGCTCAGTCAGTTGGAAAACTGCCATTGCGAGAAGACCTGTCAAGTAAATGGACTGATCTATCGAGACCAAGATTCCTGGGTAGATGATGATCACTGCAGGAATTGCACATGTAAAGTAAGGCTCTTTAAAAAAATTCATATTCAAAGGGTAGAGAACTAATTATGGTATAATCTTGCCTTTTGAAGACATATGTTAACTCTGAGGATTATTATCTTTTTTAAAAAATTTTATATGCACCCACAGGCAATTTTTGTATGATTGTTGAGAAATGCTGGAAATTTGCCATTAAAACAAATGTAAATCTTTAGAACATAAAATTGATTTTCTCTTGACAGCAGTCTCTCACTTGTCCTAATTATATCCTTGAGAAGCTTATTGTTTAAGGGTGGGAGGTAGGGAAATATATCTTTGAAGCTCAGACTCAGTAGTTGGTTTCATTCTTCAAGTAGTCTGGTGTGATGGCTATAGAGTATTGAACTTAAGAGCCAGGAACAAATGAGTTCAAATCCTGTTACAGGAGTTATGTGACCCAAGGCATGTGATCTATTTAACTCCTCTGAGCCACACTTTCCTCATCCATAGAATGGGAATAATAACAATACCCAGGACGGTTGTGTGGGTCAAAAAAAAATGTAAAATACTTTATAAACCTTAAAGTAGTATGGACATGTTATGATAATTAAAGCTACTTTCCCATATAGGGTGCTAAATATGATTTTAATTTCCTTCCCAAATGTCTCATCATCTTACATAGTAACAACTATGGCTTCTGTAGTCAAGATTTAGGAATTGGAAGGAGTTTTAGTATGTAAATGTTGTTCCACTGAAATTATTTGATAAATATCTGTAGAATGTCATTGTTTGTCCAGGAAAATATAAAACTGATTGTTAGTGTCTCGGACTTGATTGACAGAGCCTATAAAGGGTCCTATTTATGGTCCTGTCAAAATGGACTTTTGTTTTCTATTTAATTTATTTGTCCTGAATGGGCATGGGGGATAAAATTGATGATGTATATCAGGAAAGTAACAGAAGTGGCTTCAGTTTATTCAGGTTACAGAAAAGACTCTCATTTTGATCCAGGAATAGATTCAAAACTTCAAATACTGCTTTTATTTCTCTGAGGTTCCTGGGATCAGACTTTGGACCTTTAAAAAGAAACCTCTAATGTCTCTCTTCCTTCTTATTCTCACTTATTTTCTGTTACTTTGTTTTATATCTGTCTCATCTCAGTTCTGATGACTCTTCACCTAGACTTTGCCCAATAGAACCCACCCTTAGAACCAAGATATTCCTTAAAGGAAAGTTAACTAGGTCTTGATTAATGTAAATAATTAATCCAGTGCAAGTTTCACATTATTCAAAAAACTTGCTGCCATATTTTGGCAGAGCAGCTAAGTGGTGCAGTGGATTGAGCCCAGGGATTAAAATTAGGAGACATCTTCCTGAGTTCAAATCTGTCCTTAGAAATTTACTAGCTCTGTGACCCTGGGCAAGTCACTAAACCCTGTTTCCCTCAGTTTCCTCATTTGTAAAATGAGTTGGAGAAGAAAATGGTACACTTCTTCAATACATTTGCCAAGAAAATACCAAATGGAGTCAAGAAGAGTTGGACATGACTGAAATGAATGAACAAGTTATCATATTTTATATAACTTTGAATAGTGTAAATTCAAAAACATATGACTATTTCATGAATGAATTGGTCACTTTGAAAATGAATATCTAATTCTGCACCTAAAGTCTACTATTTCTTTTCAGAAAGGTGAGAGAGATGCTTTAAAATCAGTCCTTTAGGGTAGAACCAAGATAATGGAGAAGGAAGAGGGACCCATTTGATTTCTACCAAGTTACCCTCTAAAAAGCAATGATATGAGGCCCAAAATAAAATCTGGAACAGTATAACCCACAAAAAGACAGGATAAAGTAATTTTTTAGCCCAAAACAACTTAGAATGCCAGCATGAGGGATCTGATTCATCATGATGGAGGTAGAGCACCACACATCAGGGTATGACCCACCAAGGCAACAGGTTCTGAGTATAACTGAAGCAGCAGCCAAAACTTCCAAAATCCTTAGCCACAGATGGTAAAGTACTTCTCAGAAGGAGATCACAGGGGTCTGTTTGCTGGCCCTGGGTGCAAGTCTCTCATTGCATTGCCCATACATGGTACCAGGTTGCAGCCCTGGGGCACAATCACAGGGTAAGGAGGAGTACCAGCACACCAGAGTATTAAATATCAGAATATTAAACACATTTTTCTTACCTTATACTACCTTGGAAGAACTGAAAGCAGATAGATCCCAAGTGCCAAACTTTGAAGGCATCTGTCTAAAGAACCTGAAGCTTGGAACAGAGCTCTCTTCATCATAGCTACAGAGCCCAACTTTAACAATTTTTTAAATTAAAAAAAGGAAAAAGGCAGGAAAATGAGCAAACAACAGAAAAAGACACTCAGCAAAGACAATTATTTTGGTGACAGGGTAGACTCAAACTCAGAAGACAACAAAGTGAATACAACTACTTCTAAAGCCTCCAAGGAAAATGTTAATTGTTCTCAAGCCTAAAAAGAATTAATGGAGGAGCTGAAAAAGGATTTTAAAGAACAAATAAGAGAGGTAGAAGAAAAATTGGGAAAAGAAATGAGAGCAATACAGGAAAATCATGATAAAAGAGCCAAAAGCTTGGTATAGAAGCACAAAATATTGAAGAAGTGAATACCTTAAAAAAACAGAATAGGCCTATTGGTTAAAAAAGCACAAAAATCCAAAGAAAAGAAGGTCTTAAAAAACAGAATTGGCTGAATAGAAAAAATATACAAAAACACACTGAAGAGAAAAAACTTCTTGAAAGACAGTATTGACCCTTTGGAAAAAGAGGTATAAAAAATTCATTGATGAAAAGACCAGAAATGAATAGAAAATTTGACTCTCAGATATAAGAATCAAGTGAATCATAAAAATGGTAAACAGGAATGAGACATAAAAAGACATTCAATAAAGTAAAATTGCATGCATTCCTACATGGGGAGGTGATTCTTATAATGCCAAAGAACTTTGTCATTAGGACAATTACAAGGAATATGCATAGAGGGCAGGTGTGTGCTGAATATGATGGGATAATAAAAAAATTAAAATTAAGGCAGGAGAAAGAGGAATGAATTGAGAGGAGAGAGAAGGGGAAAATAAATTAAGGCAAATTATTACACATAAATGATACATGAAAGAACATTCACAGTGGAGGGAAAGATGAGAGAGATGGAGGGAAGAGCATGTGAATCTTACTCTCATCAGAATTGGTTCAATGAAGGAAGAACATACACACTCAGCTGGGCATAGAAATCTATCTTACTCTACAAGAAAGTCAGAGGGGAAGGAATAAGAGTAGGGCATTGGGGCTGATAGAAAAGAAGGAAAATTCGGAAAGGTGGAGGTCAGAAACTAAACTGGGGAAATACGATGGAGAGTGATACACAGTAAACATAATAGTGCAAAAATTTTTTACAAGTCTCTCTAATGAAGGCCTCATTTCTTAAATGCATAGAAAAATGAGTTGAATATATCAGAATATATATATATATATAATATATAGTTGATAAATGGTCAAAGGATATGAACAAATAGTTCTCAAAGTAATTTAAGCTCTCTATGGTCATGTAAAAATGCACTAAATCAGTATTAATAGAGAAATGCAAATTAAAACAACTCTGAGGTATCATCCCACACCTATCAGATTGGCTATTTTGACAGAAAAGAAAAATTACAAAACTTGGGAAAGATGAAACTCAAATGCATTGTTGTTTGGGAGTGTGAACTAATTTAAACATTCAGGAGAGCAATTTGGACCTATGCCCAAAGGATATACCCTTTGACCCAACAATACCGTTACTAGTTTTATTTCCCAAAGAGATAAACAAAAAGGGGAAGAATCTATAGATACAAAAATCTTTAAAGAGACTCTTTGGGTGGCAAAGATTTGGAAAATGATGGGATATCCATCAATTGGGAAATGACTGAGTAAGTATATGATTGTAATAAAATATTGTGCTGTAAGAAATGACAAGCAGGAGGAGCTCAGCAAAACCTGGAAAGACTTACACTAAATGAAGCAGGGTGAACTAGGCAGAACCAGGAGAACACTGTATACAGTGACAGGAATACTTACCAGTGAAAAAGTATGAATGGCAGCTGTTCTCAGCAATACAATGATCCCAAACTATCCCAAAGCACTCCTGATAAAAAATGCCATCCACTTCCAGAGAAAAAGAACCAAATCTGAATTCAGACTAAAGCAAACTTTTCTCACTTTCTTATTTTTTTATATTTGTGGTACCTTCCACAAAAATGATTAATATAGAAAAATGTTTTACATGATTGCAAATGTAAAATTTATATGAGATTGCTTAGCACCTCAGAATTCCTTCCTTCCTGCCTTCCTTCCTTAACCCAAAATTTTGGAGCGGTTTAACACTTTAATGCTATAAAACAGAAGTGGTATTTGTGAAATATCTTGTATTAATATAGTCATTGGGTAAGTCCTGGTTGTGTTCTCTTCCTATGGTCTTCTCTTATTTTTCTTTATTTTCTCCCTCAGAGTGGAGCAGTAGAATGCCGGAGGATGTCCTGCCCCCCTCTTAACTGCTCTCCTGACTCACTCCCTGTCCACATTGGAGGCCAGTGTTGTAAAGCATGTCGCCGTGAGTATGGACTGGGATTAAGATTCATCTGCATGTCTCTAGTTATGGACAGATAGCTCTGCTTCTCCCACCCACCCCTGCCTTTTAAACCCTGTTGAATAAGCAATGGAAAAATGGCTCAAAAAAGAGTTTAAATAAAAGTAAACATATGATAATAATGTAAATTAATTCACCAGTAGGAGAAAAGTAGTCTCACATTCCTCTGAGGTAATTTTGAGAATCTAGGCAGCAAGGCATGCCTGTGCCTAGTATTTTAAGTCTAGTGAATGAACCAAACTTTTTTGGGTAGATTTTTTTTGTCTACACTAGAAGAATTGTCTATTATAGCCAATTTGTCTTTCTTTCTGTTCCTCTGCCATGACATTCCATCTCCTGAATTCCTACTTTTGCATAAATTGGCCCTAATGCTCAGAATATACAGCCTTTTTACTTCTACCTTTTAGGATCTTTTGGCTTCCTTCCAACTTATATCAACTGCCAGCTCCCTTTCTGATTCTCCCCAATACTTGTGACTTTCCCCCCAACCCCGAATTACCTTGTATTGACTTCTTATTTATTTAAACCCTTATTTTCCATCTTAGAATCAATACTGTATATTGATTTAAAGGCAGAAGAGCAGTAAGGATTAGTTGATGAGAGTTAAGTGACTTGCCCAGGGCCACACAGCTAGGAATTATCCAAGGCCAGATTTGAACCCTGGACCTCCCATCTCCAAGCTGGGCTCTCAATCCACTGAGTCACCTAGTTCTCCCCTTTTATTACCTTTCTTTATATTTTGTTTACATTTCCTTGTGGGCATGTCGTCTCTTTCTATAGAACATTTTCTCCTTGAAGGTACAGTTTCATTTTTGTCTTGGTGTCTCCAGCACAATGTATGGCACATCAATATTTAATACACATGATTAATTGTGGAAAACCCATTGCTTGTGTTTAACAGGAATGATGTAGTAGTGGAAAGAGGATTATATTTGCAACCAGGGTAGACTTGCATCCAATCCCACCTTGGACAGATACCACTTAAGTGGCCTCAGACAACTCATTTAACACCTTAGAATCTCATTTTCCTCACTCATAAAACGTCAATTATATCCAGATTGTTGTGAAGATAAACTGAGATAATGTCTGTATAAAGTGTATCAAATGCCAGGTGGTTATTATTTTCATGATGGAATATGGGCATTTGATTATATTTTCCTCTTATATATACCACTTGTATTTACTATAACTTTTACATATATCACTTCTTTTCTCTGATACTGCTACTACTCTGGTGCAAGCTATCTCATGCTTCATAACTGGACAGTTGCAATAGCCTGTGGGTGGGTTTGTCTGTCTCAGAACTCTCCCCACCCCAGTCCATCCTCTGTTTAGCTGCCAAAGTACAACTCTGACCATAACACCTTTTCAAAGTCAGTACTGAGGTAAGCCCTGAACCCAGATTTTCCTGACTCTGAGGCCAACCTTTTTCTCTCTCTTCTATACTGTTTCACTCAAAATTATAGAGAGCTTTAGTAAACAAGTGGCCATGCAGTTTCTTCTTTAAGACTTCTGCTGAGGAAGGAGCCACCGCCTATATAGGCAGTGCATGCTACTTTTGGACAGCTCTATTAAGAAAACAATTTTACATCAAGTTTAAATTTACTCCTTTGCAATTTTTGCCCATTGCTAGTGATTTTATCCTCTAGCACTAAAATCGAATCCTTCTTTCATGTGACAGCCTTTCAAATACTTTTAGGGAGTTATTACATCTCCCTGAGGAATCTCTTGTTTAGGTTTGTTTTAGACCTTTTGGTTCAAGGTGCTAGCAGCACATCCAAGGGTAGATGACCAGTACAGGCAGTCGAGAATATGGGATTGTGGCTCATAAATACAATTAGTGCTAGAGATTGACCTGGCATTTATAGGAATGAATGAATCAATGAATTAAAAAAGTGTTTATTAAGCATTATTTGCTATCTCCAAAGTGCTATTCTTAGCACTGGGAATACAAATAGAAAAAGATGATAGTCTTTTTCTCTAAAAACGTTATCCTCAAAGGAAAAAAAAGCTTACTCTCTATTCTATTAGAAAAAGAGATGAGATAGGGAGATAAGACATATAGGACGTTTCAGTTCCATGTCAAATTGAAAGGTCCCATGGTTTTTGAGGGCACAGTGGCAAAGCAGGTGATAATGTCTTCTTTAGTGGCATCCACATTAATAAAACCCTGTCAATTTTTCATCCTGAGTCATTTGACAGTGCCAATGACTTTGGTAGTGAAAACTTTCTTTGCTGAGTCTGCAGAAGCTGTGGCCACAGAGGTAGTTTCCAGGTGGTATGTCTATGTAGGTTATTTCTCTTGATGATGACTACAGACATAGACAGTGTTCTGCTATGACTCTCAGATTTATGGCAGCAAGTGGTGGTGGTGTGATCTTAGGTCCCTTCTCCCCAGAGCTTTCTTCTCTGGATAACAGTTTATTCATATAATGGCTTTAATTTTTTTAAACCCTTAACTTCTGTGTATTAGTTCCTTGATGGAAGATTGGTAAGGGTAGGCAATGGGGGTCAAGTGACTTGCCCAGGGTCACACAGCTGGGAAGTGTCTGAGGCCGGATTTGAACCTAGGACCTCCTGTCTCTAGGCCTGGCTCTCACTCCACTGAGCTACCCAGCTGCCCCCTGGCTTTAAGTTTTACAAAGTGCTTCTTTGGTAACAAATCTCCCATTTGCATGTCGTTTCCATAGAGGAGATTGTAGGTCTTGGAATAGGAAATGAAACTGTGAGTGAAGTGTAGAAAGAGAAGAGATGGGATCAAGTACAGAGACTTGGGGTAGTGGAATGCCAAACCCTTCTGATCTACCATTTCTTTTTCAAGTAGATTATAAAATGTTGATCTCAACATTTCAAGACTGTGAACTGAAGAATGGTTGGGGCAAGTCTGATGTTCATAGAGCTTTCCATAGACAAAGAGTGTCTTGGAGTCTAATGTGTCTCACTTTTTTTCTAGGTAAACATTGGATTTCTAGACCCAAATATTAGGGCCAAAAGAGAAATTGGCAAATGTATGTCTTTAGATCACCTAAAGACATACACTTGCCAATTATTCTTTTAGGTTATTGCAAAGCAGCTTTAATAGAGAAATGTGGAGGGGAGATCAAGAATTAGGATGGATAGGAATTATGTTTGGCAACAGTAATGATATCAGAGAAAAGACTGGAGATTTGAGAAGATGAGGAAGCATGTTCATGATCCTGAAAAAAATGACATGATCACTTTGTAATTTGGTGCCATACTTATAAACTCAGGGGTGTACAAGGTGTTCAGGGAAGACTATCATGTCTCAAGTGAGGGCTTGCAAATTGTTTTCAAGGCAGATTTCCTTCTTTGGTATCTACCTCCTACCCAGTTCTCACCTCTGGCTCCAAGAAGTTATAACTTTCACAGTGGCCACACCTAGTAGACTGTCATGGCAGGCAGATTAATTCAAGATGAGGGTAACTGACAGGTCTCCAACATATTAATGAGTTGAGGGGCTAATTACCCTAGGCACATGAAGATTTCCCCTGGCAGAAGGGGCAGATGAGAACAATTTGTTCCAATGGAAATGATGGTGACAGAAGCAGGTGCAGTGGAATTCTTAGAGATTGGTTGATATTGAAGAAACTGAGTTCATCTATTACAGCCAGAGCCATCATAGTCATCTTGACTTCTGTCTTGCCACTGTACTTCAGTGACTGAAAGAGAGGATAGATCTCATGACATTATGCAAGTGACTCACTTAAATACAATTCATGAGCAAGTCAAAAGACATCGCTAATGATGTCCTTTCAGTCTTCTTTGCATATAAGGGACAACCACCAACTCTAAACTCAGCCAAATGAAGATGTAAAGGAGCTATACATGCCTTAAGTAAAGTCTTTCCTTAAAACTCTATGGTAGGGGGCAGCTGGGTAGCTCAGTTTGGATTGAGAGCCAGGCCTAGAGTTGGGAGGTCCTAGGTTCAAATCTGGCCTCAGACACATCCCAGCTGTGTGACCCTGGGCAAGTCACTTGACCTCCATTGCCTAGCCCTTAACACCCTTCTGCCTTGGAACCAATACACATTATTGATTCCAATATGGAAGGTAAGGGTTTTAAAAAAACTCTACTATATTTAGAATGAGATAAGAATGACCAATGATCACTTGATTAAGAAACAGTTTTAGATGATTTGAGTTTATGGGTCCCTGCACCCATGCACATATAATTTCAGCAAATCCAAGGAAGGAGTTTTTCTCATTCATAATGTGTTCCAGAAATGATTAATTTCAAACAGGAAGAGAGGAAACGGACTAGACAGACGTCTTGAGACATTACATATCCAAGTCAGCATGTGGTGATGGAAAACAGGGAAATACTATTCTTTGGTCTCCAGCCCAGGCTAAGGAGCATCTGGCAAATTTGACAGCAATGCACTTAGCAGGATGAGCCACCTGGATGAGTCGGTTCCAGCTGCAAGAGGGAGCATCTGAGATTTTAACACAAAAATCTCAGGGCTTCAGTAGCATGATCTATCGATGTAGAGTGAAATGAAGCATTTCATCATCTTGGACAAAATGTCATGTCTGTTTGTGCTATCCAGATAATTTGGGTATTGTGTGTATGTGTGTATGTATGTGTATGTGTTCTCTAGTTATCAGCATGATGTCTGCCATTTCCTGTTTTAAATTGTTTGTGACAAACCTTGAGGGCTTTCAGTATATACCAAAAGAAGACTTTGTACTTTTCTCACTTCCAATTCTCTATATTTACTTCTTAGAGGTCAGGAGTGGAATTGCATGCACCTTTACTGATCAGAATCCATAGTTGGCATATCCATAGAGTTCTCTGCTATTGATGAAGAAGGAAATTTTGATGGAGTCATTTTTTTTTTGTCAGGGGAGCATTATACATCTTTTGGACACTTTTGGTTCTACTTTAAAATGGATCAGCCAGGGGGCAGCTAGGTAGCTCAGTGGATTGAGAGCCAGGTGTAGAGACAGGAGGTCCTAGGCTCAAATCTGGCCTCAGACACTTCCTAGTTGTGTGACACTGGGTAAGTCACTTAGCCCATATTGCCTAACCTTGCCACTCTTCTGCCTTGGAACCAATACACAGTATTGACTCCAAGACAGAAGGTAAGAGTTTTTTTAAAAAATGGGTCAGCCAGATGAAATCAAGGATTATGTTTCAGGGAAATTTGAATTTAATAATAGGAACTATATTCAGTTTTTTTTGTTGAATCTATATTCAAATGTGTCCCCATTTCTTAGCTTGGTAAAACTTTTTTTTCCCAAAGGTGAGTTTTCTAGTTGATAGTCCTAATCAGTTTCTCCATTGGTTAATTTTTTCTTAACTTGAGGGGCAAAGTTGTTTTTAAATAGTTGTCTCTTTTTATTTTAAAGTATGAACAATGCCACAATTCCCAAAACACACCTATTGATTAATAAATTTATGGGTTTAGAACTGCAAGTGACTTTGAGGTAATCCAATGCAACCCCCTCACTTTGTAGGTTATTATTATTATTCATGATAGCTAGTCAATACCACTGCAAGATTTGTATCCAAAAGAGATCAAAGAAAAAGGAAAAGAACATATATGTACAAAATATTTATAGCAATTCTTTTACAGATGGCAAAAGATTGGAAATGGAAAGAATGCTCATTAATTGGGAATAGCTAAACAAATTATTGTATATGATAGAATATTATGGAGCTATAAGAAATGAAATAAAGGATGGTTTCAGAAAATTCTGGGAAGACTTATATGAACTGATGCAAAGTGAAGTGATTGGAATCAGAAAAATAGTCAACAAAGTAGCAAGAATATTATAACAATGATTAAAAGTGAAAGACTGAAAAACAACAAAAATTCATAATACATTGTTAGACACTGGGGCTACAAAATCAAAATGACTTTGAGGAACTCATATTCTCCTTGGTGGATATAATCTTCAGTATGATAATTTGAGGTGGAAAAAGTGGGCATAGGAAGAGGATCAGGTAAACATAGGTGGTAGACTAGAGCAAAGCCATGAAGGAAACGAAGGATTCTAAGATTCAGGAGTTGATGAGGAGGTTCACAGGGGATAGAAAACTTATGTGCCAAGGTAGAAAATTTCTATATTTTGATAATAGATTGGCAATCATACTTTAAACCAGCTTGGTTCATTCTCTGGCTTCATTTATGAATTAGAAAGCTAAAAGAATTCGAGAAAAAAATATATAAAAGATTCACAGAAATCACAACCAAAATGAAAGTGTTAAAAGTGATAAGAGTCAGAATGAGTTACTCTCCCAAATTGCTGCTCTCTTCCTCTATTTAATTGAGTGAAAGAATCTATCTTCCTTTAGTAAGACCTCGGTATCCTGACTAATTGTCTATCTTATTACAGCAAAATGTATCTATGGTGGAAAAGTTCTTGCAGAAGGTCATCGGATTTTAACCAAGAGCTGTCGAGAATGTCGAGTAAGTTGATACCTTAACTTTTTTGTGTTGGGTTGACCAGTTTCTTAAATGCATATACTACTTATGCATCAGTAGTTTAAAGAGTGTAGAATAGAGGTATATAAACTGAGTCATGAGACCACAATGTTGGGAATTAGTGTAGAGAGGACTATTTATGGAATTGTAGCAGCTAGGTGGCACAGTGGATAGAACATTGGACTGAAATTCAGGAAGACTCGTCATCTTCCTGAGTTCAAGTCTGGCCTCAGACACTTTACTATCTGTGTGATCCTATGCAAGTTACTTAACCTCATTTACCTTATTTTCCTGAGCTTTAAAATGAGCTGGAGAAGTAACTGGCAAACCACTCCAGTATAATTTGCTAAGAAAACCCCAAATAGGATTATAGAGAGTTGGACACAACTAAAAAATAAGAAGCAACAATAAGAAAAAAGTTATAGGATCAAATATTAGATATAGATGGGACTCCAGTGGATATCCAATCATTATTTCCCATTTAATCAAATAAATGCTTCTTATATATGTTCTCTGTGCAAGTAGGTGTTTGGACAGATACAGCAATCAATATGACATAACTCTTGCCATCATTGTGTTAAAAGTAATGGGAAATGGTGCATTATTATTTATCCAGGAGAGATGTATTACTCTAAAAATACTACAAGCAAATAGAATATAAATTTATAGAGGAAGAAGGGCCTCAGTTTCCCATCTATAAAATGAGCAAGTTAGATTCAATTCTCTAAGATTCTTTTTAGTTCTTTGTCTACAATTCTAAGGCTAGTATAGGATTGAACTCAAGAAACTTGGGAATACTTATTTTCAGTAGGAGGACATCACAGCTGTGGAAGGAACTTATTATTACTTTCTTGGCTTTGAAGCTTTCTGAAGTTGTTGCTAATCAGAGAGATGGATATAGGATAATGGGAAGAAGAATGCAGGAAATGGTGGGTTATCCTAGTTCTGAGGTAGATAATTCAAAAGACTCCCCTTTGGATGCACATGAGAGAGATGAATGTAGAATCTTAAATTTCAGAAAAATGGAAAGAGTCAAGACAAGTGCCTTGACCTGTCTATACTTAATTTCTACACACGTAAGGTGAAGGGGTTGGAGTAGATGTCCTCTAAGTGTTTTGCATGTGGCCACGAAGTTCTGTGAAGGCTTGAGTCCAGGCTAGATATTGCTAGATCTGGCAGGACCCTAGAAGGTTCTATGGGCAGAGTCCAGTTCTTTAGTAGAGGAGAAACGATGGTCTGAGTTGAGTTATAAAGGCAGACAATTGTCTAGGTGTTTGTTCCTGACTCCATGTTAGCCAACTTCACAAGTTTGCATTAAGGAATTATAACAATACTTTGGGTGTGTCAAACTGCCTTAGTATTTTGAACAAATCCCACAGTTAAGTTTGAAATTGAAGGAAGAATTAAGCAAATTCTTATAGAATATCTTCTCTGGGTATGGAAGCAAACTGCTACCTCAATTGATAATGTTCCTTGTTTCTTTGGGGAGCATGCATGTATCAGAAAGAAAGTGTACTTTGGTATTATAGGGTTGATTGATCATTGTTATCTCAGAATACCTTATTGTTTATCCTGTGACCTATTCAGACTGAATATATAGGCTAGGGTTCATAGAAGGTTATAATGGAGCCATGGAATATGAATTTAGTGGCTATTGTCAGATGGGAGAAGAGAGGTAATTCAAGGTAGATGAAGTCAAAGATCCTCAAATCTATTCAACAAAGCCATGATTCTATGTTCATGGTCTCAGGATGGTTTTAGAGGAACAATAACACCAATTAAGTTGGGAAAAATTTGTGTTAAAATTCCATGGAGGATGTCTGTGGCAGTTTGAAAAATCAAAACAAATCATTCCTCATAGATAGGCATTTTCAGTTTTAAGCAATCATTGGTCTCCTTTGACATTTCTGTGAGTAAAGCAATTTGAGAATGGAAAATCTGAGTTCTATAAGTTGTTAGAAATTGAAGTTGAAACATGGTAATTAAGAGTGTCTGTATTTAGCCAATTTTATATAGGTCCTCTTTGTAAGTAGGGGATAATGGAAGTTTCATTCCTCCACCAACACAGAGACCTGAGGGTCATGGGAAACAAATCACAATCAAGAGGGTTAAAATATGTGAATCATCAACTCCTTTCATGATTGAAATGTTTCAGAAAAACAAGTTAAAAGAGGTGATGAAGTTTATAATTTATGTGAACCCCCTTTGTGGAGTGGCACTGATTAATTCCTGTCACAGGCTTTGCACATTACCACAAATGTAATTTTCACTATTTAAAGCATTATTTGTTAATTATGATCTCATTCATTAAATGTGTTAAAGGTTGATTAAAGCTGCCAGGCTCTTTTCATCAGCAGACAGTCAAATCAAGCTTCTTTTGACAAAAAACCAATAGCAATGCAGCAAAACCTAAACCTTTTTGGGGTTATCCATGTTCACTTTATAAAAAATCTCAGCAGAACTTAACTTGGGTTGGGAATCTCTGGGGGCTAGAGAGAGTAATTCTGGAGTCCATTTTCTGTACTCACTGAAAGACTGTTGCAGTTGTAGATATGTAGTAACTGGTAGGATACATGACTGTATTGACATCATCCATGTTTATAATATCATTCAATGTTTGTAGAATGTGTCTGAATTTTTTACTTAATTGGGATGATCCAGGTTGAATAAGGATGGCATTTCTGACCTCGAACCAGAGAGTAGAACCAGAGAGTTTTTGTGGAAGCTTAGAGTCACTAAGCAAGTAACATAAACAACTCATTCCTTCCACAGAGGTGTTTGCCATGCACTAGGAGACCATCTCCTTCTTTCTCGGAATAAGCTCTAATGGAGCTATCTGAGGAAGGTAATAGGTTTTAGATGGGTAGTATGCAGGACTAGAACCTTTAGCATTAGGAAAACAGGTTCAGATCCTCAAGAACTTACTGAGACTCTAGGGAAGTTATTTGACTTCTCTCCCTCATTTTCCTCATCTGTAAAAGAGTTGTGAGGATAAAAAGGTACTATATCTATATCTATATCTATATCTATATCTATATCTATATCTATATCTATATCTATATCTATATCTATATCTATATCTATCTATCTATCTATTTATCTATCTATCTATCTATCTATATATATATATATATATATATAGAGAGAGAGAGAGAGAGAGAGAATTGCATTTGAATATAATTGGTTTACTTTGTAATCCAATGCTTTTTATGCATTTAAATACATCATTTTGTGAATGAGTCAATAGCTTTTACTAGACCTCTGTGATGCTATAAAAAGATTAAGAACACCCACTTTAAAGGGGCCACTGATTTAGGTTCTTCAATAACCATTTGTTTATATTTACTCATTGTGTCATGGGCCATCACTGAGGTGATCCCAGAGATGATTTCAAATAACAATAACAGCAACAACAACAATAACAGTAACAACTGTTGGGTGGCTAGTAGCTGAGAAAAATATTGTTAGAACCATTCTGCAAACTTGTATAAACAGCCTCACTAAGGATGAAAATTAAGATGCAGGAGTAGAAAGGAACATAAAATCTGGACCCATATTCCACCTTTGACACTAACATATATATATATATAAAACCATGAATAAAAGTCAATCCTGTTCAGGAGTTTGCAAAATAAGAATTTTGTAGATCCCCTCATCCTCTTGGATTGTTGAACCCAGTTCATCCCATTGTTTACATGCCAGCCCTGCTTCCATGAACATAAATAAAAGGGTATGGGTGAAGCCCACATGGGGGGGGGTGTCTTTTTCTCTCTTTATTTCTCTGAGCAGGCAGGTGAGTTGGACGGAGAATCCTATAGGATGAGCTACACATAGTCAGACTTAGAGTAAGAAAGAGACTTTAAATCTATGCTTATCTACCTTTTCTATTTCAAGTGATTATTAATAAACTTTATAGAAAATAAGAACTTGGAAGATATTAATTTTAAATCTAACAGGATTCTGTCTGTCTGTCTATCTATCTATCTATCTATCTATCTGTCTGTCTGTCTATCTATCTGTCTGTCTATTATCTGTCTATCTATTATCTGTCTATCTATCTGTCTGTGTATTTTGTCTACCTGTGTGTCTGTCTGTCTATCTATCTACCTACCTACCTACCTACCTATCTGGCAGAGAATAGAATTGTCATATCGCTGATGAAGGGATTTCCTTTTATGGAAATTATCTACATTAATAGAGATCTTTAGCTTATCTATTTGATTTTTAGAGAACTGCAGGGGGCATTGAATATAGTTAAGAGAATTTCCTGTGATCACACAACTAGTATGCAAAAATAGCATGACTCTAACCCAGCCAGTTCTTCCTGAATCCAACCCTAATCCTCTCTCCATTGTCCCATTGTGTTTCTAATGTGTTTGTGGGGTTCACATAGAGAAAATATTTATAAAGCACTTTGTGGACTTTGCATCTAGCTGTATGTATGTATATTTGTTTATACATACATATATCAATCCATATACACACATATATGCATATGTCAGTTGTTATTAAACTGAGGTCACAAGCAAAGGACAAATTAAAGGAGAGAGAGGACGTGTTTTGTATTGGAATGATTTAATAAAAGTTTGCTCTTTGACAGTGGGAGTGAAGCATATAATGTTGGCTACAGTAGACCGTAGGGCATGAGAAGACTGAAATAAGAATGAAATAAGAATGCCGTGTCTAGCACTATTTTGTCAGTGGCTGTACATCCTGGCAAATAAATGCTGCATCCCAGCAAACTTGTAAAAAGTCTCACCTCTACTGGTGCATTGTATATTTTAACCTTGAGGTCAAAACTTAGCAAGAAGCAAAGAGGAACACATGTCTCAACTAGTTCAGACAAACATTCTCCTTTCCTTAACCTTACTATGGAATTTCTATTTTGCAACCTTGCTGCCCCCACCAACCCCCACCAACCTGCCCCCATGCCAGTCCCCTCTGATTCTTTGTTATTGCTATTGTTCTGAACTGGTGCAAAGAGCTGGTCAGCTGGAGTTGGGTTTGGCATGATTGGTTGTTTGTCTGGGATTTTCATTGAGATTTTACTCTCACTTGGTATCATATAATTTACCATTTATTTTCCTTGACTTCTGAGGTAATTTATTTCACACTGCTGACTTTTTCCTCTTCCTGTAGGATCATAGATTTTAGAATTAGGAGGGACCTAAGCAAACACTTTTCTAACCACTAATCTTACAGATGAGGAAATTGAGGCACAGAGACAGAAGTTCCTTGCCCAGTGGCTCATACATTGGTAATAATTAGCAGAGCTGTGATTCTAACCTAGTTATCCTGATTCTAAAAATACTGCTTGTACATTTGACTCTGTGCCACCTCTTTCTTTTTCTTATTATCTTTTAACTAATTTTTTACTTTTAACTAATGTTTTTTAGGGAGGTGGGAGTGGGAGGCTGGTATTTTGCTAATCCAGAATTATTACATTTTCTTTTAGCTTAGAGGAGCCATGATGTATTGGATATAGCTTCAGAGCTAATAAAATCTAGGTTTAAGTACAGACTGATTCATATTGGCCCATATGGGCTCATGTGGAAAAATCACTTAATTTTTTATTGTCTCAAGCAGTTCACTAAAACTCTTAATTTTAGAGAAGGTGCTGGTCTATATTGGTAGAGTGACTTTCCTCTCCTGGGAGGTCCTTCCATTAATGAAATTGCAGGTCCATGCCTTGTCCCTCATGGATAAGCTTATACAGCTTTTATGAATTATACATGATGGAGAGAAGATAGTAGCATACAATATCCAAAAGAATGTCTAGTTTGAAAGTAAATCATACTTGACTTTGAAATATTGTTATGTATTTACATTTGTTTCATGAGCAGTGGACAGGCTTGCAAAGAGCATAAGCAGGCTTTAGCCTGTTATAAATTAGGAATCGGGCAGGAACAATGTCATCAGGGAGATGTATACATGGAAAAAAAATTGTAGGCTGGTCACTTGGTAAGAGCAATAGCTTGCTGATCAGCCAGGCAGCTTATATGCTTCGTTGTTATCCATAAAATGTCAAGAGAACCAATAACAATAGTTAGCATAGAATATTTAAAGTATATTAATGTAAGTATATTCATTTGTAATTAATATAGAGTATACGAGGATAAAAATTATATTAAGTCTATAAAATTATAGAGGATTTAAATAATAATAACATATGGAGCTTTTTAGATTGGCAAAGTTACTTTACATATCTTATTTCATTTGATCCTTTCAACAACCCTCTGAGACAAGTGCTACTCATAATGCCTATTTTATAGGTGAGGAAACTGATAGGTTGAGACTTGTCCAGCATCACAGAATCAGGATGGGAGAGAAGCACTCCAAGTACCCACAAGTGTCTAGTTTCAAACCTATCTTTCTACCTGTTATTACCTGCCTTGCACATAGTAGGCGCTTAAATGTTTGCTAAATGGAATCGAGTTATTGGCTGACTCAATATCACTGAGCCTACTCTATGCAGAACCAGGAGGTACTCATAAAAAATGCTGGTTTGGTATATATTCTCATTTAGAAGCAAAACTGATGCTAGATTGGGAGAGTGAGAGAGGGTGAGGACAGAGGAGAATTGTCAGGGGTTCTTATCACAGTCATTGTTAAAAATTAAGTTTTGGGTGGATACTTTTGTCCATGATTCATTAAACCAAAATTCTTTTGCCTTCTCATTTTATTTTGTTTCCAGGGTGGAGTTTTAGTGAAAGTGACAGAAGTGTGTCCTCCTTTGAACTGTTCATCAGAAGATCATATTCTTCCAGAGAACCAGTGCTGTAGTGTCTGCAGAGGTGAGCCAAAATTTAGGAGGCATTGGCAAAGGAGTGTTGGTCGTTAGGAAGAATGGGGGATTTCATGGTTTTCTATACTGGGCAGGGTGAAGGAGATACAGTTTCTTCTGAAGGATGGATGGAACAATTGCTGTGTTGAAAGTCAGGAGACAAAGAATCTAAATGCATTACTGCCATGGGTCAGATGTTCAGCCATGGACAAAGTACTTAAAATGTCTCTGCTTCAGTTTCCATAAATATAGTTTGGGAATGATATTTTCTATTGACCAGATAGGGCCGAAACAAGGTAATGCTAATAACTAGAATCAATGTGCTTTACGTGTAGTAGGTATTTAAAACTCTTGTTTGACTTTATAAAGCAGTGAATTCAGATATATTCAGAAGCTTCAGATAAAAATCCTTTCCTCACAACACTCTAGTGAGTCAGGTATTATTAGAAACAGAATGACCTAACAGATAAAGTACTTGGCTTGGAGTCAGGAAGACACAGGTCATATTCCTGCTTTCTTTTTTACTCTAGTGTCCTGGATTGACTTGAAAAAATCAACTAGCAACAAAACATTTAGTCACAGTATTTTCTATATTCACTTCTCTCTATAGAGAATCCGTTAGGAGGCTGTACAACTTGCTAGGAAGGTATATAGGAAACACACAGCCTTCAAGGACATTCTCAGATCTCCCAGGTAGAGGCGGCCAGCATTGTCATTCTGTCATGGGGAGCTACCAGCATTGGGCAGCACAACCCCTAACTGCTTCCTCTCTAGATGTCCGCTAAGGGGAAGATCATTGTCAATTTAAAATTTCCTCTTCCTGACCCTATCTCCTTTTCCATCCCCATCTCCATCCCAGTCCCTATCCTTAGCCCTAACCCTATGCCCATACTTATCCTATCCCCATCCATGTCATATCCTTATTACCATCCTCACCTCCATCACATGTCCATCAATGTCAAAATTCCCATCTATATCACTATCCTCATGTTCATCCTCCTATCATTCCCATCCCCATAACTCATCTGCATCTCCATCTTTATCCTCTTCTCCATTCCAATTCCTAACCACATTTTCCTCCACATACCCATGACCAACCCTCTCCTTATCCCCATCCCTATCCTTATTCTTTTTTTCTCTCCTCATTCCCATATTTATTCTTATCCTTATGTCTGTCCTCATCTCCATTCTTATCCCTATCACAACCCTACATATGATTCCCATCCTTCTTCCTTTCCTTAACCCTATCCTTATATCTGTCTCCATCCCCATCCTTATCCCTAGCTCCATCCCTCTTCTTATCCTTGTCCCTATTTGTGTCTCTAACTCTTCTCATCACTACCATTTTATGGTTGAAGAAACTGAGATTCAGAGAGGCTATGTAATTTCCCCATGATTTTGCAGATGGGAAGTATCAAAATAGAGAATTGAATTTGGCTTTCTCCTGACCTCATGTCCAACACTCTTTTCCATAAACCACCTCTATATATGAAAAGAAAAGGGTAACATTTTAGAGAGTGAGTAGCTTAATACAATATAGTATATTAATATTACTATTATAATCACTGTTTCATTTTGGACTTGACCTGTGATGTTATCAATATAGAGAATTCCCAGTGAGAATATTCTTTCCACCAATACACATTGTCTCTTCTTCCTTAACTTAAAATTAACTTAACCTAACCAGTTCCCTGAGACAGAAAGTGGTTAAGGTGCTTAATTAGAGGTGAGAATTGAACCCAGGGCTTCCTAACTCTGAGGGGAAATGTCTATCCATACTCCCTCTCTACTCTGACAATTATTATTCTGTTAGTTTTATACCTTTTTCTTTCTTCAGGGAAGAAAGTACTGAAATGTCAATTTTTTGGGCCAGGAAGATATTTAATTTTCGTGAAACACATCTGTGGTTTACCTTCACATCTTATTTTCAGGGTTATTAAGACCCTGTGAAACTACTTCTCAGCTTGGGCATGGAGGTGGGAGGATAATCATATTTTTAACCCTTTCTCTGTCTTTCCTTTATGCCCATAGCTCCCTCTGGCATACATTGTCTTCAGATTAAATTGAATATTCTCTCTCAGTTTGGCATAAGTGGGCAGTGGATGTTAAAAATCTTTCCGGAAAACATAGCCTCCAGATGACCTCTTAAGCTTTGTGGGATCAAATAGAGTATTAAAGAGAATGCTTGGGTCTTTTGAATTCATCCCTCAAATTGCAATCAGATTCACTGGAAACTTCAGACATCAAATGATCCAGTGAATTTTTTTAGGAGTTGGCTATTATTAATAACCAATAAAGTTGTTAGGTGGAACTCATAATTTAATGTAAAATCCATCACTGATTTTGCTGAGGTGCCAAGTGAGGCTATAAGAGTTCTCCAATTTATGGTTTTCTTGGAATGAATTCATTGATTGGGTCACTAAGATGCAGGAGGATTTTCATTGCTCTGACCTATTGTAATAGACCAGGTCTCATCTTTTCAGTGAGAGCTTTGTTTTGAGCATTAACATTTTTCAAACTTTCACTGACCCTGACCCCCTTGCTCCCACCTTTCAAGAAGGGACTGAACTAATAATTTCTGTGTTTTTCTTGGCTAAGGAAGACACTTGATTTTAATGAAATAGACTTTTATTCCTGAATCATAGATTTGAGAGTTAGAAGGGTATTCAGCAAATCCACCAGGGCTTTTAAACTGGGGTTCATGAAGTTGATTTTTAAAAATAATATTTTGATAGTTGTCTATTGATAGAATTGGTTTCCTATGTATTTTGTACTTAAAAACTTGATTCTGAGGAGTCCTTAAGTGCCACCAGATTACCAAATGGATCTTTGATTAAAAAATAGTTAAGAACTCCTGATTTTAATTCAATCAATAGTAGAAAGGAACTTCCAATATGTAATACCTAATACAAGTGGTTATCTGTCCTCTGCTTGAAAATGTCCAGCTTCTATTTATGGAGTACTAGAAAACGGTAGGATTTTATCAGTGGAAATGGCAGTAAAAAAGACACATTTCCATTTGGTTGGCCACTGCACCCTAACCATCATTGAACATTTCTTATTGACATGAACCAAAAAAATTTTTGTTTAATTTCCTACATTACAATGTGATCTCTTGGAGAGCAGATAGTATCTTACTTTTCTGTTTGAACATGAAAACACTTCATCAATGCTTTATATACAGTAAGCATGCAACAAATGTATTTTCCTTCATTCATTCAAGATACCTCTCATTGTCAGGAAGTTTTCCTTGATATCAAGACTAAATTTGCTTTAAACTGCATTTTGGTAACTTTAGTAACATTGCTCTGATTCTAGCCTGTGGGGCCAAGTCTAAACTCTCATCCATATGATAGACCTCATCTATTTGAAGACAGCCATCATTTTCTCTGAGTCTTCTTTTTTCTGTGACAAACATCCTCAGTTCCTCTGACCATTTCTCCAATTGTATGAGTAGAAATCTTGTACCTTTCAACTTCATCTCCCAGGATCCCTTTCCATACATCCCCATGTTCGTGTCTTCATGTGTTGTTTATAAGTTTGTGGTAAGTCTACCCTCTCACACTCTTTTTCCCATGTGTGTGGCTAGGAAAGCTGGCTTTTTTACTCTAGCTTTTTATTTATTATTAATAATGCTTATTAAATATAATACCTGGAGTATTTGGATATTAATTTTTAATCTCACACAATGATTATATATATATATATTCTAGGCTATTCGGCATCATGTTTGCCAGTCTCTGGCAAAGACACAAATTCCTCTTAACACAGTCCTTCCAGAATGTGAACAGGACAGAATACATCACTGCAATCATGAAAGTTACATCTCTCCTAATGGAAGCCCAATTCTTTAGATTCAGGATACTTTGCTCCCAGGATACAACCTTGAACTCCATTAAAGTCTCCTTCTGACACTCCATCAAGGCAGAGAGGTGACACTGGCTTCCCAAATATTATGTCAGTGGAACAGAAACTCTGGTATACTGAAAGACTTTGAGTCAGATTGAACAATGAGCTGTCTGTTATCTAGAGACCAGCCCAGTTAAACTTGGAAAAATTCATCACTGGACTCTTGGTCATCTGGTGATGATTATTCTTCTCATTTTAAAATAGTTTTAAAAATATTTATTTATACCAAAATTTATTCTCTATTGTCCCCAATATTTCCTCTCCCATTAAAAATTATTGCAATAGATTTCACAATAAACATAAACAATCCAGCAGAACAAATTCCTACATTGATAATAGACAGAAATGCAGAACTCTACATCAAGATGTGAATTGATTACAACAAATCATGAAGGTATATATGAAGGTGGGAAGGGGCTATCATTTGACAAGACTAGGAAGCAGTATGGCAAAATGGAAAGAACATTAGCTTTGGTGCCAGAAAGATTTGCTCAAATTTACCTATTCTTACTCTCACTGTGATATTGGGTAAGTCACTTAAACTTTATGTGTTACCACTTCATTTATATATTTAGAGGATTCAGGGACAGTGAGGTGGCTCAGTGGCTTGAGAGCCAGACCTAGAAATAGAGGTCCTGGGTTCAAATCTGACCTCAGACAGTTCTTAGCTCTATGATCCTGGGCAAGTCACTTTTAACCCCCATTTTTTAGCCCTTAACAATCTTCTGCCTTAGAACCAATACACAATATTAATTCTAAGATGGAAGGTAAGGATTAAAAAAACAAAATTAGAGGATTGGATTAGATGAGCTTTAGACTTATAATTCCATGACTAATGAACTCATGACTCTTTTTATAGCCTTGGAGGTAAGCTTTGGAAGCGAGTTATTTTCTATATTCAAATTATTATGTTGTAAGAAATATTGAAAAAGGTGAAATATATAAACTTTATATTTATATTTATTTTTTATTTAATCATTATTATTAATAATAAATACAATGATGGAAAAATTAACTTAATTAAATATTAAATTTAAAAAAACACTGAGTCAAGAGGCAGGAGAGAACAGTGATAGAATCTTGAGATTTTAGTTTGGAAGGTCTTGTTGCAATTCTCAACTCTGAAACTATCTCTTTGACCATGGGCAAGTTACTTTATTTTTGTGTGGCTCAGAAAACTCATTAGAATTTATATAGCAAGTCAAGTCATAGATCTGTTGAGATTTGCCTTGGTGAAGAGAGTTCCTGCATTGAGAATTGTCTTATTTAATTACAATTGTTACTATGTACATGGTACCATGTTAGAGTGGACCTTACTTAACTTCAAATCCCCAGAGACAGTGTGAGGATCATGGAATTTTGTGACATTAATTGGAAAAGAAGAGAAATATTCATTATTAATATTGAAGGTTACGTCTCAATTGGGGTTGGAATTCATATGAAGGACTTAGTGGTTTTTCTCTCTACCTCTTCCTACCTACTCTATCTCAGGTGAGAAACTATGAGCTATTTTTAGGGGGAGCTGAGTGGTCTTCAAAGGTTAAGATGATCTAAGATGATGGGAAGCTCTTTTTCAGCACAACTGCTCTAAGGTGAAGGGGTGGGGGTAAGGTCTTTAAAATCTGGTAAATTCTATTCTCCAGGAAGCTAGCCCTAGTCTCTGTTTTTCCCCAAATATCCAACTGGCAGTGTTGGCTGCTAGTGATATTTCCTTTTTCTTCTGTCTGCTACCGTTTTGAGTAATGAATAACTCTTCTTCCTAAGCCTTATAGCAGATATCCCAGGCTTGGGATAACTCTCCCCCTCTCCATTTATTCCTCTAGGGAATTCAAGTCAAGCCATCCAAAAGTTAGAGGAATATTTTTGAGTAAGAGAGTAAGTATTGTGTTTTCTTGGTCATGAAAACCTGAAGCCCATTTCAGGATGGAGCATGATATGGTAGAAAGGACACAGATTTGGAATCAGAAGACCTGGGTTCAAATTTCATCTCTAGTCCTCACTGCCCAGGGCACTTTGGGAAATTAATTTAACCTCTCTGGATTTCAAAGTCCTCCTGTGAAAAAAAAAAGAGAGATGTGGGGCAGCTAGGTGGCTCAGTAGATTGAGCTCCAGTCCCACAGGTGGGAGATCATGGATATAAATCTTGTCTCAGACACTTCCTACTGGTGTGACCCTGGGTAAATTACTTAAGTTTCATTCCCTAGCCTTACCACTATTCTGCCTTAGAATCAACACTTTGATTCTAAGATGAAAAGTAGGAACTTTTTTTAAAAGAGAGAAATGGTTCTAAATAGCCCCTGAGTTCCCTTCAAACTCTAGCTACACTCCTATAAAAATAAAAATAGTTAGCATGATTCCACTCAAAATGTTTGTCTCAAACTCTTCTCTTTGCTCTGTATTTCTTCATCACACTTTATTTCTTAGAGCAACATAAAAGTCTATTAACATATGGTGAGAGTTTTTTCTTTTTTAAATGTTTATTTGGCCCCCCTCCCATCTTTCACTTCTCCTCATTAAAGTCCCCCCCTCCAAAGGGAGTAGATTGACAATTATAATTCTGACTAGTCATAGGGAGTCTGGTGGCCCCTGCATATCCAAATTATTCTGCTCTCTTCTCACTCTTTCTAAAATAAAGTAATGAAAAGGTGAGAAACACTCAATTTCTATGTAAAGCAATTTTTCTCTTGTATACTGTATGGCTGCACTATAAATGGATTTGGAGCCTCTGCTGCCTGGCTCCAGCAAGGGGAGACTCTGCCTGATGAGTTGAAACGTGTATTTCATTGAAGAGAATGGCAGCGTAATACAAATATATGGCTCCTGTCACCCCAATGATATTGATTACAAAAAAGAGAGAGGCTTCTGGTTTCTTCAATATCTGCCCAGAAAGGCCCTTTAATTAGCATATTTATCATCTTTCCCTGTCTCAGTGTGAAAGTCAAGGCTGTATCTGAGAAAAAAACAAAACAAAACCATGCCAAAAGAGTCTTATTCCTCAGAAGTTGAAATCAAACCTTTTTCATCCCTAGCATGGGGAGATTAGAGCTTTTCATTTTATACTATTCTACCTATAGGAGCTGAGAGCTACAGACTGGGAATGTCTTCTGAGGAATCTACTATAGTGTATTTTTGCTCTTTGCCCCTCTGTAGATGTCTTTAAATAATAGCTTTAAAAATCTCTGATTTTGTACCACCAAGATACAGTGGGAGAATCACTGGGATCACACTGGAAGATAAGAAAATGGAAATGAATCCACTGTCCTTCTTCCTACCACATGGGCTTGTGATACATCTTTGGGACACTACCTGGTTTTGAATGGTATTTGCTTCTGCAACAGTTGACCCATGCAGTCCTTTATTTGTGAAGCAAATACTTCCAAGGCTCTCAGTAAATTTGCCCTACCCTCCAGCAGCAATTGAATATTTGTTTCTTTTTTTTCCATCTCAGTGAACCAGCCACAAGCTCTCATTTTGTTCCCCTGTGGACTGATTGGTTCATTCATTCAATGGAATATTTATTAAGCAACTATATTGTATTCAAGACACTGTGCTAAACTCTGGGATAATAGAGACAAAATGAAAAACAAATAAACACATATATCCTTAAGGAAAATCATTTCCTCTAGAATGAGAGATGTAGTCTCTGTTCACAGACAAACCATTTTCTCTTGTTCTGAATGGGAATCAAAGACCAGAATGTGGTTTGCCTACTTCCAAGTTCTAAACAACTGAACTGTGGCAGAACACCTAGGAACACAAGTGGGCATTAAGCCATGGGCAGCCACCTTTGCTTGAAATACTATTTTACTGTGCCCAATGCAGTAACTAATTCCCTAGTCTTTTATAGAAAATGGAGTGTACCATCTGTCTCTGGGATAGATAGTTAAACCCACAGAGCTGACAGGATAGCCTAAAATGCTTCCAGGCAGAGGCACAAAATAGTTAAAGGAAGACATGGAAAAAATGGAATTGAGGTGATGGATTTTAAGTGGGTTGAGGGGATAGACAATGTCCAAGGTCTCAGTAATAGGCAACCCCACCTGTGATATTCTGAATCAGCTTTGCAATTTCTGATTCTCTGGATAGTTTCCGCTGACAGCATGGTATTTGTTTATCCTCCTCATTATCTTCCCATGATGGGGATAGTAGGAGCCAAGACACTTGAAGAATGAGCTGATGGAAAGAAGGGGAGTGGGCTGACTTCCAGCTTTTGGCTTGGAGCAGAAGCAAGGAAATCCTTATTGGAAATATGGGTCCAAAAGGCCCTCAAAGAATGCTCAGTGACAGAAAACAAACCAACAACCTTGACAAAGTGTTCACAGAAATGCTTGTGGGAGATAACAGAGACCATTTGGCCAATTTGAAAATTCTTGACACTCTCCCCAGTATTTTATTCCCTTCGTGATCGTCTCTAATTGTATCTTGAATGTCTCGAATGACTTTGGTGGGCTCTGTTGCATGTTTATGGCTTTCAGTGAGGAAAAAAAAGTTCTTTCCGACATCTGTTCTGAATGTGTTTATCTGTAATTTTAATTCATGCTCACTTGCCTTGTCATCTGTGCTGGACTGAAATTAGTTGAGATTATCTGTACTATTTAAGATTTTATGCACCTCAATTAAATCCTCCCAAACAGTCTTTGCATTACAGAGTTTCTTTTTTAAGTCATCCTCATTATTCTAGGTAGATTGCAATTGAAATAGCTTCAGAGAAGGGATCTGAGGGCTTGTAAGGTAGAAGAGCCAAATGAGTGCAGCAGCATTCAAACAATGTGCACAGCATGGCCGATCATTGGAAACTGGACTATTTGCAAATGGGCTCCCCCCTCTGCAACTTGTCCAAGTGCCGAGAGAAACTATCATGGATGGGCCAAATGAACTGGAGAAACAGGGCAAGAATCATGTCCTGAATGAGTCATGGAAGAAGAAGTGGGAACAAGCTGAGAGTTAGTTTGAATACAGGACGTGCACGGAAGCTAAACATCAACAGAACACAGAACAACGGGATGAAGTACAGTAACTATCAAGAGAGATACATTAGCCCAGATACACTAGATGACTTTAAAACCAAGATACAGACTACCATAGAGAGGAATATTCGTATGTTTATCCTGTTTTGTCAGGACTTTATGATAAGCTTCTAGGCTTCAAGGGGAAGAAACTACCCATTCTAGAGTAACTCATCAGTCTGCTTGATAGTCCAACCTTTTTTCCCCATTTGCTTTCTCACTCAGGTTTATATAGAAAGGCTAAGTGGACAACATTTACCTGGATCCAGTTAGGTCCTATGTATTCTGGTGACTCCATGCTCCTTGTCATTCAAAGAGCAGAAACAATCTCATATTTCCTTAAAATTGGGAAAATGATACACCTTCCATTTCTTATGTCCTTAGAAAAATAGTGAAGAAGATAATTGTCTTATTCTACTTCACCAAACCTGGGAGAATAAAGGATATGTTAACTTATCTTCAGAGTAGAATTACTTTTTTTTAATATGTTCCTTCTAATGGGGGTGTCTTCATTTGGGATTTATAGACTCTTAATTCTGTCGATAGATTTTCAGAGATCTGTGAATTTTTAAATATTTTCACAATTGTATTTTAATATAACTTGTTTCCTTTGCAAACTTACATATTTTATTTTATGCATTTGCAAACATCATTCTGAGGAGAGGTCCATAGGCTTCACCAGACTATTGGAAGTTTCCATGAGCAAACATGGTAAAGAATTTCTGGTGACTTCAGGACTATGCAACCTAAGCAGAAGGCTAGAATAAAGTCAGTTATTATTACTAACCTTTCTAGTATATTGTAGTATTAACTTACTTTGGTATATTGACCGATTTAAGACATGTCTGAGAATCCATCCATCTTCATCCAAAGTTATGTGACTCAGTGGATACTCACTAAGGAAATTCCACTTTCCCAGCATTCACCAATCCTATTTTCACACTGGGGAAAATGATATTTAGAAAGCATTAAAATTTGAGGTATATGACAAATTTGATAGTCTTGATGATCAGCTAAAGATTAACAAGTGCTTGATTTGGATTTAGAGGACCCAAGTTCAAATCCTGACCCTGCCATTTACTACAAACTACATGACCTTGGGAAAGTCATTTAACCTCCTGGGCTTCAGTTTACTATCATCTGTAAAATTAGATAATAGGTCTAAAATTTTTCTGGGTTCCATACTACTTCTATGTCTTGTATTCTACAGTCCTAAGGATTGTGATATTGGAAATTTTGGGGTTCATTTTATTCGTAACAGGATAAAGGATAAACTAGAAGAGTCAAAAAGAAAGCTCATGTCAGAAGAATAACTGAAATGAGAAATAGGTGTTGGATTATAGGTTCTAGCTGCAACTATTTATCACGGGTCTCATATGTACCAGGCATTGTGCTAGGCATTGGGACTATAAAAGCAAAAAAAAAGTTGTTCCATGGATTTAGAACAGGGATTTTGAATGCCTGAATTTCAGAGTAAGTAAACAAGGAAATCAAAGTCTCCAGAGGGATCTTGAAATTCATTGAGGATTTATAATGTGACTGCAAACCACATAGCAGAAGTGGGCTTTTAAAGATATTAGAGGGGATCTCATAGAGGCCAGAGTGGAAAGCTATTAAAAATCATTTGGAAATGTTTTTTAAAAATCCAAAACACATTACAAGTGCATTTTGTGAATGTTAAGAAAACATAAAATATTTCCTGGACACCTTTATACACACTAAAAGAGGGCATTTTTTATACTGTGATATAGAAGCTCTATGTCTGGGACTCCCAGAGGGAAACTAAGGGATTGCAAGAAACTAAATTAGGCTTTATAACTTCCCTAAAAGAGGTTTCTGTCCATTCCATAACTGTTCCAGATTGTCTGCTGATTAAAGTTCAGACTTCTTAGATTGGTCTCAATGATTTGGCCTCAATCTACATTTACAGCCTTATAGGATCATGGAATTTCACAGTTGGAAAGACCATATAAGTCCTTCCAGCTTCAACTGAATCTGTGGCTTTGAATTAAAGACTCAACAGAGCTTGAATTTCATTGCTATAGGTTTGAGACCCCAGTTACCACCATACCGTGATGGAGTAGATGATAACGATAAAGATTATTGTCACTTGGCAAATAGTTGTTGAAAGGACTAATGGATGGAAGTTTCTGCTTCACTGGATTTAATACATATTACTCAAAGAGAGGCATTATATAGTATTTAAGCCTGTAAAGTAGTATTAGTCCTTCCTTGCTTTGAAAGCATAATTTATCCATCTCCTTTGGATTCTAAATTATTGTCACACATGTGATAGAGAAATGAAGAAGAAAGCCTGGAGTGTTTGAGGGGCTTTGTCTAAGCCTGTCAAAGGTATACTGCAGGAAAAAAAAAGACTTGCAGTTTCTTGAAAACTCTGGGAAAAATGGGCAGAGGATGAATTTAATGATGTAAGTATGTATTGCACTGAGTCCAGTCTTACTATGAAAGACACTGATGACTTAATTATTGAACAATGTGACATGGAAATGGAACTCAGCCACATCCCCTGACAAAGCAGATACGACACCTAAAATACTATCCTTTTGGTAACAACAATATAAAGACATTCTTGTGACCATGATTATATGCATTTTGTAATCATTATAGACAGATTCTCTGATACAGAGTGCTCAGATTTCTAGGAGGTTCATATCTCTTTTTGGGTTTTGTCAAAGTAATAACTAGATCCTGCTTTGGGATCATCACCATGAACATGTTGTAGGCTGTGGGGCATAGTAGGAAGAAAACATAGGAGGTCTGTATCGGTTCATTGATTGAGAGCTAGAAAGAAATTTTAGAAATCATTTAGACTATCTCCCTTTCCTATTTTATAATTGGGGAAACTGATGCCAAGAGAAAGTATTTACCCAAAGTCATGGGTAGTGAGTAGCATAACTAGGATTTGGGTGTAGGTCATGGGATCACAGATCTAGAACTGGAAGGACCATCTAGTGCGATGCTCTCCTTTTATTTATTGGATACCAAGACCTTGAAAGATCTTACAGCTGTTAAGTATCAGAAGTTAGATTTGAACTCAGGTCCTTTGACCTCAGAACTAGTTGACTCTCAATTATGCCGCCCTGATTCTTAAGGCTCCTAGCAAAACTGAACTGACTTTACAGGTAAGTTGAATTAGAAATTTTGATTTCTTCTTTCCTCCTCTTAATAAATTACTGCCTGAAGTACCAAGTTGTATGACTGAGTTGAGCAACTGATTGATTGAGCTGACCAGTGTAGACCTAGAGTATGTAGAATACAGTAACAGTTTGACTCCTCCAATGATGAATCCAGTTTTACTTCTCCATTTTAGGAGGAAAAAATGATTGTGCTGCAAAACAGGTACTCAATAAAGAGTTTATTAAATGGATTAATGATTAAATGAAATTAGATTCACTTTCTTGCCTTTCTCTGAAATTAGGATTATAAGCAGCATGGCATATGCTTATTTGGTAGAAAGCTACTGGGTACTGGGATCAGAAGTTAAGAACAGAATTCAGAAGAGAAACATGGAGATGTAGGTCAGAAACTTGGGATAGAGGATCATGGGTTAGATAGGCTTCAAAGGCTTTGGACTAATCTTATCTACACAGCCTGTTGGGTCTGCTTTTGAGACATTGTTCTTGGAATATGTTCCAGACACAGGAATAGTTTTATTTTTGAGGGCTGTTCCTTGCTACCCCTTACCACTCATATAAAAGGAATATTAAAGCTTAATTCAAGTCCTCATTATTGCCATAGCAGCTGTGGCACAGTAGAAAGAGTATCTCAGAGTAAGGAAGACCAGAGTTCAAGTTCCATCTTTGATGCCTGTTAACTATGATTTTGGGCAAGCAACTTTACCTCCCAATAACCCATACAAGACTCTTATGTCTATAAATTACAGATCGGGCATAAATCTGTATCGATAAAGGGGATTTCCATACAAAGAATTCTTTATACCAATAAAATCATAGGGCTATTCCGAAAACTCCCAACCCACCTAATTAATGCGAACTACATATTCCCATTATATTATTAAATTAGCATTCACATTGTATTGTACACATATGAAATGGCAGCTATAATTCTTGAGCACATTTTTTTCAGACTTCTATAACTGCTCAGTTGTTGTTTTTTTTAACTGCTCAGCTGAGATTCTTAAAGTTCAGTGACATCTTTTGATTTTTTTCAAGTATAGCAATTGCAAAATCTGTGACTTGTAAGAAATTGACTTGTTATCTGAAGATTTTAGTCTCTTTCTGACACTAATACTGAGTAGATGGTGTTTTATAACCATTATGTATGTCAGTCTTGTCTTCTCAATTATATTAAAAGTGACCCAAGGGCCAGGTCATACATCTTCTCTTCATCTACTGATTTCCAGGGTATTTTTACCACTACCTTCAATAAGTTTAGTGTTGGGCTCAAAGTTTTCCTTTCTCTGCATAGCACTCTCTGCCATAATCTTTCAAGACTCCAGTTTTCCTGTCTTAAAAATAATATTTTATTTATTTATTTTTAACATTAAAAAAAGGATTCCAAATTCTATACCTATCCCTCTTCCCTACCCACTAAGAAGGCAAATAATATGATATAAATTATGCCTGAAGAATCATGCAAAACATATTTCCCTATTAAACACATTGTACAAAAAAGCAAAAAAATAAAAAAGTGAAATAGTTCAGCTTAAATTTGCATAAATAGTTCATGAATTCTTTCTCATGAGGTAGAAAACATTTTTTATCATGACCCCATTGGAATTTCCTTGGATCATTATATTGATCACAGTAGGAAAATCTATCATAGTTGATCATAATTAAAATATTGCTGTTACTGTTTACAATCTGCCAGTTCTCACTTCACTTTGTATCAGTTCATAAAGCTTTTCAGAAACTGTCCCTCTTGTCACTTTATATAATACAATAATATTACTTCACAATCATATGCAACAGCTTGTTCTGCCACTTCCTAATTGATGGGTCTCAATTTATAATTCTTTGCGACCACGAAAAGAATTACTTAATTTTTTTGTGTATATATGTATGTACATCCACCCATCCATCCATCCATTTATCCATCTATCTATTTATCTATCTAGAGAGTGGCCCTTTCCTTTTTTCTTTGATCTCTTTGGAGTACAGACCTAATGGTATTTCTCAGTCAAAGGGTATCCACAGTTTTATAGCCTTTTGGGCATAGTTCCTAATTATTCTCCAGTATGGTTAGACCACTTCACAACTCCACCAATAGTTCATTAGTTTAATTATTTGCTCTAATCTCTTTCAGCATTTGTTATTTCTGATAGATGTGGGTGACACTTTAGAGTTGTTTTAAATATGCATTTCTCCAATCAATAGTGATATAGAGCATTTTTCAGATGACTAAAACTACCTATTCATAGACCTTGACAATTTATCAATTGGAGAATGCCTCTTATTTTGATAAATTTGCTCAGTTCTTTATATATTTAAGAAATAAACCTCTTTATCAGAGAAACTGGTTGTAATTTTTTATACCACTTTATTTTCTATTGTGCCTTTTAACAAGATGTAGTTTCTCTGATTATCTCTTTAAATTAGGTCTATTTTTGCTTTTCTTTATCTGAAATCATGGTTACTCCTCCTCCTCTTCCTTTTTTAAAACTTAAACTGAAGCATAATAGATTCCGTTCTGTCTCCTTATTTTAAAACTGTGTGTCTTTCTGTCCCAAGTGTCTCTTGTAAAAAAGAATTTGTTGGATTGTGATTTCTAACCCATTCTGCTCTCTGCTTATCCTCTTATGCACATAATTTCTCATTGTGTACCTCCCTCCATTCTCTTGCCTTCAGTTTCTCTCTCTTTTTACATCCTTCCTCAAAAATCCATTTTAATTCTGACCACTACCTCCCTTATTTACCCTCTTATTTTTTCATTCTCCCCTTTTCTTATCCACTCTTTTTATTAATCTGTATGTGTGTGTGTGTGTTTATGTCTGTATTCTTCCATCTTTGAACCAATTTTGATGAGACTAAATTTCAAGCATTGCCTGCCACCTCCTCCATTTTCCCTTTTATTATGAAAAGCTCTTCCTTATGCACAATACTTTCCCACATTGTACTGTCCCCTTCCCCTTTCCTCTCAGTGCATCTCTCTCACTCTTTCACCTTAAAAAATTCATCCACAGATAATCAACTCATACTGTTTCTAGCTGCCTTAATAATAATAAAATTTTCAGGAATTACATTGTCATCTTCATATAGAAATAAAAAGCTTACTCTACCGAATCTCTGATATTTTTCTCTTTCATATTTACCTTTATATGGTTTTCTTGAGTATTGTTTGAATGCCAGTTTTAATATTCAACTCCTGTCTTTTCATCAGAATTGTTTGAAAAATCTCTATTTTAATATCTGTTTTTTTCTCCAGATGGATTATACTCAGTTTTCCTGAGTAGAATATTCTTGGTTGTAATCCCAGATTCTTTGTCTTCAAGAATATCATATTCCAAGCCTTCTCCTTTATGTGCAAGCTAATAAATCTTGTGTGATCCTGACTATGGCTACAAGATATTTGAATTGTTTCTTTTTGCCTTTTTGCATTAATTTCTTCTTGATCTGGGAGCTCTACAGAATTTGGCTATAATATTCTTTGGAAGTTTCATTTTGAGATCATTTTTAGGAGATGATCAGTCAATTCTTTTAATTTTATATTTTATCTTCTGGATTTAGGATATTGGGTTGTTTTCCTTGATAATTTATTGAAATATGATGTCTAGGCTCTTTTAAAAAATCTTGGCTTTCGATGGCCCAATAATTTAAAAATGATTTCTTCTGGATCTATTTCTATATCAGTTGTTTTTGCCAATGAAATAGTTCACAGTTTCTTTAGTCTCGATTTCTCTTTATTGTTTTTTGAAGTATTATGGAGCATACATTGCCCAATTCTAATTTTTAAATAATTATTTCCCTCAGGGAACTTCTTTATCTCTTTTTCCTTTTGGCTAATTCTGATTTTTTAAGAAATTATTTTCTTCCTTAATTTTTCTTCCTCTTTTACCAATATATTACTTTTTTATTATTTTCTTGCATCATTATTATTTTTTCCCTATTTTTTCTCTGCCACTATTCCTTCTTTCTTTAGTCCATCTAAAAATTCTTGCTGGCTTTGTGTCTAATTATCATTTTTCTTTAATGCTTAATTTAGAGCTATTTTCATATTGTTGTATTTTTCTGAGTTTATATCTTGATCTTCCCTACCACTGTAGTGTTTTTTATGGTCAAATTCCGTTTTGTTTGCTCATTTTTCTAACCACTCCTTTGACTTTGAATTTTATAGTATAGTTGGACTCTACTTACCTAGGGGTATAGAGTCACTGTTCTAAGCTTCTGAGTTTTTTTTTTTTGTATTGCTGTTTTCAGAGCTAAATTTGGGGATCTGCAAGTTTTTCGTGCTACCAATGTGGCATGATTTTGGGAAAGATGTGTTCATTTCTCTCCTGGTCCATAAAAGGTACTCAATAAATGTTTGTTGACTGACAATGAGAATGTACCCCAGAAGTCTGTCTTTGGCCCTCTTTGATTCAAATATATTTGTTAAATTCTTATTATAAGGCCAACTAAGTAGCACAGTGGATAGAGTGATAGGCCTGGAGTTGGGAGGACATGGGTTCAAATCTGCATTCAGACACTTCCTAGATATGTGATGTTGGACCTTGAATGCATAGCCCTTGTTGCTCTCTGGTCTTAGAATTGAAAGTAAGGCAGAAGGTAAGGGTTAAAAATAACTCTATAGACTGGGTATATAAAGACAAAAATGACACAGCACTTGTCATGAAGGTACTTATATTTTCCTTTTGCTTTTTAAGCCCTACACTAGCAAACCCACTCATTCCTGTGGCACCAACTTCTACTTCCATGCAGCTGACCATCAAATCTTCATGTCTAGTCCTGACCTCTATACTGAAGTCTAATCCTTCATCTCTAACTCCTTATAGGTCTTCTCTAACTGAGTGTCTCTACAACGTATTTTGCTCATTAAATCCCTCAGTAAGCTCATTTTTCCCCACTCAAATTGTTTCTTCCTTCACTATTTCTGCTTATAGCATTACCATTCACTCATTCTGTAATGCCTTTGATCTTCTATTGCCAAAACCTCTCTCATAAAATCATATTTTTCTTTTCCAGATTATATTTAGGTGCAATTTTATAATAATTTTCTGACATTTTGTGATCCCTGTTCTCCCATTTTCTTTTTTCCCTCCCATTTCCCTAGGATGGCAGGTAATATGATATGGGTTATGCATGTTCTATCATTCAATATATATTTCCATATTCATCATGTTGTGAAAGAAGACAGATGTCCTAAATCTCTCAAAATAAACCATTATATGTCCTCTTGGTTGTGTTTATGTAACACTTTCACATCTGTATCCCCCTTTCTATACCCACTGTGCCCACCCTAGTGCTTCATCTCTATCCACTTGGATTTTTGCAATGGTCTTCTTTAGTTCTTTTTCCCTCTATGCTTTCCTTCAATTGAACCTTTATGCCATTGCCAGGACAATCTTTCTTGTGTTACACCTATGTCACTTTCGTTTTAAAAAAAATCTTTGTTGATTCTTTGTTGTCCCCTAAGTCGTGACATTTTTGAATAGGAGAAAGGGTACTGGGTCTCAGAAGGAAGATTTGGGTTTACAATCTTAGGTGAAGTATTTATTACCTGTGTGAGTCTGGGCAAATTACTCTAACTTGTTAAGTCTCATAAATACTTGTTGAATTAAATTGAATTAAGTTTCTTTGCTCAGTCCATTTGGTTGGATGGATAAGAAGCCTAGGAGAAATCCAAATCACATAAAATAACCCTTAGGGGAGCTTCCAGTTCCCAACTTGTGATATGGGAGTCATGCTCTAGATAGCAACTTCTCTCAGAGTGGTTGTGAAGAGTTTGGGAAATTAATTAGATATCCACATGATGACTGTCCACAGGCATACTGAATCTAAGGACAGTGGGGAAATGACATTATTTGTATGTGTATGCTATGAAAAATCTCTATTCTCTCATTAGATTTTACCTTTTGAGAATGTTGCCTTTCTTATATATCAATTGGCTTTAAATGGTTGGATTTGGCCATACTCCTCTTGAAGGAGTTCTGGAAAAAAAGGTCAAAATGAAAGAGAAGACAGAGCAATATCCCCTACTGAATTCAATTTCAATTCAACATAATTTGTGATAGGAATAGCTGAGACAGAAGTACTCAATAGCTTACATTCGTAGAGTTTTAAGTTTTGTGAAGCACTTTATATACATTATCTCATTTGATGCTCGTAGCTATCTTCTGAGGTAGGCTCTGCTATTATCTCTATTTTATAGATGAGTAAATGTAGACTTACAGTGGTTAAGTGACTTCCCTATGGTTAAACAGCTAGTAAATCAGTACTAGGCTTGGAGTTAGGAGATCCTGGTTTAAATCTTCCCTCTGAAACAGGGTAATATTGTGATCTTAGGCAAGTCCTGAGTTTCTTTGAACCTCCGTTTCCCCATCTGTTAACTGGTGATAATAATCCAGAGCTTATTTAGCTCAGAGAATTGTGGAAAGGCTTAAATTAAATAATCTGTATTTTGTGTTTTGCAATTTTTAAAACATTTTGTAAATGCCAGTTATTATTTTTGTTATTAATGCATGTAGATCTTTTCACTCAAAGAGTTAGATACATCATTTAGATAAGGAAATATGTCACTGTTACTATAAGGATTACAGTTTAATAGAGAGTTAAAATACCAGCACAAATAAGTATAATACACTGCACATAGATATACACATATTTTTTCAGTTGTATGTCCCACTCTTTGCAATCCTATTTGGGGTTTTCTTGGCAAAAATATTGGAATCATTTGCCATTTCCTTCTCAAGTTCATTTTAAACATGAGGAAACTGAGGCAAAGAAAAAGAAAGTGACTGGCGGAAGGTCACCCAGCTAGTAAGTGCCTGAGGCTAGATTTGAACTCAGGAAGATGAGTCTTCCTGACTCCAAGTCTGGTACTCTATCCCTTGTGGCAGCTACGTATATATGTATGTACACATATGTATTCTTCTAATGTATATATGTGTTTATAGATGTATGGAGAATGAGACATGTAGTAATTCATTCAGCACATATATACATCATATATACTATATACACATATACACATGCATGTGATTTCACTGGAGGAAGGAATTCCTGGTGCAGAAATACCTTCCACCCAAACATTGTAGGAACTCAATCTGTAATTTGTCCATCGAGAAGTACAACCTGCTAATTAGATCTTCGCTTATTTAGAAGCCTCATCTTTGTGTGAAAGTGGTCTTACATTCCCCCAAATTCTATCAGCAGAACATAAGCTCTGACCAGTGTTCCACAATATAATTAAGATATTCTCAAGACCAGAATGAGAAAGTGCAGTCTAGATGAGTTAGAGTTTGTCTTTGGAGGAGTAAAATGGACCGTTCTTCCTTGGCATGATTTATTTGACTGGAGGGTATCTGATGATTCAGGAAGAAATTAATTTCACAAATAGATTGGACATGTGGTTCAATTCTATCTTTTTTCTAACTGCTTAGAAAAGGATGTTGTAAATCTGTACATCCTTTTGTTTGCACACACACTCACACACACACACACATATATATGCATGATATATATATATATATATATGTGTGTGTGTGTGTGTGTGTGTGTGTGTGTGTGTGTGTGTGCACGCATCGATCTATCTTTCCCCAAATTAACTCTACTATTCAAATAAAATCTGGTAGAGAAATCTTTAATTACCATAAAATACAAAGGTTTCAAGTATGATTTGTCAAAAATGGTATGCTTAAAATTGTTCTTAAGTGCTCAGAAGTTCATTGGCAGACGGTTGACCCCTAGCTAATAATTTTTTAAAAATCAGTGATAGTGATTCATTAAACATGGAAAGGTTGTTTTCAGCAGTGATCGAAGAAGTGTTCTTGCTAAAATTATAGACTTGTTGAATCGTCAAAAAAATCAGCAACTTTGAGATGTGGGAAATCACTTCAAGGTCAATTTGAAACTCCAGCATTATAGCTGTGTATCAATTTGATTCAGCATCATATTGTGTGATATGGTAGGGAGAGAATCAACCTGCCTCTGACATAGATTAGCTGTATGACTTTGGGGAACTCATTTAACCACTCTGTACCTCTGGCAATTACTTAAAGACTTATCCTAGACTAATGAACTATAAGGAATCGCTACATTTGAAGTTCTCTAAGCAGATGGAATCATAGACTCTCCCCATCTGCATGTCTAGATATTTGAAATTAGGTGGTTCCAATTCATTTTTTTTGGTAACGGAACTTTTCTCTTTTCATTTATATCTTACTGTTATGAAAAACAGTGATAGCCCAGTTCCCTTAAGTTGAAAGACAATGTGATATAAGGAATAGAACACTGGACTGAGAATCAAGACTTGAGTTTGAGTCCCAGCAATGCTACTTCTCACCTTGGGCAAGGCACAGTCTCTTTAAGCCTCATCGTTTGAAATGTGAAACAGGGAAAATATCAAGTTGCATGAAAACTCTATAAAGCATTATGCAAATAGAAAGTATACAATTATTATCTTATTGTTGAGATATTCAATTATCTCAAGAAAATTAAAATTTCTATTAAAGTTAATTTTATTTCACTTTAATTTAGATAAACAAATAAGGGTAATGCAATCCTTTTTAGGTGGAGAGATGTTAAGAAATTAAACAGGAAATGATTGCCCTGAAGCAAGAATACTTGCGTCCCTTGAGCTCTAGTTTGCTGGCTCTGTGACTTTTGCAAATCGCTTAAGGTGCCTGGACCTCAGTTGTCTCTGGTGAAAATGAATAAGTTATTCTGGTGTTCAGTTTCCTAGAAATATTAACTCAGGGAAGGAAGACAGAGGTGCCACTAATGTGCCACCACTTAAAAGTAATATCGTTTGAAGGAGGGAAGTAGAATGAAAAACAAACTTTTGATGGCTCTTACTCACCTTGGTTGTATTTCTGACCTACTAAACTCCAAATTATCCTCATCTCTTGTCTCCCTTCTCTCCCAAACCCTGGCCCCAGCCACTGCTATGAACTCTATTCCTGCTTCTTGCCTTATTCTCTGGTTTTGATGTTCTGAAGAACTCTGACTGGATCCCATTCATCTTCTAGAGAACTCTTCTCTTGGCCTCAACTCATTGCCTTCATTCACTGATCCAATTGGCTTCATTCCTACAGAGACTGGGGACTGTATTGTCAGTCCCACACCAAACCAAGCAAACTCATCCACCACTTGCCGCCCTCACTTCTTATCTTTTAGCAGAATTCCAAAAACCATAGTAGTGCAGGAGTAGCCCTTAGATAAGAAAGGGTCTTGCACAATCCAAGTGACGAAACATTGTTAAGGATGTTTAATATAGTTTGATACCTGTTTTTTTTTAATTAAACTCTTACCTTCCGTCTTAGAGTCAATACTGTGTATTGGCTCCAAGGCAGAAGAGTGGTAAGGGTAGGCAATGGGGGTCAAGTGACTTGCCCAGGGTCACACAGCTGGGAAGTGTCTGAGGCTTGATATCTGTTTTGTACCTCCTGTAGGGCTAGGGATCTATTGACTCATCATATAATTTAGATTTTGCTTGAGATTTTAGAACAGTTATGTTTATAGCATATTGCTTTTGGCAGATAAATATAAACATCAAAACAAATAAACAAACAAACAAACAAACAAATGAATAAATAAATGTGTGTATATGTAGGTATGTATATATATGTATATATATTTACACATACCCATCGGTTTTTGCCAAACTCTGAGCCTGGTTCTCTCCTTCTACAAGGATTATTGGGGTGATCTTACTATTGAGGCAGAATGACTACCTCCAAATTGTACCCTTAACCAGTGCTTAGCAGTACTTGTTCTACTTAGCCAGATTTACTGACCAGACCAATAATGAGAGACTTTTTGTGGGAAGAATGTTTGACTCTTTCCCTTCCCCAGCAGAGCCATGGCACTTGAGGCGGACATGATTGGGGATGTAGTCTGGAAACTACCACACCAATGCAACTATCAACAATTTGGAAATAGGTCTTGATCAATGACACAGGTTAAAACCAGTGGAAATGTGCAGCGGCTATGAGGGGGGAAGGTTGGGGGGTGAAGGGGAAAGTAAGAGCATGAATCATGTAACCATGTTAACTTTTCTAAAAAATAAATATTAAAAAAATAAAAAGAGGAATGGAGAGTTATGATTCTTTTACCATCTTGGATCAGCATTTCTTCCCCTGGTTGTGTGTTGTGCTAGAACTGCTTGAAGGGCAAATGTTGTTCACTGAATGGACCTCAGGGGGTAATTTAAACTGATCTGAATACTTGAAGGTGAAGAAAGGAAAATGGTTTTCTAGACCCAGAACTGCTATAAGCATATGAGGTTATTATGTCTTTTATTCTCTGTTATGTCCTACACTCTTTCAGAGGTAAATGAACTTAGTAGTTTAAGACTTGCTGGAGTGGCTTGGTGGTCATCTATCTCAGTTTCATTCTCATTTAATTCTGGAACCCTGCTGCATTGCCTATGGAATTAGTCCAGGTCATCTTCTACCACTTAAACAAAATAGTGGATGTTTTCTAAGGTGAAGAACTATCAGTTCAAAAAGGAGCAATGACAAAAGGAATAATGAATGGGACATTCCAGTTGAGGTATAGTTTGGTCTGGAGTCCCTTACCATTTGGAGCTGGTGATACTGTAAGTGGGAATTCTGGATGGGTGTCACACATGGAATCTATTCATGTCCTCGGAAGGTGGAGGCCATGTGGTAGTAGAGAATTCCTACATGATGAAAGACCTTGGTTTTGTGGAATGCTGCTCCACTCACCTCCAAGTTTCCTGTTCTGACAACCAGAGGTATTAGTCCTTTCCAGATTCTCTTAAGAGACTAACACCTCTGGTGGGAAGGCCAGTGTTCTATGCACTATGGCACCACTTAGCATCCCAGGGAGGACTGGCACCTTTAAGTGCTAGAACTTGCTAATGGAGCCCTTTTCAAGGCTGCTCATCTGCCTTAGGTGTCTCCCTTTCATCCAACTGTAAGCCACAGCCAGTAAAACCATCTTGGCAGATGGGATAAACCAGTTTGAGGCTAACTGACAGGCTTCAAACTGTCAGTGAATTAGAGGAATGTCTTCCCCAAGCATGGGAAAACTTACCCCAGTGAAATAGGTAGTCAAGAACAATGTGCTCCAGTGGCCATAAAGGAGTTGAAGCAAGTGTTCTGGAGGGTTTAGAGCTAAATTAACATTAAGGCTGAAACATGCAATACTGTAATATTGTCCATTTTCTCATTGACTCTCCCCATTTTTACAATATCCAAACCTTGCAAATAATTCTCCCACAACTTGGCAATCATAGAAACAATAGAAAGGTAGAAAGAACTGCCTGTAGCCAGAGATTCATTTGAGGTACAAAACAATTATGTGGAGTGAGCATAGCACTCCAACATCATCCATTCTGTTTCTTGCAATATAGAGTACCTTGGAGATTTGGCCAACACTATACCCACTGGGAATTATTTACAATACTTTCTACTCATCATTACCCAGTAAATCAGAATTTGGATCTTCCTACAGAACATAAAAATTAAGTTCAAATGTACCTAAGAAATCTGACTTGCCAGGAGCAGATCTGAGATGCCCAATCCATCTGAATCTGAGATACTATTCAAAGGTTTGATTCAAATGCTTTGTCTACACATTGGATAAGGACAATAGGCTTAGAGCCAGAGAGGACTTTAGAGGCCATCTATTTCAAGATCTTCACTTTATAAATAAAGAACTGAGTCTCAGAGAAGTTAAAAATCTTGCCTAGAGCTACTCAGAAAGTAAGTGTTTGAGACTAGATTTGACCGTGGGTCTTTTTGACTTTCTGATAGAGTTTGGTGCTCTATCTACTACAATATACTGGAGGGTAAGTGATATACCTTAGAAAAATGAATCCTGGGGAATGTGATTCACTCACCACAGGGGAACTGGGGCAGTTGTCTACTTTGAAAATCAGCACAAAACCCATATTTAATTCTAGGTTCATGGAGTCTGTATCACTACCCCCCTGATACTGAATAGATTGGCAGGGTTATGGCACTGAGGAAAGTACTTGAGAGCCTATAGTTGATGTGTTTATCCCCAGAGTTGGTTATAGGCTTTCACCAGTGCTATATTATTAATTATATCATCAAGTTCCAGAGAGGCATTCTTTATAGAGGGGTGGTAGTCAATTCCATGGCAACCTTGCCATAGCAGGGTGAAAAAAGGGCTTGACTAGTATTTCCTTACTACTTATACTTTTGGTCTGAGAAACTATATGAGACAAACCATCATATTTTTATCACTTACTGCCTTTAACAGGGTTTAAATTCTAGAAGACTCCCTGGCTCTGAACTATTACTATAAAGAATTTTCTTGCCTTTTGGGCTAGTAGTCTGTTGAACTCTGGACTGATATGATATACCTTCTGCTTTATATTTTCTGATCATGTGTTGGATTATGATGACCTTATACAAGGTGCTTCTTTATTTAGGCCTTTTCAATTGCTTTTAACATTATCCAACTTAGGATGCAGGTTTTGACAATCTAGGTGATTTATAAGGCCCTTTTTAGATAGTGTGCCATAATTCCTCAAAGCCTGAGAATCATTACTATTGGCAGACCCATTGATCATTAAGTAAAAGTAGAAACCCCAAAATGCAGAACTTCAGGATATTGCAAACAGTCTCAGAAATTGAGTCTATTCTGTTTAACGTACAGCAAGAAGAAATTTAAGGACTACCTAATTACAAACTAGAATAACAGACATAATTTTCATCCTATATTCTGGAATATTCATTGGCTTTGGCATAGCATTTATTTTATTTTAAACTTTTATTGATGTGTTTTGTTTTTATATCTTAGTACTTCCTTTTAAAATTACTTATTTTTAAATATTTTCCATGGTTACATGATTCATTTTCTCTTCCTCTTCACTTCCCCCATAGTTGTGAAGCTGACAAGCAATTCCACTGCATTATGCAGGTGTTATCACTTGATTCATAAACCTCAAATCCTATACCCATATAAACAAGTAATAAATCATATGTTTTCCTTCTGTGTTTCTACTCTCACAGGTTTTTCTCTGGATGTGGATAGCATTATTTCTCCTAAGTCCCTCCAGATTGTCCTGGATCATTGCATTATCAGTAGCAAAATCTATTACATTTGATCATGCCACAGTGTTTCCGTTTCTGTGTACAATGTTCTCCTGGTTCTGCTCATTTTACTCCACATCAGTTCGTGGAGGTCTTTCCAGTTTGTATAGAAATCAAACAGTTTATCATTCCTTATAGAACAATAGTATTCTATCACCATCATATACCACAATTTCTTCAGCCATTCCTGAATTGAGGGACATCCCCTCATTTTCCAATTTTTTACCACCACAAAGAGCGTGGCTATGAATATTTTTGTACAAGTCTTTTTACTTGTTATCTCTTTGGGGTACAAACCTAGTAGTAGTATTAGTGGATCAAAGGGCAGGCATTCTTTTAAAGTCCTTTGGGTATAATTCCAAATTGCCTTCCAGAATGGTTGGATCAATTCACAACTCCACCAGCAATACATCAGTGTCCGAATTTTGCTATATCCCCTCAAACATTTATTATTTTCCTTTACTGTCATATTGGTTAATCTACTAGGTGTGAGGGGGGACCTCAGAGTTGTTTTGTTTTGCATTTCTCTAATCAGAAGAGATTTAGAACATTTTTTCATGCCATTATTGATAGTTTTGATTTCTTCACCTGAAAACTGCCTATTCATATCCCTTGACCACCTATCAATTGGGGAATAGCTTGACCTCCTGTACATTTGACTTAGTTTCTTATAAATTTGAGAAATTAGACCTTTGCCAGAGATTTTTGTTATAATTTTACCCTCAGTTTGTTGCTTCCATAGTACTTTCTTGATATCTGTCCCTCTCACTAGTGAATTTATAGCAGAAAAGAAAGAAATAAGCAAAATTAACCAACATAATGATTCTTATAGCAACATATTCAACATTCTATACCTATAGTTTCCCTCCTCTTTTCCAAAAGAAGTGAATTCCTTTTCATTTTTTCTCAAGGGCCAGAATTGATCATTTCAATTCATTGTGTTTTGTCTGCGTTTTATCTTGTTTTCATTTGCATTATTATAGCTCTCAAATGGTGGGCCTGTGAGATTGTGATCCTTTGTTCCTTCTCACTATGAGATTGAGAGAATGCCTTTATGGGAACTGAGGCTATAACTTGATGATATAGCATTAGTGGAAGGCCTTAATAGTTCTTTCTCCTTAACTTTATCAATTTATATAGTTCTTCTCATACTTCTCTGAATTTCTCCTCATAGAGGAACAATATTCCATCACAATCATAAACCATAATATAGTTCAATTATTCCCCAATTAATGATCACATTATTTGTCATTTTGGAAACTACTAAAAGTAGTTTTTAAAACATATTTTGGTATGTAGTGAGCCTTTCTTTGTGTCTTTGACCTCTTTATGCTCAGTTGGGTTAAAGAATATGTGACTTTTTAAAAGCAATATTTGAAATTAATTTCAAGAACAGTTGGTTTGTTTCATAGTTCTTCCAACATGTATTAATGTGCCTGTTTTCCTTTCCAACATTGACTATTTCTGTCTTTTATCTTCTTTGCCAAATAGATGGTGTGAACTTAAATTTCAGAGTTATTCTAATGTGCATTTATCATATTATTAATTATCTGAAACATTTTTGTATGGAAGTTGATCATTTACAATACATTTTAAAGCTATTCATGTCATTTCATCAATTTTCTCTTGGGGAATAGCTCTTGGTTTTATATCATTTGGCAGGTTGATGGCATAGCAGATAAAATACTTGATTTGGAGCCAAGAAATTCTGAGTTTAAATTCTTTCCCAGCCACTTACTAGCTCTATGACCCTGGGAAAAGTAACTTAAACTCTCCTAGCCATAGATTTTTCATTTTTAAAATGGGGGTAACCATAGCACCTTCCTCAGAGGGTAAGTGTGTATCAAATGCAATAACATATAGAGTACTTTATACAGGATAGATGGGTGGCTCAGTGGGTTAAAAGCCAGACCCAGAGACAGAAGGTCCTGCATTCAAATTTGGCCACTGACACTTTCTAGTTGTGTGACCCTGGACAAGTAACTTAACCACCATTGCCTAGCCCTTGCCAGTCTTCTACCTTGGAACAAATATACAGTATTCATTTTAAAATGGAAGGTAAGGGTTATAAAAACAATAATAAAAAAATTAAGGACTTTGTAAGCCTTAAAGTGCTATATAAAAGCTATCTATTATTGTATTTCTCATATATAGGTATATGTGTTATGTTTAAGTTAATCCTTAATATCTTTGGGGGTATCAGAATGTTGCCAGATATATTTATTTCAAAGTTCTTTCCCCTTAAAATTTCTATTATTCTAGCTGCATTGATATTGTTGGCGCAACACTTTTTACTTTTAATACAGGCTAACAACTATTTCCCCCATTATTATCATCTCCTCTGTCCCTTGATTGACTCATAATTTGTCCTTTAACTAAATTTGTGAAAGTTCTCTCCTATTTTTCAAAATCATATGACTATATTTTTAAATCGCAAAGCCATTTGGAACATAGTGAGTTAAGGGAGTTTTGAATTCTTTTAATTTTAACCCATTTTTATTCTTGCTTTATTCATTATTTCTTTAAGGATTCTAGATTTAATTTTTGTTATGATTTTTTCTGGTTTTTCAAAATAAACTTTTTATATTTTGATATACTATTATGTCTTTTATTAACTTAGAAACTATCATAATTTTTATTTTGTCAGCATTTGTCAGCCAAAGCCAATATTATTTCTACTCTCCCACTATAAATTATTTTGTCAGCTCAACCATAAGCAAAAATATGCCTCAAATCATTTAATAATAATAAATTCTTTATTTTTGGAGTGTCTTGTAGTTGTATGTAAATCTTGATGGTGTCTTGATTGATTAATCTCTGGGTATTTTATATATTGTGTAGATATTTTCAGTGTGATTTCCATTTCTAGAGTTCCTTCTAGCTTTTGGTAGTATTATATAAAAATGTATTCCTGTGGATTTATTTTTTTCTTGATATTTTACTGAAGGTAAGGCTAGGATTTTCTAATTCTCTTTATGGGGGATAACATCAGTTATATCTGTGTCATATATATGTGTGTGCATGTATTTATATATATGTATAAGATTTTACATTTTTATTCTTTAGGTCCTTTTCTCTCTTTTGTCCTAATATGAGACTTTGATGTGCTTTTTCAGGCCATAACTTTTGTGCAGAAGGACCCAAGTGTGGTGAAAATTCCGAGTGCAAAAACTGGAACACTAAAGCAACCTGTGAATGCAAGAGTGGTTATATCTCTATCCAAGGAGACTCTGCATACTGTGAAGGTAAACACAATACTTAACAGAGTCATTTCTGTGAAACCTCTGAGAAATGTAATGTCAAGTGCAAGATTGATGGGAAGAAGCTGTCACAGGGCTCAGATTTTATGCTGTTCCAAATGATGATTCCTTTGGGGTTACCTCTGCATACCTGAGGTGCCAAGCAAATAGAAATTATATCTTGGGATATTCCAGTATCTTATGTTCCATCTTATTCTGAACTGCTTAAAACAAATCTAACACAAATGAGGGTGATTAGAGGAAAGCTAAAGCAATGACAGAATGGAGAGATTGATGAGTATCTGTGTGCTGTTGTTGTCTGGCCTCAGCTAAATCAAGAGAAAAATAAATATCAATATATTTGGAGGAAGGTATCAATTCCTTGTAGTCCATGATGAATATCTATTGAAATAAGCCTATGTTTGGAAGGATCCCTTTGTGGTCGGTCATGGTAATTATTGTCTCCTAAATTTTTGACATCTTTAAGGGCAAAATTTATCATCATTTTTTTCTTCTAGTATTTGCTTTTTAGAACCTCCTAAAATGTTTAGACCCTGCTAAAATGTTCTAAGCAGTTGGTATATGTTTCAGTTTCTTTGGCACCTTAAATGTTAGAAATAGAGAAGCCTAAGAACCTTAGTCTTAAAGGTCTTGAGCTCTGGGATCTTTCAGTACTGTGTCTCAACTTCAGATGTACAACCTGTCCCTTTGATTCCAAAGCCAATAATATTTCTATTCTACTACTTAGAATATAATAGATGGGCTGTTCATATTAAAATATGTTTTTCCTGCTTTGGTTAAAAATGGCAAAGATATCTTGAATGTTCTCAACAGCATTGGATATTTGTCTAGTGTTGATTTAATATTTATTGTTACCAATAGTGGTGAGTTTCTAACCATTTTCTCATTATGGCCAAAATCTGCAATGCCATGACATTATTCTTTCAGTAACTTAACACCTCCCATGAAGATAGTCTTCATGATCATTATTTTGAAATCTTTCTGAAATTTTTTTTCTTTCTTTTACTACTTAAGCTGGTGTTAAGTTCTTGGTCTATAGTAATCATCCTAACTATTCCCTCTCTGAAGAGTTTTCCCGCTAACTCCAGGCATTGTAATGGCAACTGATGTATAGTTGTCCTCCTTCACCCTTGGTTTTCTTGGTAGTTCAGTTTTATAGACTTGTTCTTGCTTAGAGAAATTCATCTTCTGGCCAACCGAACCCACCAGGTTTCAGTTTTGCCTGCTAGTTACTAACTTTCAAGTTCTTCTAATATTTTTTGCTGAATCTTTTCTTTTGCAAGTACATAAATATTTCCTAGACTTCATGGCTCCTTGATCCTCAAAATGTGGTTACTACTTCTCTAATGTTAGATTATTTACATTAATGTAATTTTTTTATTTTTTTGGAACTCTTTTGTTGGTGTATTTTCTATCAGAAAATCAACAATGTTACTCATAATCTTTGGTGTAGGTATTCATCTCACAGAGTATATTGAACACTCGACCACTCCTCCTATTCACCCTCCAAAAAAAGCACAAGGCTTATAGTACTCACAAGACTCATGGGATTATAGACCTAGGATTGGAGAGAATCACACAGGCTATCTAGTACCCTCTCAATTTACAGATATTTAGACTAATGTCTAAGAGGTTAAGTGACTTTCCCTTTCCCTTAGAGTTAGCCTTCTTCTTCCCTTAGTTACCCTCTAAGAGGAATCCTAGAGAAAGTTGTTGGCATGGATTCTGCAATTTGTTTGGAAGTCTTGATGTGGTTTGTTGATTTTTCTATTTTGCTATCTATCTGCTTACAAATGAAGGCAGAGTGGCCCAGTGGAAAGATCAGGCGCTCTGGAGGCAGAGTCTGTGCTCAAATTCTGCCTCTGATGAATTTTACAAATGGTACCTTGCTCTGGTGACTTTAACCTTCCTATGCCTTAGTTTTTCTTCTTTTCCAAACCCTTATTTTCATCGGTGTTAATCCTAGAACAGAAGAACAGAAAGGACTAGGCAATTAGGGTTAAGTCACTTGCCAGGGCCAAACAGACTGAGTTTTTCTTAATTATAGAATAAGAGGGTTAGACTTGCTGATCCTAGAGGTTTAATCTCTCTACCTCTAAATCAATGATTGTATAATCTTAGTGTAAGAGCAACCCAATGACCATGGTTGAATCCATAGAACTGTGATTCTAAATTCAATTAACATTCATCAGATAACCATACTGTGCAATGCTCTGAGGATACAAATAAGAATAACAGATACAGTCCCTGCCTTCAGGAAGCTTAAAATCTACTGAAGATACATGCAAAATGATTCCTTATACAAACTGGAAAACACAGAGATGAGGATTAAAATGAATCCTCAAACAAAAGGAAACTGGAAAACTGAGAGATGAGGAATAACCAGGGAGTATCCAGAGCGGGGGTCCCCCCTCCTTCATGTTCTGTGGGGTTCAAACAAGTAGGGCTCCAGATGGAAAGTGATGAGTTAGTTAAGATATCTAGATTCCAGCCCTTAATAAAACAAAGCTTTTGGAATCGTTTAATGCTCTCTTCTATCCCCCCAAAAAGAAGGGAGAAGAGGCTGAAGGACTTGGAAGGGTGCTGAGTATCTAAAGCTGAGATAACAGCAAAATGATGAGATTTCAGAGGATGAATTTATCCTGGGTTTAAAGTTCATCATGTTCATCATGTTTGAAGTTCAAACCAAGCAATACTTGAGATGGAAAATGGAGAGATGGTCCCATTAGGTTGTAAGCTTCAATCAGAGCATGGACTATCTTTTATTTCTGTATCCTTAGTGTCTGGCATATGATAGTCCCTTAAGAAATGCCTTTGACTGACATTGAATGGCTGCAGCCTCTGTGACTTCCACTCAAGGGGTTCTTTGATGGTGTTATCAAGTTCATTTTTACCATTTGACATTTACAACTCTGTCACAAAAAGAAGAGCAGTATAGTGGATAGAGAAATACTCTGGCAGCAAAGAAGATCAGAGTTCAAGTTCTCTGCCTGACATATTGGTTGTGTGATGTTGGGCAAGGCAATTAACCTATCTGGGTCCCAGTCTAATCTCTTAGATTTTCAGTGGCCAAATAAAAGTAGATCTGCATTGGCAAAGGGCATTTCTTTATTTTTATTAATTTAAATTTATTTATCTATTTGTTTGTTCCACTGGAATTCCCAGATAACTCACTCTGTCCCCAAAGAAGACATCACCTGACAAAAGATATATGTATAAATACAATTACATCTTCTATCTATCAGTTTCTTCTTCGGAGGTGAACATACATATTTCTTTATGTAGCGTTCTCTGAATCAGTGTCCAGCACTTGACTATAAATCCTGTGTTTTTCTTTTTCCTCAGACTTGTCTGACTCAACTCCTGTGGCAGGGATATGACCCATTTCTGTGTCTCTATTAAAGTTCATCCCACTTCTATGGTCTTTTTCTTGCTATATTTAGTTTTTGGCTGTTTCTCTGACTTCATTTCCATACACTTTCTCAGCCTGGAGGTAGCAGAGAAGCCCACTAAACATAAAAAGAACTTGGGGAGTCTGAGTTATGCTTGATGCCATTGGTTTTCCTGCCTTACAAAGAATAAGGTTCTAGAGAGGGGCCATAGATATGTTATTACTATTATTTTTTTTAAAACTCTTACCTTCTGTCTTAGAATCAATACTAAGTATTGGTTCCAAGGCAGAAGAGTGGTAAGGGCTAGCAATTGTGATTAAGTGACTTGGCTCAAGAAGGGTCTGAGACCAGATTTGAACACAGGACCTCTCATCTCTAGTCTATACACTGAGCCACCTCACTGCCCCTACAGACAGGTTGTTTTTAAAATCACTGAAATAGAAGAAAATGGACCCATATTGTAGATATCCTGATGAACAAGACTGGCTTGGCAATTAAAACAAAATATTTCATACATTATTGGGATTCTCTCTCGAGAAGGCTCTTCCTGTTCTCAGTGGAAAAAATAGGCACAAAAGCCTTTTCATTTTCCTTAACTTCCTAGGGTCTCAGTTGAGATATGTTATATTAAGACACTCCTTCTATACCACTGCAATTGCAGAAGAGACCACTGTAGACAGTATCAGTGCTCCTAGCTAATCAATAGAGGATAATAAGGCCCTTTGTCAGCTCAGATACAATTCACAGCACTCCTTTTCATTTTGTCTTATCCGAATCAGGCAGGAGCATTTCCCGCATTGAAAAGTGCTTTGGATTGGTTTTTTTAGTGTCTTATGAATCCAGAGGCAGCAGGACCTGTATGTTTTCCTTTGTGACATTTTCCACAATGACCAGACCTTAAGAAGTGTCTTGTAAAAATTGGGAAAGTTCAGTAGCTTAGCTGATCTGCTAATATTGCTGTCATACTGCAAGTAAGTAGAATTTAAATTGAGTGTGATTTAAATCCTGATCTCAAAGTTATTTCTTAAATATTGATCATCTAGACGTTGAGTTCAGATAAACATATTTCTTTTTTAAAAAGGGGGGATTTACAGTGTTTCTCTACTTTTATAGCCATTGAGGGGGACTTCCAAGACTAATGGAATGTGTGGAAGTCAGTGTGGTATAGGGAAGAAAACTCTGGCTCTGAAGTCATAAAATCTAGGTTCAAATCCCACCTGACATTACCTTTGTGAGTCAGGGAAGTTTTCACTTAACTCTTTGAGTCTCAGTTTTCCCATCTGTAAAATGAAGGAGTTAAGAAAAAAATGTTCTCTGAAGTCCCTTGTAACTCTAGTTCTCTTTTCTTGTGATTTAGTTTTAGTATCACTTCTGCTACTACCTGCATCACTTTGTGTAAGTCATTTAACTTTTCAGAGGCTCAGTTTCCTCACCTGCAAAATGAGGAGAAGTTGGATAAGATGGCTTTTTAGGTCCCTTCCAGATTTAAATTTTTGATCCTATAATCTTATATACCAGGCATTGTTCCAGGTGTTGACAATACAAAGACAAAAACAAACAAATCCCTGACCTCCAGGAGCTTACATTTTACTGGGGGTAGAGATATTTAACTGTAAGAAAAAGCTTTCTCATGGGTTGTCTTGATTTATCCTTATAATAACCCTCTGGTATATACAAGGGGACTTGCATGATTCCTACTTTACAGATGAAACCACTAAGCCTTTGAGAATTTGCAATTTACCCTAGGTTACAGGACTAATAAGTAGCAAAGTCAAGACTAGAATCCAGGTTTACTGATTTCTCAGGTTACTATATTTTTCATTAAACTATAACATCTCTTGAATACAAAAGGTCTCAAAAAACTGAGTGGAAGAAATAAAGAGAAAGCTCTTGATTATTGGAATCAATTTCTGTCTCTTCTAGATCACCTAATTGGTCCATTATCAAATCCAATAATCAACTGTAGGGTCTACATTAGTGTGCCCAGCCATTAGAAAGATTGCCCTGGCCAAGTGCCCTCAACCCTCTTCTTTGACTGGAAAGTCATTGTTCTATAGAAATGGTAGGCTCTGAAGATTGGGGCGGAAGTCATAATAAGCATCTTCATTCAGAGCACCGACACTGCTTCTGGGAAACCAGATTATTTTCCTGAGGATAAGTTAGGATCTGTGATTGGCTAAGGGGTCTAAGCCCTCTACCCCCATTAAGGAGGAGGAATTCAGCAAAGGAGAGAAATGTTGATATCATGACCTTGGGCAAATGAGTCAACCTCTCTTGGTTTTAGTTCATTCATCTATAAAATGGAATCCATTATCACAAAATACCCTTCCAGATATAAAATCTATGATTATATTTTCACTCTGTATTTCTTAGATTTATGGGAACTTTTTGGTCTCTATATTTTCTCTTGTCATGCTATATTGGCTTAAGATGGAACCATAGGTAGGAATAAGTTTTCCTACAAAAAGGGCCTTAAATAGGCAACATTACAGTTATATGGTCAATATACATCACTCCTATAATCTGTATAGAATGTCAGGGCAAGAACACAATTATTCTCCAAGGATGTTGAATCCTCCTTTGAATCAAATGAAAAGGTAAGAAGAGAGGGGAAGTATGGATGATGAACAAAGTTACCTGAGTTCTAAACCTTGAATTAATTCCTGGAGATATATTAGGTGAGGGTGTCAGAATACCCTCTTTACTCCAAGTCTTATTGTCCTAGTTTATCACTTGGTATAGGTTCCTTAATGGGCCATCAAATATCAATACTTTTAAGAAATAGACTCTTAGCTTGAATCTACATTTCTGCCAAAGAGATACAGGTATTCTGTCATTTTGCCAAAAGTATAAAAATTAGTAGGATTTTAAGCATCATGACATCAATCAGTTATTTTAACCAAATTACAAGGGCCAATAGCTTTGTTTCCCTTTATGCTTAATGATCTTTTATAATTTTTTTGATATAACTCAAATCACATTTTTATTTTTCCCTTTAAAAAAGATTTATTGATACCTTTTTTATATCAGTCATTTCCTGTTATGTCCCACATTAAACCCTCCTTTGTATCAATGAAACATAATTAAATAAAACCAACTGTCCCTTGTATGCAACATTCTTATCTTTTAGTCCCCACTTTTATACTAGGAAATTAGACATCATCATTTGTCCTCTGAGATCAAGATTGATCACAGCAGTTAAAAAGTCTTTACCCTCAAGACGTTTACATTTTATTGGGGAATAGGAAGAAACAAAATAAAACTTTCATCTAGGTTGTCTCTTTTTATCCTTATAGTAATCTCATGTAGTAAAATCTGTGATTATTTCCCGAGTTCATCTAAGAAGCACCTAGAAGACACAATGGGCAGTGCTCTGAATCCGGACCTAGGAAGACTTGGATTCAAATTTAGTACCAGATTCTTAATGGCTATGTGACCCTGTGCAAGCCATTTAATCTTTGACTACTTCAGTTTCCTCATCTGTAAAATAGGAAGATAATATGCTTCTACCTCCCAGAGTTAGCATGAGGATAAAGAGAGATGACATTTGTAAAGTTCTTTGCATATCTTAAAGTGCTATATAAATGTTAGCTATTTTAATGTCTAGAGGTAGCTATGGCCTAGTGATTAAGAGCAATGGGACTAGAATCAGGAATACTTGAGTTCAAATCCAGTCTTAGACACTTCCTACCTGTGTGACCCTGGACAAGGTACATAACTTCTGATTGCCAGACAAAAGAATCCATTGTACCCACTGGAGAAGGAAATGGCAAACCATTTCAATATCCTTGCTAAGAAAACTGAACAGATAGCTGCAGTCTATGGGGTCACAGAGTTGGACACAAGTGAACAGCAACAATTTTAGTGTCATTTTCATGTCATTTTAATCATGATGCAAGCTGTATTCTTGGTTCTACTTACTTCCCTCTGTGCTAGTTCATAGAAGTCCTTAACATATTTCTCCTAATTACTAATATTAGTGGTTTCTCATGGCACAGGAGTAATTCTTTTTATTTATGTACCACATTGGCCTCCTACATTATTGCTATCACCAAAAAGTACTCTCATTGATACTTCACCATATGTGGAACTTATCTTCATGTCTTTAATTTCTTATATTTACATGATGTTTTAGAACTTAAAGATTGTTTTTTTAAATCTCCATTAAACTCATTTAATCTTTTCAAAAACTCTAAGAGATGCCGAGGGGGTAAAATTATTTACCCCCCCAACCCCAAATTTTACATATTAGATAGCAACTAGTATATCCAGAACTTAAACTCAGGATTTCTGGCATCAAATTCAATGCATTTGCTACTGCTTTAAATTACCTCTTTATGTAAAATACTCAGCAGTTGACAAATGCAAGTTGCTGGATAAGGTTGAAAAATTTCAAAGATCTGGGAGGAAGGTGTTGGAATCTAAACATGGATTTCATTTTTGTTTAAGGAAGTGATTAATGTGCTGATATTAGCATGTACCTGAGGAGGATAGAGAATGTTTTTTGGCGCAAGTAAATCAAGAAATGTTTCATAATGATAACTTAGGAAGGTTTAAAATAACCAAAATCTCAAACAAGGAAATATAGACCTCAATATAAGATAGCTAAGCCAACCTGGGTTTATTGAGAAGGTCCATCCATTTGTCTGCCTGTCTGTCTGTCTGTCTTTCTATCTTTCTCTTTAGTCTGTCTGCCTCTCTATCTATATCTATCTGTCTGTGTCTGTCTGTCTATCTATCTATATCTATCTGTCTGTCTGTTTATCTTGTCTGTATTTCTATTTATGTATCAAGTCTGTCTGTCTATCTGTCTGTCTGTCTGTTTATCTATCAAGTCTGTCTGTATATCTAGTCTGTTTGTATGTCTCTCTATCTATCATCTAGCTATCTATGGAACTAGCTATTAATATATCTCCCTTCTTTTTTCCTTCCCTCCCTATCATCTATCTAGGCATTCATGGAAGATAGTAGAAATAGTTCAGGTCCTATGGATCCCCAGTTGGAATTGGGCACCCTTCTGGAGAGTTGGGGGGAAGAAAATACTTTCTCCCCTAAACCTAAGGTCTAGTGAATTTTTGTAGTGTGCATATATGGGTCTAGCAATAATAGGTACTGGGAGAAGGAAATAAGGAGTCTGGACATGGGAACTGGTGCTGATTTATAATAGTAGTAAAAATGAAGACTCCTGGGAAAGAAATACTTTTTTTAATGGGGAGGGGAGGCTATTGGGGACATTACAATGGGAAAAGGTGGCATATAGGTTTTTAAGGGTTTAATGCTTGGTGACAGGTGTGGAGTCAAGTTAGACAAAGATCATGGCTTGACTTTGTCACATTCAAAGGCAGCATGTGGTCTTTCAACGTTCAAACTCAAATACAGAGTGTCTCTATTCCTTCTGTCATCTAAAAGTCACCTTGACCTGCCTCTGCCTACACTAAATTACAAAAGGTCTATGAGACAGGAGGTTCACTCCAACTCCTGTCAGCGGGAGCACTCCTGATGTCATCTTGACTACCTTCAATAAACTTCATGGAATTTTTGGTGTAGCAGAGAGGTGCCATTTGACAGTCTTATGATTTTAAACTACATTAAAAGAATAATATAAAGGGTAAGAGAAGTAGCAATTTCACTGCACACCACATTGTCAGAACAACCCTTCAGTACTAAATCCAGTTCTAGGTACCATATTTGAGATCAAATATTGACAAGCTGAAATAGACTCAGAGGAGAGAGAATAGGAGATGGTGAAGGGACAAGGAACCAGGAATTTTGCTTGAAAAAATGAAGACTCAGGGTTATGATTGCTATTTTCAAATATTTGAAGGGATTTATAATTGAGATGAGATTTCTTCATGTAATTCTAGAGAACAGAATGAGGATCCGTAGTTGAATGTTACAGGAAAGAAAACTTCTGCTGAATACAATATAAAGAAGAAGCTTCAAACAATTAAAAGCTGTTCCAAATTGGAGTGGGATGACTTGTGAAACAATGGGATTCATGTCATTGGAAATATGCAAGCAGACACTGGGTTATAGTTGTGAAGGATGTTACCAAGGAGATTCCTGAATCGGGTAGGGGATGGGATCAGATCATTTCTGTCTCTCCCAAGGCTAAATTTCCATGTTTCTATGAGAGTGTATTCCTAGTTAGCTAAAGATAATCCGAAATTCCCATTTTGTTTCAGGTATTCATGCACACATTACCAAAATACAGCAGTGTTAGAATCCCTGGAGCCTGGGCTCCAAATTGTGTTTTGGTGACTGCTAACTTGGAGTACAAAAACACTACTATTAGCTATCCACTGATTTAGAATCCTGCAGGGAGGATCCATTTCCTATGAGATCCATCCTAGGCTCATTTTTGTGACTATTGGATCTTAAATCAATGGAGTTTTTTGCCATAGGAATGTGAGTTTCAATGTGACTCATCTGAAAAATGAAATGTTGGGCACTAAGCGTGGATAGACCATTAGGTCTGGAGTGAGGAAGACATGAGTTCAAATGCATATTTAGACACTATCTTTGCAACCTTAGATAAGTCACTTAACTCTGTTTGCCTCAGTTTCAGCAGCTGTAAAATGAATTGGAGAAGGAAATGGCAAACTTTAAATGAGGTCATGAAGAGTTAGGCATGACTGAAAGTGACTGTCAAAGGAAAACAAGATGAGGGTGATGAGGCGGCTTACCTGGGATACCATGAAGCTATTTAACAGTTTAAGGGCAATGCAATGTTATTTTTAATCTGAGATTTTGAGGTCACGTTTGGTGACTTTATCAGTTAATGTCAGTGACTGTTCCCTGGAGCCAAGCACCATCTTTTTATTAGTTGCTCCAACAGGTATTCGAGGGCTTCTATTATCTTTCAATTTGGAAGAAATTAGAACTAGTTTCTCAGTCTCATTCCATTTGGCTATCCCCAGTGGATTTAAGACACTTTCTAGTTGCTGTCTAGACAGCCTCACTACCAATATTTTCTAGCAAGGATATCAAGAGGGAAATCAGAAAACCAGGGGTAGTGAAATGGGTCCCCATTTTTCTTCTTGTCTCTGCTATTTCCCTCTAAAAGTAGGACTTCGGTACTATTTTTAGGGACTTTAAAAGGGCCATCTGTGGTCCAGCTTGTTCATTTGAAACTGACTATCTTTGATAATCTAGAGAAGCCCATCTTTCTATAATATATTACCTTTTTGTCTATTAATTAGTCAATAAAAAATAAAAAAAATAAATGCTACTATTTGTCAGATGTTTTGTTAAATTTAGATGTGTTAGTCATTGTCTAGTGCAAAGATTTGAAAACTGGTTAAAGTTGAAAATTTCCCAAGGTTGAAGATGGAGGGAAGTGCTGGCATCTAAAAATAGGGTTCCATACCCAATGCAATGGACTGTACTAGTAGTAGCAATATGATAATCCAGGACATTCCTGAAGGACTTCTGAGAAAGAATGCTATTCACATTGATAGAACTATGGGAGTAGAAATGCAAAAGAAAAACTTATGACAACTTATCACGTGATTATATGAATATATGATTTGGGGTTTCAGTTCTATGGTAAAAATCAATGATATGGAAACAGGTATCAAGTGATAACATTTGTACAACCCAGTTTAATTGCTTCTCAGCTCTGGGAGTGGGGAGGGAAGAGGAGAGGGAAAGAAATAAATCATGTAAACAAGGAAAAATATTTAAAAAATTAAAATAAAAGAAGAAAGTAAAAAATAAAGAAACTCAATGTGAGATTTTATATTTGTCCCTATTAAAGTGTATTTAATTTGTATTACACAACAATAAATAAAAATAAAAATGGGGTTCCATTTTTGTTTAAGGAAGTGAGTAGGGTGCTGATAGCTTATATACTAGGAAGATAGAGAATGTTATTTGACACAAGTGAATAAAGATAATATTGCATAATGATGACTTAGGAATGTTTGAATAGCCAGAGTCCCTAACAAAGCAATATGGAGCTCCCCACAAAATAGTTAAGCAAGAAGAGAATGTTACCTCTTTCCATCTATTAATTAATTATCAATCAATCAATAAGGCAATAAGAAGACAGTGTGCCAGAATAGCTAAGGTCTTAGCCTTTAGGTATTTTGATTCCTGATTCTGAATCTACTATTCAGCTCTCATGTCTCTGCTGACTCAAGTTATCACCAACCTCTATGTCGTGACTCCTATGCCTCTTATTTTTTTTCTAAAGATGATCTGAAAGTACTTGGTGACCAGATATGACAATGACGTCCTTTTGCTACTTTTGCCTTTTAAAAGAACATCCCATTAATATTTCTTCTGACTTATGGTACATAGTGTTTTAGAACTTTATGGGGTCTCCTTGAAAGACATTTTGCATTAAGTGTGATACTTAGCATTTTTATGTGACTTAAAAAGGTAAAGAAGTCACAGAGGCCACATGAAATTAAGGCAATAAGAATAAAAGTCAGTCCACCTTGGTTTTGGTTTCTAAACTGATACTACTATTGTCAGCCACTTGAATTCTCTTGGACTTAGTTCTTTTCATTTAAGAAAGTTGAATCTTAAATATCTTTCTTGTACCATTCTCCATCCTCATTCTTTCATTTCTGTCAGTCCATTCCAGACAAATAAGTTGTACATATTCCATAAAAATAATGTTATAGACAGTGGTGCATTGGATTGGATGCATAAGAAGTGGTGGCTAAGGACATGTTAAGCCATTATAAGTATTAGTCATTTATAAATTGGGTTCCATAAGCTAGGGACTGCCAGAGTTGAAAGATACTATCAATCTCATCTAATATACTGCCAGCCTCCCCATTTTACAGTGGAACAAATCCCAAGGTCATATAAGAAGCCATTGATAGAGTTTGAATTAGGAATTTAGTCTTCGGAACTTCTAGTCTTGAGTTATTTTTGCTATGCCATTTTAATAAAATCAAATTTAGAAGGGACTTCTTTAGACTATTATGTTTTAGGAATGTAGGAGGAATGTAAGATCATTCAACAGAAGAATATGATGTATTTCTTTTTTTAAAAAAGATATTTTATTTTATTAACTACACATAATAACAATTTTCTACATAAGTTTTCTGAAGTTATAAGATCAAAATTGTCTCCCTCCCTCCTTTCCCTCTCCTCTCTCAGAGAACGTAAGCAATTTGATCTGGGTTATACATATATTGTCCTGCAAAACCCATTTTCATAATGTTTTTTGTTGTAAGAGAATAATCATATAAAATCAAAACCCCCAAATCAAAACCCATATAAACTAAAGTGAAAAATAGTATACTTTGATCCGTTTTCAGGCTCTAACAGTTCTTTCTCTGGAGATAGAATGCTTTGTATTAACTCTTCAGAATTGTCCTATATCATTGTATTGCTGAGAACAGCTAAGCCTTTCACAGTTCATCAACCCACAATATTGCTAATCCTGTGAGCAATGTTCTTCTGGTTCTGCTTATTTCACTCTACATCAGTTCGTGTAGGTCTTTCCAGCTTTTTCTGAAATCATCCTTTTCATTTCTTATAGCACAATAGTATTCTGTCAGCATCGCATACTGCAATTTGTTTAGCCATTCCTCAATTGATGGACATCCCCTCAATTTCCAGGTCTTTGCCACCACAAAAAGTACTGCTATAAATATTTTTGTACAAGTAGGTTCTTTCCTCCCCCCTTTTTTGTCGCTGGGATATATAATGTGATTTTTTACCCCACTGAACTTATTATAATCATGTTAAAAATAAGTTAATCAAGGTTTATTTAGCATCTACTATATTCTAGGTGAATATACTGATGCTACAAAGTCACAAATGAAACAATTCCTGTCCTGAAATAGTTTATATTTTACTGAAGGAAGCTGATTATATACATAAAAATCAATATAAAATAAATACAGTATAATTTGAAGGAGGAAGAACTAGTAATTGGGGTGATCAAAAAAGGTTTTGTGTAGAAAGTGGGGACTGGACTGACCTAAGGCAGTGGTGGACAAACATTTTAAAGAAGGGGCCAAAGGAAAAGAAATGTTCATCTGTCAGTCTGTTTCTAAGGCAATTCTTTTGAAGTTTCATCGTATTGTATCCTACTCATTGTATTCGTAAGATTAGGAAAAATATCTCACTGCCTGATAGAACATTTCAGGGGGCTGCACCTGGCCCATGGGCTGTAGTTTGCCCATCACTGTTCTAAGGAAACCAGAAATTCTGATTCATTGGTGTCAACCTCAAGTAGAAAGGGAGGTCACTAATCCATACACAAGAACTTGTGAGGGCTGAATATCAATTTTTAAAACCACATATTAATGTTATCTGTTTTATTGTATTTTTAATTATCTTATAAACATTTCCAAATTATATTTTAATCTGGTCTGAGCCATACTAAAGATCATTTTGTGGGCCACTGGTCCTTCTGTCCTAATAGATTAGAGATGGGGAAGAGAAATGCATTTCATACATCCAAAGACAGGAGATAAAATATCAGACCTTATAGAAATGAATGAATTAGAAAATAGCACAATGGCATACAATAAAATAATTATTACAAAAATTTATTCAGAGAATAAATTGCCCAAAATTTATGGAAAGTGAAGGTGGGATGTTAGGAAGAACAATAGATTGGATGAAATTATCAGGGAATTCTTCAAGGAGGAAGCAAATGTTGAAAAATGGATGACAGAGAAGATGGAGAAGACAAACATAAACAAAGACATAGTTGTGGAAACTGCAGTCATTCCCAAAGCAAACTTCAGAGTCCTGCTTAGAGAATCTATGCCATGTAGACAGGAGCAGAAAAACTTATAGGATCATAAAAGTAAAGGTACAAGGAACCTGAGAGTTTAGCTAGTTCATCTCTCTCTTTTTATACATGGGGAAATCAAGTCCCAGGAAGGCCAAATGACTTGTCAGAAGTCACATAAGTAGCAAATGGTAGGAATTGAACACATGTTTTGGGATCTACTACCTATCTTTCTACAGCACCATATTGCATTTTTTTAATAGAGAAGTAACAGCTACATTGCAGAGGATTCCTCATTCTTGGACTAGGGGTGGGGTGCTCTAATGAGTATTTTAGAAAGATTAGTCTGCTGCTGGTGGGTGGTTTGGGTTAGACCTAAGGCATAGAGGATCAAGGTGAAGGCTACTTTTGGCAGGGACACATGCTGTAATTCAGGCATGAGGTAAGGAGCATGGTGGGAGGCCAATAGGGAAAGATGAAATGAAATGGGAACTAATACTGAAGGTCATTTGGAAATCATATGGATCTCAGTTACTTGGATGCTACATATACATAGCATCAAACCTCTAGCTAGATACTTAGAGACATCTGGATGGTTGAATTTTTAAATTTTCATTGAGAGCTTGGCATCTTTTTAACAACAGTTTTTATGGGGGAAAATATTGCCATCCTGAAATATACATATACATTTTAAAACGGTCTTTCCTAACAGGGTTCAAATGACACCCCTCTATCTTTACTGTAATTTATCTTTTTTTTTCTTTTTGAGTTTATTAAAAGGATTTGTAGAAAGGAGTTTATCCTAAGATACCAGGGACTTGCCCCCATTTATCTCTTCTGTGTATTGCTTTTCCCTGCTCTTGTTGCTGCTGAAAACAGAATTTTGTCTTCTGCTCCAAACACCTGGTTTCTCATTACTCTCACTGAGAGCTACTGGGAGTCTCACTAAGGAAATTTAGTTTGGCAGATAGGTTGCAGAAGAGTATTTATTATTCTTGTTGTATTCTCCCATAACGTCCTGTTTATTTTTTTTTTCATTGAGGAAATAGCTAGTGTTGGCAAAGTTACCTGTTGGTGTGAGTGTGTATACACACACACACACAAATACATGCATATACATATATGTATAAATATACACATATGTACATGTCTGTATATATAAACATATATTTATATACATATATACATTATATATACATACACACACCAAGTTATAATTTCATCACTGTAGGGATTTTTGGCGAAAAAACTTCTATTGAAATAGATTATCACAGAGGCAGCTGGATGGCTCAGTGGATTGAGAGCCAGGCGCAGAGAGGGAGGTCCTAGGTTCAAATCTTGCCTCAGATACTTCCCAGCTGTATGACCCTGGGCAAGTCACTTAACCCCCATTGTCTAGCCCTTACCACTCTTCTGTCTTGGAGCCAATATACAGTATTGACTCCAAAACAGAAGGTAAGGGTTTAAAAAAAATAAAAGAAATAGATTATCATAATTATAGTCTTAGATAAGTATACTGACCCAGGGTCAGAAAACTGATTTGAATCATAGGGAGACCTTGAACCCAGCTCTTCATGACTCTGAGACTGTCTTTCTACTCACTCTGACAGCTGCTTCTCTATATTTTCCACATGTGTTTTTTCTTCTGCATTCATGCTAGACACACTAAGTGCTAAATGTTGGAGTAGCAGCCCTTATATGAAATTTGGATAAGCTACCATCCCTGCCCCCTTGGAATTTAAACTAGTTGAGGGATAAGACACTTTACAGATATTTATAATTCAAATTTTACTGATGAGGACTTTGAAGAGGTATAAAATTAAGTATTCTGGTATAGCGGAAAGAACATTGAATGTGGAGCCAATTATACCAGGGTTTCAGTACCACCTTGGAACTTACCACATGTATAACCTTGGACAGTTCCCTTTTTTGCCCTTGGTCTCACTTTTTTTCTTATGTAAAATGAGGCTAGTCTGGATGTCCAATAGGTTCTTTCCAACTCTAGATCTCTGTACTTATGGAAGTTATTAACTAGAGGGTTCAGGGAAGATTTTGTGGATAAATTGATCTCTGAGTTGAGCTTTGTGGATGGATAAGAATCTGTCCTAGGCATAAGGAAGGATGTAAACGGAGGCATTGGGGCATGAAAATTAGAAATATGTTCAGAATCAAGAGTGGCAGAGAACAGTATCAAAAATCCTGAGTTGAAATCCTTGCGCTGTCAGTTAAGATCTATATGACCTCATACCAGTCATTTAATCTTTCTGAGTCTCATTTTCTTCTTCTGTAAAGTAAGGGGGCTGGACTGGATGACCTGACTAAATCTATGAGACTCTCACATTAAATAGGCTAGTTTGGCTAGAACATAATATACACAGAATGGGATAATATGAAGTATAGCTAGAGAGAAAGGTAGAGCCTGATAACAGCAGTCTTTGATTGCCAAACAAAGAAATTCAGTCTTGTTATGTACTGGCAATAAGAAGTTACTAAAGATATTTGAGCAAAGGAATCAAGTGTTTATACATATATATATATATATGTATATATATATTCATAATAAGTCATAAACAAGTTTTTATTATGCTCTAGGCACTGGGGTTACAAAGACAAGAGGAAATGAGTTTATGTCCCCAAGAAGCTCATATTTGAATGGGACTACAATATGTACATTTGATAATTATGGTAATGTCTCTGTTTTTGGGTCTGTTAAGTTTGACAAGTCTAGGATATCCAAAAATAGAGATCATTCTGGTGGCAATCAGAAGAGATTTTATCTCTTAGAAGACAGAAGAGAATAAAGCCAGAATATCCTATTAGGAGGTCATGTATGTTATCCAGAGAATTTGATTAAATATCTGTATTCAGATAGCAACAGAAGTAACAGAGAGGAGGACACAAAGAGGAGGGATATTACAGGTGAAGAATTGATAGGTTTTATTATTATTTATTTATTAAATTTATAGTATTTATTATTAATGTTAACTGATTGGAAATGAAAGATGAAGGAAGAGTTGAAAATACCCTGAGATTATGAACATGGAAATATTTAGAGTATCTATGTTTAAACTAATAAATAAAAGCAGAGAAATGACACCACATATTTCTTTAATTTTATTTTTTTCAATAAAAAAGCATTTAATTGTTTGCTTCCCTCTTAGCTCTACCCCATTGGGATAGGAAGAAACCCTCATAACAAATATGTTTATGAACACATTTCAATTGCTTTACAAATTAGAACAGTCTTACACCAATGACCAGGTTTGTTTACCAGATTAACTATGCATAGTTAAGCAAAATATAATTCTATAGTACTCCAAATAACACCTCTACAATAAAACAACATAGATTCAGTAAGGTGCACTTAATCACCAAAGGACTGATGATGGGCAAGGTTTTTATTCTGAATCAGTTAAAAGATTGTCTTCTAGATACAAACAATAAATGGAAGAAGAGGTCTTGGAAGGTTAGGAGAAGTGAGTTACCATCAATGATGAGATTGAATTTCAATATTATTCTTGGCTTTCATGGCCAGTCATTGTTTTGCTTTCTACAATGACCTGAGCTTCTTGGATCTTTGTGCTTCTTTACTACACCATCTGGAAATGTATCATTTGAATTGGGAGCACTTAATGAAACTTGGATTGAGAGCAATGTTCTACAATAGTTTAGTAATGCTTGAGACTGAAGTATACATTTTGATATTATGAAAGAAAATCAGTGATGGATTTTGGTCGTGAAATGTAATATATGCCATTAATTATTCTTCTGGAAGAGAAAATTTGAGTTCAAGAGTCACTCCTTCAAAAACAGGAATCCTGTGGGCCTGGAGTGTCCACATGAAAAAAACATGTATTGCTTTCATCTGGTTCCGCTTTTATCCCTGGAATTGATTCTACCACCTAATGCTGGATTTCCTTGATAATTCATTGGAACATCTGAAACTCAGCCTCTGAATCTTCTGTAGACAACTTTTTCAAGAGGGTTAACAGTGAAATGGAGGATGGAAATGGCATAGTAGTAATGTGGAATAGAATGCTAATCCATTTTTTAAAAGAATTTAGGATATTAAACATGTTGGCAGCAAAATGGAAAGGAATGAGTAGAGTGGGGAAACTCAACTCTGAGGAGGGAGTGGCTAGGGTAAGATCCTGCTGGATAGTATAAGGACTGTAATAAAAAGTTTAGATAAGGGGATTCACTTTAATGAGAAATAGGAAGGCTTCTTCTGTGACCAGAGGGAAGAAGGAGATAAAGGATAATGATACTGAGTGGTATTCAGGAGTGAAGGTGGGGGATTCAGAGAACTCACCCCAGATGATCTCAATCTTCTCAGTGAAGTCGAAAGTTCACTCATCTGCCAGTAAGGGGCACTGGGGAAGCCAACATTTAATTGTCTTTGAAATTGAGATTGCTGGGAAGAATGAGATAGGAAGTCATAAAGGTATAGGGAAAGGATTCTTGAGTGGCAAAAAGGGCCCATTTAAGGATATGTACTACATGTTGATAGTTGGTAAAATCAGCATTTTTTGATTATTTTCTCCCTCACTGGCAAGTAACCCTGGAGGAGGTAATCCTGGAGGATTAGAGAAATCAGAAGGAGATAGTTATCTAGAGATGAGGATTCAAAAGCTTAGAAATTAGAAGAACTAGGTTAAAGTGGCCTGTCAGGGTGTTACAAGAAAAGCCAAGAGTGGCAATGCAGTGGAAGAGCAAAAGGGAATAATGGTCACCAAAAGGACAAGGAGAACATAAGGAAGCTACTAGGGGGATATGGGGATTTGATCAGATAGTAGAATTTCAAAGTTCCAGTTCTTGAAATCATTTTCCCTGGGCCCATTCACTTATTCCCATTTACGCCCAACTCACATGTATTCTTCAAACCAGTGGCACTTTTTCCCTTTCAAATAAAACTTTCTTATGACATCTAGGTGGTCTCCCAAAGAAAGAGTTTATCAATAATGTCTATTCTTTGTGTCTTATTCTCCTACCTTAAAAGCTTCCTTTCTCATGCCATAGGATGTGGCTCATTTCTAGCTCTTAGATATATCTCCTAGGTTACAAAGCACCAATTTAACAAAGTGAAGGTATAGGACAGATAATTACATACACAGAAGAATATTTATGAGAACACAATACAGTCAAAAATACTTTCCCCGTTGCTGAGCCCCACTTTTTCCCTGTTTCTCTTGTTTTTCTTGAGCAAAACCCTCTTTTGGCTACAGGAATTTTCATTCACTATCCCCATGCCTGGAATTAATTTCTTCCTCAGCTCTACCTTTTGGATTCCATATCTGCCTTGTAGTATACAGAATTGGGGTCATATAGTTTTTTCTAGCTTTGGCCTTCAAGTCACAGCTAAAATTCTTCCTTCTAAAGTGAGCCTTTACCATTTGAGAGTCTTCTCTCTGTACCTAATTTCCTATTCATCCTTTATATAGCTTGATTGTTGCTATGGTTTGCATGCCCCATTAGATTGTCAGCTCCTTAAAGTCAAGGATTGTCTTTTGCTTTTCTGTATATCCCAGCACTTATCACAGCTTCAAGCACATAATATGAGCTTAATAAATGTCTGTTGAGTCATTAACCAGTACAATTCCAAGAGATGGTGAGGTTAAAGAGATTCTGCTATGGCTGAATTTGTAATAGAAGTGTAGAGGTTGGACAGTTTTGTGGTTAGGCTATTAGAAAGGTTACTAGCATGAATGCTGAAGTCCTCGAGGATATGACAAGAGATGGGTTGGAGAGAAAGACTTGAGCCTCAAGTCACTGAGAAATGTAGGAAAGTGACCTAAAAGTTGGTAGATAAAACAATAAAACTGGAGAGTGGTGATATAAAGAGAATGCATGCATCTTAAGAGGAGACAGGTCATTAAAATGGTGGTGAAAGAATGGAAGTTAAATAGAAATAAAGCACAAAAAAATCTTACCTTTCTTCTTTTCAGTTGAGAGGAGTAGAAGACAGAGTATCCTTAGTGAAAATGATTATAAGCAATGTGGCACCCTTAGGGCAGAAGCAGTTTTAAGTAGTAAAAGAAGCTTTCAGGAATTGTAGTTGAAAAATTTGGGTAGATGAAGGATAGATTGATAGTCATTATAAATTGTTTATTATCATCAATGACATATACAAGAAGGGACATGAAAAGACATCATCAAAACATGAATAAGTGGAAAAGGAAGTGGGTCTTTCATGTAGGGAGAAAGAGAGATAATGTGATGCTTATATTTACAATATTTAAAAGATCTTGAGATCATCCTCCAGGTCATTTGTTATGTATTCTGGGGGAGGATTTATAGAACAACAAGGAAAAGAATTACATAGGATGAGAAGGTGTGGATGGGTTATGAGCTATTTCAGTGTAGGGAGTATAGGTAACAATGAAATTATGGATCCATTGAAGTATAATTAAGAGGATTTGGGAGGTGATAGAATGGGCATATTGTGTGTATCTTAGATATTAAGACTAGATGACTGTAACCTGAAGAGATAGTGATAGAGGTAAACTAATATGACATAGTCCACTGACAAAACTTAACCAATAGGAGACTCAACAGTTAACTAGAAGTAGCTGTGCATAGCCTTAGTGTTGGGAAGACCTAAGTTCAAATATTGCTTCAGACACTTATTAGCCACATAACACTGGGTAAATCACTTAAATGTTTTTTCAGACTCAATTTCCTTATCTATAAAATTGGATATTTTGGATTAGATGATTTGTAAGATATCTTCTGTTCTAGTTGTGTGATCCCGTTATCCTATACAGCCTGCAAGCAATGGCCACAGCAAGACCAAAACCTTAGTGTAATCAGGTTGAAGCGAACAAATATTTCATGCATAACTACTTATTCATTATTATTCCTGGATTGAATATGAACTTTTAAAACTCGAATCTCCACCCTTATATTTTGTTTCTAGTTTTCTTAAAGACCACTTAAAGAAGTTCATTGTTCTAGACTTCAACATTGCAGAAGACCCTCCAAGGCTATTAGAGTGGATTCACATCCCCCTCCTCCCATTAGAATAATATAAGTTCCAGGAGGACAGAGACTACTGTACTTGCTTGCATTTGTGTCTCCAGTTCTTCTGTGGTGCCTGAAACATTGTATATACTCAATAAAACTTCTATCTTCCTAAATGTGTAAATATGAGGGAAATAAACTTGTGGCCTAAGTAACTCAGCATCATTGAACCTGGATCCCTGGTTGATCCCAGAGTGCCTTGAATCGTCCCTTTCCCCTTAACCATTTTCCAGGAAGAGAGGGAACCTCCAAGATCATGGTTCAATGTCCAGCTCATTGGAAATTCCTGACATTCTCCACAATTGCATCTAAAATAGTCTTTACAATCCCTGGAGTCCAGAGAAGGTGGGGGTCCATATGTTTATGTCCTCACTTCTGTATCAGCATCACATGGGTTGGGGGGACCTATGCATAGACCAGTTGACCTTCCTTGAAAGGGACCTGGTGGCCCAGTGGATGGAGGGTTGGATTTGGATGGTTACATGCTTACTTACTATATGGATTTTTAAATGTAAGAAAATCTGAGTTCAAATTTGACCTCCAATACACACCAACCGTGTGATTCTGAGCAAGTCATTTAACCTCTGATTGCCTCAGTTTCCTCAACTGTAAAATGGGGCTAATACTAATACCTATCTCAAAGGATTATTATAAGAATCAAATGAAATAAAATTGGTTTTTAAGAAGCAATTTGCACAGTGTGTAGAGCATTTCAGGTTCTATATAAATGCTTATTCTCTTCCCTTTCCTTATTTCCTAGCTGAAGAGGGTGGTGCTACTTTTGTTTCCAATCTAAAATTAACCAATTTTCAGATATCCAATTGTCTCCCTATTTTTGACCCGTGAGAATTAACCATTTGGTCTGGAGGAATTATGGGTTCCAACTATGTTGCTTAGTCTAAGTCTTATGACTTGGTTCTGACTCAGAGGGAGTAAATAGGAATCCTAATCTAATGGACGGGCAAAGTACATGAACCAAAAGCTGGAATATTATATATAAAGATATAAAGGCAAACAGCAGCATATCCAGGCCACCCAACTTGGTTCATTCATCCTTTCAAAATCTGTCCTATTATATGAATAATGGTTTCTAAACACACTATTTTTCTGCCTTGCTCTAGGGACTGCCCTTCTCGAAGTCCAAGTGACTTGGGGCCATCTTGAATGATTGGCAGTATAAATTCAGTTCAACAAATATTTATTAAGTATTTACTATGTGTCAGGCATTGACAAAGTAGCATTTAAAATAAGGGACCAACCACCTTTTGATTCTCCAATCCACTCTCATTGGGGTCTTGAATGTTTAACCTAAAACCAGATGTGGCTATTTTAGAGCATTTTTGTACCACTTGATTAACAAGGAAATTTGAGAAAATAAGGGTTGCCTCCTTCCTTCATCATTCACTCCCTGACCTATTGGCTGAGATTAATCTTCTTATTCACTCCATATTCACAGATCTTTATTGTGACAAGGTAATTTCAACCCAGAGCCTTCATGTACCACCAGTAATTATAGATGGATAAGATGACTGCCTTCTTCGGTGTACCCTTCCTTCTCAAATGTTCCTGCGTACTCTTCAGATCCCTTTGGTGGATTATTTTTCCCTGTGAGAATGTAAGCTTGTGGAAGGCAAATACTTTCTTTTTGCTTATATTTGTAATCCCAGGGCTTTCTATAGTACTTTACACATACCAAGCACTTAATAAACACATTTCCTTCCTTCCTCCTTCCAAAGGTGATAGAGATGCCTCCATTACCTAGTAGACTGGCAGGCATGTGGACTTAAGGAGAAGATACAAGATATGGTAAAAACTTTGCATGCTTCAAATTTGGTAGAACCCTTCCATTAACATTATTCCTCTAAGCCATGGCCCTGAGTATTGAAGAAATGTTTGTAGGTTAAAGAAATTGTACAAACTCATAGCCTGACTGATATGATTTAATCATTATGTAGCATGAAAAGAGCCTTCCAAGACCATCCTGGAAGGCCATCATTGAGGCAGGGTAGTCATGGAACACAAGCAATTATCACTAATATACTTAGGGAATTGAGGTAGACAATTGGTTAAATATCAGGCTTTCTGGTTCTAATAACTTTCTGGGCTGAACCTCTGCTTCTGGTTTTCCTACTCTGTTTGGCTTCTTGGATTTCAATTTTCTGAAAATTCCTTGACACCATGTGGGCTTGACTTTTGTCCAATTCGTCATTCAGACCCTTTTTACCCTGAGGTAGAGCTTGTCTTTCCCTTGTCCAAGTGTTTCTAAAATTGCCTGCCTATATTTGCCCTACCTTGGGTAGGATATTACACATTAGTACTTTAGAATGAGGCTCCATGAAGTTTCTTCCCAGGTGTTTTACTTTGGATACTGTTGTTTTTTTGATGGTAGCTGTGGGTTCCACAGGCTCCTGTTGGGAGAGCCATAGTAGGCATTTGGTTGATCAGTGCAGGAATCCGAGGATGTCATAGCCACAGATGTCTTGGTACTGTTGTTCCTCAAGGCTGGGCAGAATAATAAATTTTCTTTAGGGAGAAAAGAAATTTTTCATAGGATACACTTAAATAAAAAAAGGAAGAAATAGAGGGAGAAATAGAACATTCTTCAGCTATAATGAGGAAACACTGGATTTCCAAGCATTGTTTGGGAATTTTTGGAAGAACAGATGAATCATGCAAAATTCTGGGGACTAGATGATTAGAAAGTGGTTCCAATGTGTGCTTACTAGTCCCTTAGTGCTTGTTGTACTACATTTGATGTTTGCACTTATCTCTATGCACTTACCACTTATTATTTTATATGACAGCTATTTGTGCGTATCCTATCCCATCTGAATTTAAGATCAAGGGAGGCATACTTCCTAAGTTATCTAACTTTTTCATCTTCCCCCAGCATCTAGCAAAATGCTCGCTAAACATAGTAGGAATATAATGTGTTTATTAAATTGAGTTATTGAATTGTCAAAGTCAGACAACAAACACACTATAATTCTTGCTTCAGTAGGTAATTCTTCACACATGAGCATGAATTTCTATGAACCTGTACTTTACCATTCTGATTCAGGATTTTAAAAAATAAGTAGAAAAATATAGTATCTCTTATTTATTTCAGACTCACAGTGTGGGTACACTTACTAAACTTACACCCTCAATTTTCTTTTTTTTAAAACCCTTATCTTTTGTCTCTTAGAATCAATATTTTGTATTGGTTAGGGGGAAGAAGAGAGGTAAGGTAGGCAATGGAGATTAAGTGACTAGCCTATGGTCACACAGCTAGGAGGTGTCTGAGGCTTGATTTAGACCCAGGACTTCCTGTCTCTAGGTCTGGTTCTCAATCCACTGAGCTACTTAATTGCCTCATCTCAATTATTTTTGATGGGTTGTGATTATAATTTGATATTCCTCTCAGATTCCCATCCATAGACCACAGTGGATTGAGTGAATGCTAATATGGTCAAGCTTCAATAATTCACACTAAGTGGAGGGAGTCTACTCTGAATGAGTAAAAGTTTAAATTCTTGATTTTTTTAAAAAAGGAAATGTGACTTTGATAATTGAAACTAAATACTAGTGTAATACTCTTTTCAGAAAGGAAAGGATACCTTGGACATGCAGTAGTCTCCTGAGATTCATATTATTTTTCTTCCCATCTTTTGAGACAAAACAATATCAGTTTGTGGTAGGACTAAAAGGATTGCTTAGGAGAGAACTGCTCTGGAGGGTAAAGGATGTGACATTTCTCTCAGCAGCTCAGATGAACAGAAGGAACTGTAGAATCAATAGAAAGTAGAGAGAGGAGTTGTGGATAGAGGACCAAATGAAGTGAGATCTAGTATGGCAGTTTGAAAAGCAGGCAGAGATGTAGGTTATCTTCCCCCAAGACCCTGCTGCTATAGAAAAAGAAAGCAAGATGGAGGTATCCATCCAGAGATAAAGAGGTAAAGGCTAATCTATTAAATGGTGACTGGTCACAAAATGAACCATTCTAGGTCATCAGCCAGATGTAACTTGTACCATTTTCCAAGCTTGTTCCATTATTCTGTTATAAATTACATTTTTTTTCTTGGTACTAGTCTTACTTAACCCACGAATATGAATTTTCCTTTACCTATTGGTTTGCGGAATAAGGGTATAGGGACAGTTCTGGAGAAATTGACACCTTCCCACATTCAATTTTTCCTCCTATCTTTAAATGAGGATATTAATTGCAAATCATTCATATATTTTAAAATGATGCCTTCTGGGGCAATATTAACTTGAAGCTGAGATTTCATTCTACCCTATCAGACTAAGAGCCTAACCTTTTGTTTTGCTCTGTAATTTGGAATCTGACCCAATTAGAACCATGGGACCTTCAGGCTCAACTGCAAAGCCTAATGTCTCACTAGTCAAGTATTTCCACATAGGGTCATCCTGTATCAACTTGAATGAATCTGAACAATTTATTTGTAATCATTACCTTATTTGTTCTTATGAAAATGGATGCTCTTAAAGGGCTCATATACAGTTGTTTTTCTTGTCTAGGTTAAACGGCTCCCTTTATATCCTCTGCTTTCTTTGCCATGTAAGATAAAACATCCCCATTCCCCCTCAATCCATCTATAATATGGTTTCTAAAGTTCAGCTGAAAGGTAGGATTATTTATAAATTTCAGAAGATCTAATTCAAAATTAACACACTAAAGGAAGAGGGAATTTTTATAATAAATAATTATATATATATATAAATTTATAATAAGTATTTTCATAATAAAAAAAGAGTAAAGTGAAGGCATTTGTGTATGTCTTCCTCATGTAGCTCTTATCTAGTTTAAAAGGAGGGACATTTATTTTTGCTTTTCTTTGAATCCCTAACATTTAGCACAGTTCTTGGCACATAATAGGCACTTTAATAAATTTTTAATGATTGATCAACTTCCTATTCTGGTCATAAATGTCATGGATGTTTTTGTTCCACTTTTTGAAGTCTAATCTCTGTTGATAATACAGCATAGCCTGTTCACACCTACTATACATTATTGTCTGAATATGTCAGCTATAATTTGATTTGATCCAGCTCGGCCACAAGAAATAAAACAAAGATTGGCTTTTTAAAAAGTAGTAATGATAAAAGTAAGAGCATGAGAGATAATCCAGTGAAGTGAATAGAGAACCCACCTCTGAACCTCAATTTAATTCCCATCTCCTCTGGCCCCTGCAGACTGTGTGTCCCTAGATAAGTCATTTAACCTTCCAGTGCTGTAGCCAGCTGCCTCTAAGATGGGTAAGGTCTAAAGGCTGTGGTAATCCCTCTGAGGAACTCTGCATACCAATGAAATCATCGATCTGTTAAAAAAAATAGCAACCATTTTACATTCTCTACATCTTTCTAGCTGACAAAGGAGTTTGCTCACAATAGTACAATGAAAAAAGTTTATAAGAATTTCTGTCTTCAGTTTGCAGGTGAGGAAAATAAAACAATTCAATTTAACAAGTTGAATTCCAGGCAAAATAGCAGTAGTGGATGGAGATCTGGTCTTATAATCAGATAGAACTAATTTCAAGTCCCACCTCAAACAGCTATTAGTTTTGTAACCCTACATTTATCACTTGAACTTTCAAATTTAGGAGTTGTTAATCGTGTGTGTTTGTGTGTGTGTGTGTGTGTGTGTGTGTGTGTGTGTTGAAATTTATAGCCTCCTGCCTCAATTAATATTTTTAAATATATAAAATTTAAAAATACAGGATTACAAAGGAAATTGATTTTGTTGATTCATCAATCAAACCATTAACATTTTTTAAGTGCCTACTTTGTGCTAAGTACTGGCTGTATCAAACTACATATCAGTTTCTATCAATCTATCTACATCTATCTCTATCTGCCTATCTAGAAAGAAACCCTGCATCAATGTAGTTTCTAAAAGTCTAATTTGCTGAGAAAGAATTGATAATCATTGGAAAAGAATGTTTCCTCATTGTGAGTTCCTTATACCAGTGAAATTCCTGGTCCAGTCCTATTATCCTGTTCTGTCTTTTAAAGGTCAGCTAAGCAAAGAGGATAAAATGAAAAAAAAAATGTCCTTGTCCTCAAGGAACTTATATTCTACTGGAGTTGAGATGAAGTGGGTCACAGACAATACAATGTGTTCATTAAAAAGTAATTTAAAGTATTATCAAGAGGAAGAGATATTAAGGATTTAAACAAGTGTCATACAGTAGTTTGCACTTGAAGTGAGATGAGGAACAGATGAAAGCATGTTCTAGAATGGGGATCTTTAAGCTCCAAGTCCTGCTCCTTGATCATTTGACCTGCTATACCATTAGTAGGGTATGCTTCTTGGAATTACCAAGGATAGGAGTACCACAAATGAAATCAAATAATTGAGTTTTTTTTTATAGAGGAAAAAAACTTTAAAAGGAAAGACAAATGATTTACAATAAAGGATTAACTGGAAACCTTTTAGGTGTACTTGGTTTCTAGTTGATTGAACCAAATTCTTTTCTTGAAAGGTCAATGAGTTTGTGATTCTTAACCAATCTGAAGAAGCAACTGCTTTTTTGGTTTATAAATCTCCATTTAATTAACATAGGGAAGAGTTGAATGTAATTAATGTGTGGTTTTCTGAAGAATAAAAATATACCACATGACATAAACCCAGACACTCACACAAAAGATACTGTTCCCTCTAAAACAAAAGCAAAACAAAAAATCAAACCATATTACTAAAAATGTATACTGGACATCTAAAATTAGATATTGCAGTGGACTTGAATTTGCGAATATCTCACATTTTTGGCTGGAAATGTATTGTCTCTTATTGTATTTCATTACATTTCACTATGAATTAAACTGTTTTTATTTTTTGTTTTGAAAATATTTTTGTTTTTATCCTGTCTGGCTATCAGGAAAGAGGTAAAATAAAATCTTGATTAGTTGGAAATGAGAAATAGCATTTCAATTAATTGAACTTTTAAAAATTAATTGAAGTTTCTACCTACTAAACCTATTTCTTTCCCCGAAAATAGTGTAATTTTTTCCCCTGAAATGCCTGGCTATCTTTTTATCTTCTTAGGAAATATAATACTTTAAGCATTGTTCAGCCTGTACACTATTGCTCTCCTCTCTATGTCTACCTAAAAAAATGCACAGATCTGATTATGTCATTCTTTTCATCAAGATTATCCAATGGTTCCCTTCTGCCTATCAGATAAAGAGCTAATTCTTTAGCTTACTATCCAAGCCCTTCATAGCTTAATGCTACCTTTCTTTTCCTTTCCACAACAAAATGTGGTAAGTCCTCAAAAGAGATGAGAGTACCAGGTCATCTTTCTTATCTCCTGAGGAACCTGTATGTGGACAAAGAAACAACAGCTAGAACTGAACTTGGAAGAAGTGACTGTTTTAAAATTGGAAAATGAGTAGAGCCAGGCTGTATATTGTCACCTTATTTATGTAACTCGTATAATTCAGAAAGCATCATGTGAAATTCCAGGCTGGAAGCATCAAGAAGAAAAATTAAAGTTACTGGGAGTAATATCAACAGCATTAGATGTGCAGATGATACCACTCTGATGGCAAAGTAAAGGAGAATTAAGAAGCCTCTTGATGAAGGTGAAAGTGTAAAAGCTGGAATGAACTTTAAAATAAAGCACCCCTCCAAAAAAGCAATCCTAAGATCTTGGCACCTGGTCACATCACTTCCTTGCAAGAAGAGGGAGAATAAATGGAAGCAGTGTCAGCTTTTATATTTTGGAGTCAAAGATCACCGCAGACAGTGACTGCAGCCATGAAATTAAAAGATATTTGCTTGTTGGAAGGAAAGCTATGGCAAATCTAGACAATATACTAAAAAGCAGAGCTATCACCTAGCTGACAAAGACCTTTATAAGTCAAAGCTATGGTTTTTCCGGGAGCAATGCAGAGCTGTGAGAGTTGGATTATAAGGAAAGCGGAGTACTGCAGAATTATGGTGCTAGAGAAGACTTGGAGACAGCAAGGAGATACAATCAGTCACGACTTCAAGAAATTAATTTCAACTATTCACTGAAAGGTCAAATACCAAAGCTGAAACTTAAATACTTTGGCCACCTAATGAGAAGGCAAGATTCACTGGAAGACCCCCTCATGTTGGGAAAGATTGAAGGCAGAAAGGGAACAGTAGAGGATGAGATGGACAGATAGTGTCATGGGAACAATGAACATGAATTTGGATAGATTTTGAGACGCAGTAGAGAATGGAAGAGTCTGGCATGCCATGGTCCATGAGATCGTAGATATGGCTGAATGACAGACCAGCAACCTTTTCTTTCCAGTTTTATGCTAAATGACTACCTCTTATACTCCATTCATTCATTCAAAGTACATCTTATCCAATAGTCTTAGCCAGTTCCTGAATGTTTATTACTTGCTTCACTCAATCACCTTCAACTTTTCTCCAAATCATTAAATTAAAATGAATGTTTATAAAAAAACAACAGAGTTTCCTGATAAAACAGGTACCTCTGAAAACCAAAATAGAGTCAGATTTAATGGCACCCAGTTAAAACCTCTGCCTTATTTTTTCATTGTCATTCCGAGAAGTAGTATGGTAGGAGAAGTAGGAGAAGTCCATGGTTTTATGTCAGTTAGTGCTTAGGTGGAGGATGAAGCAGGTCTTGCTTGGTTTATGTCATTGCAACTTTGTGACCTTAACTTCTCTTTTTCTTAGTTGTCTCCTTTGTCAAATGAGGCTGATAACACCTTCCCTACTCATATCATAGGGTTTTTATTTAGAAGAATGTGAGATTACAGAATGTTATTGTCCAGATTACCTTTGAGATCATCTGGCCCAACTCTTCATCAAAGCTAAAAAAAAATGAAGTAAAGAGAAATGAAAAGGCTCGCCATATTTATTTAGTTAAGTAATTGCAGAAATGAGTCTCAGAGCCAATTATCCTAACTGCCAGGCTAACACAGAGATAATAGAAATGAAAATATTTTCAAAACATGTAATGAAAAAAATATAATGGGCATTTTTCTTTTGAAAAACTTTATCTAAATGAAAATTTTATAAATCAAACACTTTACAAATTCATTATGTACCTTTGGTATTGAAAATTTGTATAACAAAGTATCCTTTTGTAGCAGGTATTATCACTACCTTCACATTTGTAATTAAATCTATATTTCCTTTTTATACCTTTTCCCTAGGACTTCTTGCTATCATTGGCTGAAGGAGTTTGAAATTGGAGCTAAGTTATTGTTATTTGTTATTTGTTAAGTAGATTGTTTTTTGCCCATGTTTTTTTAAATTATTAGATAGCATTCAGATTTATTCTATGCTTTGAACATCTTAAATTATTAGTTGTGTTTCACAGGCTCACTTAGCATTAATGTCAAAGTTTTCTTAAAACTTCTTTGGAAAGAATGGCTTTCATAACCTTCTACCATTTTAGCCAGTTTTCTATTTTATGTGCTGACTCATTTCATTAGTGATGAGCCATTGCCATCTGATATCTTCTCAGTGGTCCATGAGAAACTGGTGACACCTTAATGGTCAACCTTTAAGTGAAACGTTCATTCAAAATGAGAAAAGAAAAAATTACTTAGTTTTAAAAGAATGTACAGTTTCTTTGAATGGAATTACTCCCTGTCACACTTTTTGTCCTAGTCAAAGTGACCTGTTAGCTGTTTCTAGTACAGTGTATTTATTGCTCATCTTAGCTTTTCCTCATGTCTAGAATTTTTTCTCTCTTCATCTCTGTTTAGAATATCTGGCATCCCTCAAAACATAGCTCCTTCATGAGCCCTTTCCTGATTGCCAACTGTTAGTGATCATTTCCTCTTGAACTTAAATTACTTAGTTTATGCTTTGATTTTATTTATTTAGGTAGATATCATTTCTACCAGTAGAATATAAGTTCCTTGAGGGCACTTTGTCTTTGTATCCCTAGAACTATATATCCCAAACTTGTACAAAGTGGGCTCTTCATAAATGCTCCATACTTACTGAAATCATTATAGAATCTAGTCAGACCACATTTAAGTCTAGATATCACCTATTAAGTGGAACATTGTCAGACCAGTTGTATGTCTAGAAGACAATGCCCAGGAGGCTGATACATTTGGAGAGTTTGCCATGTGAGACTCAGAGGAAACCTGGGAGTAGAAGTAAGCCATAGGAGATGCAGTAACAGTTGGCTTTCAGTATTTGAGAGTACAATGGGGAAGAGATGAGAGTTGTTCTATCTGGTCCTAGAGGGCAGAAGTAGGAGTAATAAAGAATGCTTTAAGGAAATTCTTTATTCATTTTTGCCTGATTGTCTTCCCTTGGTATTTTTTCTAAGCTCATTATTCACTTCTAATGTCTTCAGCATCATCTTTAATGCATCCTCTCTCAGCAAATAGCTGCATCTTCCATTTTACTGAGGAAATCAGGCATCCAAAGAATTGTCCCGTTTTTTTTCTATTCCACTCTGCAAAACAGCTATATATCTATCCATCCTTTAAAAATGTTACTTCTGTCTAAGTATTAATACTGTGTGTTGGTTCCAAGGCAGAAGAATAGTAAGGGCGAGGAAGTAGGGATCAAGTGATTTGCCCAGGGTTTCACAGTTAGGAAGTGTCTGAGGATAGATTTGAATGCAAGACATCGCATATGTAGGCCTGGCTTTCAATCCATCAAATCACCTTGCTAACCCAAATTCATCCGCTTTTTCCCCCCCTTCCAGGCTCCTAGAGAATAAGGTAAATCATCCCATTTCCTAGAATTCTCCTTCTAATTGTGCCTTTAATTTTGTTCATTCCCTTCTCTTTCTCACCCTTATTCATTCACTTTCTTTCTTGTCAATGAATTATAGACTTTAGGAACTTAAAGGGACTCCAGCAGTCATTTGATAAAATATATATGAAAGGAACCCCCCACTATAAAATATTTGACAAATGATCATCCAACCTCTGTTTAAAGACCTCTAAGGAAGACAAACCCAATCACTTCTCTAGAGAGCCCATTCTGCTACTAGATAGCTCTCGTTAAAAATTTTTTTTTCTTTTGGATATGAAGTCTAAATTGACCACTTTGCAACATCAACTTCTTTCAGACCACACAGAACAAGTCTAATTCTTTCTGTACAACATAGCTCTTCATATAATAAAATTTACCTATCATATCTCCACCTTGAGTATTTTCTTCTCTAGGCTAAAAATGTCTAGTTCTTTAAATTGATTCTCATATAACATGGTTTCAATGTTCTTCATGGTTGCTTTCCTTCTTTGGAAACCTTCCAGTTTATTAATCAATTTTCAGTCCTTCTATATTTGCTAGGTTCTTTCCTACTGTTTACAGTCTTAAAAATACCTCTTTACATTTTGTCTTAGAATAAATATTATGTATTGGTTCCAATGCAGAAGTGTGTTAACGGCTAGGTGATGGCGGTTAAATGATTCACTCAGAGTCACATAGCTAGGAAGTGTCTGAGATCAGATTTGAGCCCAAGATCTCCTATTTCAACACCTGACTCTCTTTCCACATCGCTGTACCATGTTTACAAACATATCGAGGTTTCCCCTACTCTGAAAAAAATATCTTGACTTTGATCTTCAATCTGACATCCTTTATCTCTTCTCCCTTTCATTGCTAAATTCCTAGAAAGAGTGGTTTACATGTCTGACGTCCATTTCCTATCATCTATTCATTCCCTTATCAGTCTGGTTTTTGTCCTGATCGCTAGCAAAGTTGCTTCAAAATTCAATCATGACCTCTTCTTTTCTATATCCAATGTCTTTTTCTTGGTGCTTTTCCTTCTGGACTTGTCTACACATTTCGATATTATGAATCATTCCTTCCTCTGGTATATGCTTTCCTCTTTTGTTTCATCTCCTCATTCTCCTGTTTGGTTGACCACTTCATCTCAGTCTCCTTTGTTTGTGCATTGGACTTATTTTGTCTCTTGGGGGTCTCCAAGGCCATGAGATGACTCATGGAGAGAAAATAACTAATTCTCTATTTTTTCTCCATGAGCCATCTCATCCTCTCCCATGGGTGCAATTGTTATCTTTATGATTATTCCATCCAGAAATTCTTCCAGCCACTTATATTTATCATGTTAAAACTGGGACTCACAACTATAAATCCATTGCTTCTCCAATTTTAACTATTTCTTTTGAAAACACTTGCCATTCTCCTAGTTACTGGGGTTTAAAATCTTGGAGTCATTTTTGATTCTTCCCATTCCTTCACTTCTAATCACATGCCAAGTCTGTCAATTCTCCTTTCACAACATTTCTTGTATCCACTTCCTTCTGTGGTCACATAGCTACCATCATAGTTTAGACATTTATCTTACATGGATTATCAAAATACCCCCATAATTGTCTTCCTTGTCTTTAATCTCTTCCATATTGAATATATCCTTGACACAGCTGCTCAAATGGTCTTCCTTAACTTTCCAAATGCTTCCACACAAGCCTTTAAATTACAAAAAAAATGTACTTATTTGCATTGACAGAGAGAAGTCCCTCATTGGGAATTTCCTCTCCCAATAAAATCAGGGCTCTGATCCAAAAGGAAAGAAAAAAAATAACGCAGGTCTATTTCACTCCCTTTACTAAGAGAAATGGTGGCTCATTATTTTTAGACAAAATTGGAACTCTTTAGCATTCAAAGCTATCTTTAATTAAACATTATTTCCATCATGCACTCCACCTCCTGATTAAATTGACCTAGTAACTATCTCCTAAGCTTGACTTACCTTCTATATTTATATAAAAAATTCTTGAATGTATCCCTCCTCATTTCTGTACTCCAGAATCTTGTTTTCTTTCCTTTTACCAGGTAAGCTTGTCTTGACTTGTATAGATTTCTCATAACTCTTCTGCTAACAGTTAACTTTGCCTAAATCTCTCCTTTGGAACCATTGCTACTAGCTTTGCATTTTGCTTATCTGAATATGTTTCCTCTCCCTTTAGCTCCTTGAGTGCAGGGACCTTGCCATTTTGTCTTTGGATTACTACAGTGTGCTTTGCACATGGCAGGGGCTTAAGAGATGTTTGTTGAATTGATTCACATCTTTGAAATTGCAAAGCGGCAGATTTTTTATGAATGTCAGGAGAATCTTTGTATCAAGGAGAGCTGTGCCAAAGTAGGATAGCCTTTGGAAGGACCTTTTCACTAGAGATGCTTAGACAGAAGCAGAATGGTGATGGGAGCATCATAGAGAGGTCTATGCTTACCATGTGCAGGCTCTTCTGGATTGTGGATGAGGTCCTCTCCAAATCAGAAATTCTTTGATTCCATGATTATAGTGTGGGCTTGAACTCAGATCAGTCTTTGTATATCTTTGCATATCATATGGGTGTGATTAATCTCATTTTATAAAAAAGACAATGAAATCAAAGGTTCATTAGCTTTTATTTTGTGTTTACTTAGCTGTGTAAATTCTGATTTCCTCCAGTAGAATGTAAGCTATTGGAGAGCAGAGGCCATTAAAAAATTAGCAGTTTCTGACAGTAAAAAATAAATAATTGTATGTTAAAATGAATTGAATAGAACACAGGTATCAAGTTTCTTCAGTTGTTTTTTTTTTTTTTTTTTTACTCATTTCAGTCATGTCCAATTCTTTGAGATTCTGTTCAGGGTTTTCTTGGCAAAGACCCTGGAGTAGTTTAGTATTTTCTTCTCCAGCTCATCTTACAGATTAGGAAACTGAGGCAAACAGCATTAAGTGATTTGTTCAGGGTCACACAACTAATAAGTGTCTGATGTTGTATTTGAATTCAGAAAAATGAATCTATTCTGGTTATCTATGCACTTCACTATCTAGCTGCCACATGGTTTTTAAAGCATTTTATATTTGACCTTATTTGATCCTTAGGAAAACCCTGTGAAGAAGACTCTATCAGTATTGTCTCCATTTTATAGATGAGGAAACCGAGACTGAATGAGGTTAATGATTTCCCCAAAGTCGTACAGCTACAAAAATTTTGAATGCAGGTCTTTTCGACTCCATGTCCAGAGCTTGCTCCATTTCTGCGTAGTGGTTTGCCATGCTCTCCTGACATCACACAGCATAAGGATTTGTTGCTGAGCTCTGAATAATGGGCCATGTTGCCCTAAATAACTCATAGACACAGTGCTATTGCTTTTTTACTCACTGCATGGGAGAGTGTGGTTGGTATCATCATTACCAATTCTAATCCCTTTGGCCATTAAAAACAAGCATCTCTACTGTGTTTACCATTTTTATTAGCTAAGTAGAGAAGAACCCCATTTTGGCAGCTAAATCTCCCTCTTCTCTTGTAGATGTTAATCACTTGAATCCAGAATGGGTTGCACTACCAGCATGATACTTTTGCAAGTATGGATCCACTAGAATAATTGTTTATTCCCTTTAGATACTGATATCTCATACTGGCATGGAACTTTATACTCCCCCTTTTCTTCAAAATCATTTTCACATGCCTCATCTCATTTTACCTTTGGGGCTTTCTAGTCAGTACAGGAATTATTATTTCCATTTACAAATAAAGTAGTGAAAAGTCAAATGACTTATCTAAAGTCTCGTAGAAAATTAATAACAGAGCCATGAATTCTACTCAAGATTCTCACTTCAACTCCCATCAACTTTCCAGCATGCCATATTGATTTATGGGCAGAGCTGTCATGCTTCATTAAGAATTTCCTTTGGGAATAAAGCTGCATTTGTAGAATCTCTTTGACCATGAGGTTAGTGCTAGGAAAAGGGTAAGTAGTATGGTCTTAGAAAGAGAACTCTCCAAGGGAACCAGAGCCTAGGAATGTCTGAGAGGAGATCTGTTCCTGGAACTTTAGAAACAAAACAACTTTGGAATAGGATGATTCCAAAAGTACACTATATTCAGAGTCCAAAGACTTAATGAATGAATCCTAGTTCTAACATTTCTAACTGTATGACTCTGGGAAAATCACTTGTGCCACGGGGTAGCTTTAGAAAATTCAACATAAATTCTCTGAGACTGATTTTCCAGATAAATAAAATTAGAAGGTTATTAGATTATATGAAATCTGAGGTCTCTTGTAGTTCAAAATTCAATGAGAGTTACTGATCAATAAATATTTATTAAGCACTGGCTATGTACCAGACATAGTAGTAGGCATATAACATATAAAGACGAGTGAAAATAGTCCCTTCCCTCAAGCTTAGGGTAGAGAAAATATACATAGATCTGTATGTATTTTTGATGGAAACTAGATTCCAACTGGTATGAAGGAGTGAGTGTATTCCAGGCATTGAGTGTTGCTTTTATTAGAGGCATTGAAATGGATTGGTTATGTTGAATTTCATACACAGTCAGTAGATCTTACAGGGATAAAAGGATCTTAGAGGGCATAAATATGAATAATGTTAAGTCTGGAAAAGTAGTTTCAGACCTGATTATAAAACTCTGTCATTGACAGTGATGATATGCCAACATTAGTACTCACGAGGTGTAGGGCATATTTATTATTTGTAGTCACTGACGTAAATTCATGCAAATGCCCTTTGCACTGGCAGTAGAAAAATTCTTTGGGTCTATAAGGGCTATAGCTTTCTACAATAAATATTCTTGAACTTTAGCCCCTCTTTCTGAAATGAAAGCTCCTTGATATCTATGGTTTTTCTCTCCTCCAGGCATATCATTATGCGTATTACCACCAGCATCAGAGGAAGTTAATTTGGCAGGAGGAAATTAAACTCAATGTCTTATTTTCTATTCCACCAGAAGTGTTGTGCTCAGGGAAAAAAAAATCACCATCCCAAGGTGACAGGTATTGCACAGAATGGACCCAATGTTCCCCTCCTTGTCTTTGTTCCTTCAAAGCCTATTTAGGTTCTGGCAAAGAATGCTGAACATATTTTTATTTAATTTGATGGCATTTGTATGAAGACAAAGAAATTTACATACAAGGTCATTAATTCAGAGTTACAGGCTGCTGAATATGTAAGAAATAATAGTTCCTGGGGCATCTTGAGGCACAGGGAGGCTCAGTCTCCAGGGCCTTGGTGCAATGTGTAGAACTATGAATTGTAGACAAATTTGATTTAAATGCAATCTCAATTATTATAGGCTTTAAAAATGGAATGAGACCAGCTGGTTTCTATTGGAGGAGAGAAAAAAATACAAGATATTAAAGGTGGAGTTTGTAGCTTTGGAATTCTTTTTTTTTTCTCTTAGGTAAAGGGGTATATTTGCTCTTCTATCAGGCAAAGTTAAAAATGACACTGAGTCAGGAGATCCAAGTTCAAGTTTAATTCTTCCACTATATAACTTTGGACCAGTTGCTTCTCCTTGTCAGGTATTAGTGCCTTCATCTATAAAATTAGGAGGTTAGAACTGATGATCTCTAAGGTCTCTGTGCAAATCTATGAGCTCTTCACTCCAATGTGTTTTAGGATAATGGAATGAATTTCTAATGTGGAATTTCAGGCAAGTCAGCCAGTTTTTTTATTCAAAAAGAAAAAAAAGAGCACCCCATGAATCACACTGTGGAGGAAGATGTTTTCTCTGTCTTATTTCCTACTTCTGTACCTAATCCATCTCTTGGTTACCCTCCAAAAAAGTATGTATCCTAAATACGCAGGCCATGTGCCCCTTCCCCATTCAAGTCAATAAATGTTAATTAAATACCTCTTATGTGCCAAGCACTGGATCTCCTTTAATTTGAGAAGTAACATATCATAATAGAAATAATACTTGCAATGGAATCAAATAATCTGTGTTCAAGTTCTGGCTCTATGACCAAGTCATTTAGTTCTCCAAGGTTTTGCTTTCATCCTTGGTTGAGTTGGAGTTGGACTAGATTGCCTGGTGAACATCTTAGATGTCAAACAAGAAGCACACATGGTGCTAGTTACATTCCTGATTACAAGGAACCAGATTAAAATGGAATTGGGATGGCAGTTAGGTGGCTCCATGGCTACAGTGCCAGGTCTGGAGACAGGAGGACCTGGGTTCAAATCCAGCCTCAGATACTTCCTAGTGACCCTGGGCAAGCTACTTTGTCCTAGTTGCCTAATCCTTACCACTCTTCTGCCTTAGAATCAATATTTATTCTAAGACAGAAGTAAGTGTTTAAAAAATGTAATTGAGCAATATTTAACAAAATAAATAAAAATAAAATGAAACATAGATGATATAAATATGTTGTTTTCTAAGTTGATATGTATGCAGAGATCTTTATCTGTGGCTTAGTGGATCACCACTGCTGCATGTAGTTATTGGCAAGTTATCTCCCTCATTAGGATGGGGCCCCTTGAAGGCAGGGGCCACTATTGTCTATTCCCAGAATCTGTCAGACTACCTGGCATATAGTCAGGAGTTAAAAGTGTTTTTCTTTTTAGAGTGACTGTCATTTTTCTTTCTTTTTTTTTCTTTTTTTTAAACCCTTGTACTTCGGTGTATTGGCTCCTAGGTGGAAGAGTGGTAAGGGTGGGCAATGGGGGTCAAGTGACTTGCCCAGGGTCACACAGTTGGGAAGTGTCTGAGGCCGGATTTGAACCTAGGACCTCCCGTCTCTAGGCCTGACTCTCAATCCACTGAGCTACCCAGCTGCCCCTACTTTGTCATTTTTATCTTTGTACCCATGGTATGTAGCCTCCAGTAGTCAATAAATAATTGCTTGAATTGAATGCATAGAGCACTTCATCTTCACCAAGTAATTTTCTAACAGGAACCCTAATTTTATGGATGAGGAAACTAAGAATCTATTGGACCTGATTATTACTTTTTAATAACCCTTACTTTCTGTTTTTAAAATCCACACTAAACATAAACTCCAAGATGTTAGAGTGGGGTAAAGACTCGGCAATGGGAATTAAATGAACTTCCCTAGGGTCACATAACTAGGAAGTGTCTGAGGACAGATTTGAACCCAGAACCTCCAGTCTCTGGGTCTGGCTCTGAATTCACTGAACCACCTGGCTGCTCCAGACACAGAATTCAAATTCTCAAATGCTGAAATGAATATTTTGCTTCTTTACTTTGCTCAATAAGGGCCAAGTTCATATGAATTTCTTATTTCTACAAGTGAAGCCTCTAGGCTCTTCCCTGACAAGATAAGGAATTCTCCATTTGGTATCCTTCTTGGGACTTTGGACCAACCTTGCTCTGACAAAGTAATGATTGAGGGCTACCTTTGCTCAGTGGCATCTACCATTGGTCAGTGCAGATTACTACGAACTTTTTCTAAAAAAAAGTAAAATGTATTTTGATGACAATATTTTTATTGTATCACAATTATAAGATACATTTTGGGAATTTGGTGCATTCAGGATCTCATTAGTAGAGGGATCCCCCTCTTTAAGAACAGTAATAATAGCTTATGCTTATAAATCACTTACCATATGCCATGCACATTATCTTATTTATTCTTCATAACATCCCTGTTAGATGGGTGCTATTATTATCCTAAATTTACCAAATAAGGAAACTGAGGCAAGTAAAGATTAAGTGACTTGCTCAGGGTTACATAGCTAGTTTGTTCCTGAGACTTAGAACTCAGATCTTCCTTTCTCCAGAGCTTTGTCTACTGTGACACTGTCTGCCATCCATGCCTTCTTAAACAATACAATTTTTTTCAATATCCTTCCTCAAATCTTCCAAAGAGGAGAAAGCTAGTGTGCTGGAGGCTTTCCTCTAGAATTGTTAAAATTACATTGACACAAGTCTGACATTTTGGCCATCCATATCTTATTCCTCATGTAACTGCTCCACCTACTTAATGATGCCTTTTATACCATTTCTTATATGCAAATCATTGATGTAATCGAGGGGAGGAAGCATACATCAGAAAATGATCCCTCTTTATTTGTGGTAGGTTGTATTAAAGGCTCTTAAGGGTGTAGGGATCAGAGCTATGGCTAGGATCAGAGAGAATGAATAGCAACACCAACCTGACAAGAGAAAGAATATGATTAGGCAGTGACCTGACTGTGGCAGTTGAATGTGAGTCGCAGTAAAAGTGATTTGTCAGTGATTCTAAGCACGTTTCCCTGCTGGGGTTGAATCTGTCCCTAGGATATAGTCAAATTTCTTGGAGCTTGAGGAGAGTCAAGTTTAGGGCAGCACTTGTTAGTAGGTATCCCCAGACTGTGCAGCTAGCCAGGAAAATTGAGAGTGTGCAGGATTCTAGTGTCTTCCCTTTAGGGTGATTCCAGCTCCAAGAAATAGTACAAAAAGGGAAGAGGAAGAGGAGAAGGAGCTCTCTTAGAAGGGCTATCTCTGAATAGAATAGTTCTGAGGCTCTAGTAGTTTCTACCTAAGAAAACAGTAAGAGCAAGGTAGAGAATAAAAAAACAAAACAAAACTGGACCCAGAAAGAGAGTATGAGAAGAAAAAAAATCAGTCTAAGTCTGCAATAAGGTTCTATGTTCCAAATCCCTATAAAATCACTGGGAGAACGTTGCTATTTTTAAAAATGCACCAATAGACAGGAGCATCTTGAGATGTTTGAAAACACTGGACAGTGTCCCAGTGCAATGAGATGGGTACCATAATTAAAGTCCATGTTTGAATGTTGGCTCTGCTACCTGGGTTATATTGAACAATTTACTTCTATGAACCTCAGTTTCCTCATTTTTAAAATAAAGAGGTTGGACTAGATTTCCTGCCAGTTCTAAATCTATTATTCTAAGACATCTCTTAATGAATTTGGAGCTCAGCACATTATCTGTCCCCAGTCTCTCTCTACCGCTTTCTTTCTCTTCGCATACACAGACATATACATATATCTATTTTTCTTTCTAGTTCTATCTTTATCTCTGTCTCTTGATCAATTCAGTGACTTGCCATTCAACTCCATGTTAGGATCTGGGCAATATACATTCTTCATTTATTTTTTTTTATTTTTATTTTTGTTATTGTTGTTTGTTTTTTTCTCTGTGAACTGCTAAACCAATGCTTTTAAATTAACTATTGATCTTGTTGAGAGGGCTCAATGCAATCAGCACCCAAAGATTTGAAATTAGCTACATCTAGAGATTTAGAGATTTCAAAGGAGGTCCTCTTACATTTGGACTTTGCATAGGACCTCCTCTGTGATGATGCTTCATACTTGATGATAAGACATCTAAGTTTTATGCAGCATTTAATATTGATAACCAGAGCATTATTAAACAAGGCTGTATGGTGGTTAGATTCTAGGAATCTTGTTTGGTTTTCTCATAAGTGTTGTAGATATCTTATTAGAGAAGAGTTTGGATGGCAATACTTCTTTATGTAATTAAATGCTTTCACCTACACAATCATCAAACCAATAATAAGTAGAGTAGGATCTTGTATTTGCTATCATTCTCAATCAACCTTGTGAGTATGACATTGTGGTTGACTATAATTATCTATAATTAAATTGAATTCAATTGAGATTGATTGAATAAATACTAGGAGAAAGACTGCTAGATGTTGGCAATACAAAGAGAAAAACAAAAGATTATTTATTCTTTTCTTCTCTCCTGAAGGATATACTTGCAACATGCATTCTTCTGTTTCTAAAAGAGTTGAGAAAGTAGAAATGTGGGTCAAGAGTGTTTTTTTCCAGTATTTTGTATGTGTGGGATAATATTGTCTATATTTTCCTTTAAAATATTATTCAAATAGCTGAAAAATCTCCCACTGCCCACTGTTAAGATTATGTTGTTTCAGAAGAGATTTCCTCTGTATCTTAAGTACCATCATGATTTCCTCTTTTGCCTTTTTCTTCTTTGACTTCTATTTCTGCACTCTCCTATAGTACTTAGAATACCAAGGTCTTAGAATCCAGAGATAGTAGCTCCATTTTTATCTCTGGTGAGAAGAGATTGCTATAGAAATTGTGGTAGATCTGTTCTGACTGACTTTTATTTGTTATTTTCAGTAGCATATCCCCAACTGAATCAATGCTCTATCCTTGTTGAATACCTTTTTCATGCCATTGTTAAGTGTACCACCTTTTGTTGATGTTAGATAGTCTATAAATATCTTGTTTTGTTTCAATCCAAAATATGAACTATCAGATATACTAGATTTGGACATTTCCCAAAATGCTAGGCTGAAAGCTGGAGCTGGGTAGGTAGAGCATTCAAGACATGGGAGAAATCCCTGGGCAAGCCAAGTGGTGGAATGTTACAAATGAGAAACAATGCAAAGCATTAGTCTTCATTTCCTAAGGGTGCTGAGAGAATTGATTGGCATAATTTGTATAAAATTATGTGTAAACTATGGCACTTATATTGACGTAAGGTGGTATTATTAAAAAGCATACTTCACAGGGGTTTTGCACATAGTATCCCTGGGCTGTGTTTGGGGCCAAACTTTTTTAGGGAGAGGTCTGCAGTGCTGGTTAAGGTCATATACTTTCAATGTCTACTTGAACCAACAGTGATGAAAGACTTTTGGCTTGTGTCCATTAGGTTGGCCAGGAGATCAATGTTTCATGATTATTTCTTTATTTATTGTCCTGTCTCTAAAATAGAAACTAGAGCATGGCAGGCATGGCCATTTCCTGCAGCTAGTTCCTAATTTATTTGTTAATAAAAAGAAAATGTGATTTTTATTTTATCCCACACATTTTTGAAGGCAGAGATGTCACAATAAAACAAATGTAGCAGACATTTAAATAGATGTGTTTGTGTGGAGACATGGAGAGTTGATATATACACAGTTCACAGAGATGTTGCATCTCATATAATTAAAAAGAGTTAAAATCTGATTGACTCTTGTTTTTTGTTTTGCGAGTAGTTTTAAGTAGTTATTCTTCACGGGCAGTTGAGTTATCATTTTTTTCCCCTTTGCTTTCATTGACTACTGTTGAGCTTGGGTCTTTTATACTGAGAGATCCATCTGGAGCCTGAATATGGGCACTGGTGTCCATTGACCAAAAAAAGATTTTAACACACCATACTAGCTATATGGTTGTGCAAGGGCAAATCACTTAACCCTAACTATGGTGGGAAGTGATTCCTCCAAACTGATAAGACCCCAAGACATGCTTCTCTCTGCCTGGTCCTGCTCTGGTTGGCACTGATCCCTTTTTTTCCTGGGTGACCCAGTTCCTTTATTCCCCTCACCCTTGAGTTCCAATCAGAAACCTATTTTTCAGCAATATTTAAATGTCCTAGTCCTTGTTACTGTCTTCCATTGTGTTCTCCCATATCTGGTATATCCCATGTAATCTGCCATTCCTTTGCCCCAGGGAAAAATTTCTAGGTATATATCTGCTCTGGGCTACTTTAGCTATCACTGGTCTTAGCTGTGAGTATTCCTAAAGTGTTTTCTTATAGAGTTAATAAGCTCATTGATTTCAAGATGGGAGAGCCCATTGAAGCGATCTAGTACAACTCTCTCATTTTACAGTTGAGGGAACTGATCTTCAAAGAGTTGAAGTGACTTGTTTATTGTCTCCCAGGTTGTGTCGGAGGCAGTTCTGTATTTTAACCCATATTTTGTGACTCTGAAATCACTGTTCATTCCACTTTTTAAATGTTGTTTCTCTAACCTTTGAACCTGTTTAATGAAACAAACTGAGGCATAGTGGATTAATTCTGAAATGAGGATCATAAAAAAGTAATTAGAATTCTGCAAAAGAGCAGCTATAGTAAATTGTATATAAAGTTGAGTCTTTTGCCTACATCCTCCAATTTTTCTGATCAGACTATTTGAGTGAATATGAAAGCTAGTGAGGAGCAAAGACAAGCTTCCTAAATACCTGCAATTTAAAGGCTAATTCAAAACTGTCCTTTCAGCTCTGATGAAGAACCTATTTTTGCAAAGTACCACATCAGGTGCTGGGCATACAAAAGCAAAATAACAAAAAAAAAAAACTGAAGTGGTGAAGTTGAGCAGATGCATTGGCACTGAGCAGAAAAATTTGGAAATGGGGGAGGAAAGAAATGAACAACCAAAGGAGAGATCCAAAGTTGAATTACATTTGCCCCAAAGCCCCAAAGTGAAAAGAAGTAATAACTTCTCTGTCCATGCTTACAGTGGTTGGCTTATTCCCATTTTCCAAATCTGCTTTTGTATTTACAAGTGAATTAGTTTAAATTTCATATCACAGGGGCCAAGCCCTAGAATAGTTGAACTAAAATTATTCATTGTCCCCTGGAGTGACTCCAGTTATTTTGGTATGGTATCATGCTGAGATTTATATGAAAATGAATTTTAATTTCTAATAAGGTAACCATATGCTTTAGAGTGTGTTGGAACACACTGTCATCAATAATTTTCAGTTCTGACAAATTCAGCTTTGCAGCCATCACTTTTTATTTGAACAACTCATGGAATGAATGGATTATAACCATTTCCCTCTTCTTTCAAATCTGATACAACCATGGTGAGGCTTTTATGATGGGAGGGATTTTCCTTCTCTCCTTATTTCTCTTTTGAATGATGTTCTTTTGCTTTAGTTTCATGTTCCACCAAAGGAGACTAACATCCAGCAGACTTAATGTTATTTTTTCTGCTAATTACTATGAAGAAAATTGATTGTTGGAGGTACAGTCTGCATGAATTGTCCCGAGGAATTAACTTGGCTCATCCTTTTTCAGTGATTAATTGTTATTAATTTCAGTAACTGTGAATAACTAAGAACCTGAGGTGGAGAAGGAATGCCCAATTTGCTGTGCCTCTGAGAAGACACTTATTTTTTTCTTGCCTCAGTTGGCATGTTTTGCTAATAATAATAATTACTATGATAATGGCAACTATGATAATGGCAGTGTGTCATAAGGGAAAAAGTAGAGAACATAAAATCACAGAACTTGACTTAAAATCATGACTTTGCTACTTCCTAATTTATGAGATCTTGAACAAATTTCTCTCTCTCTATACCTTCATTTCCTCATGTTTAAAATGATTGGATTTTGACAAGATGATCTCTTAAGGTCTCTTTCAGCTCTATAGTCTTCTTTTGAATGGACAGTTCTATAGAACTTTCTGTTACAAAGTCTTACATATATTCTTTCATTCACTCCTTACAACAATCCATTTCAAGTTGGTGGTGCAGGTATTGTGAAGGGATGGGACTGACCAGTGATTCCTGGGAAATACCTGGGGAAGGAGCCTCCCTTTTCTGATGCAGATTGGCACCTACTCTGCTACATATAGAGTTACCTGGGGCACTTGGAGGGTAAGATGCTCTGGATCATACAGTTGGTGTCTGTCAGAGCAGGACCTGAGCCAAGACCAGTTGCCTATTCACACTCTTGTTTTTATTTTCATCTTATACATGATAAAACTAAGATACAGAGGTCAAGTGACCTACTCAAGATCTCAGAGGTGGTATGAGACAAAGTGGAAAATTTGGGCTTGTCTTCTTAATCCAGGGACAGTTAGGTGGTTCAGTGGATAGAACTCTGGACTTGGAATCACTAAGACTTATGTTCCTGAGTTTAAATCTGGATTCAAGACACTCAGACACACATACACTAACTGTGTGACTCTGGGTAAGTAACTTAACAATGCTTGTTTTGATTCTTCACCTATAGAATAAGGTGGAGAAAGAAATGGCAAACTACTCCTGTATCTTTGCCAAGAAAATTCCAAAATGGGGTCATAAAGAGTCAAGGATAACTTAGATGACTGAACAACAACTTCTTATTCTAAGTAAAGTATTCTTTAAAAAATATCAATGCCTTTGGATTTTGTACTGTACTCTTTTCTCCTTTACTACTGCCCCCTTAATTGCATATCTTTTCATAATAAATAAAAGGAAAAGCAAGAAAGCAAGACCAACCAACACAGGGATTGTTTCTAATAGTGTTGGACTATCTTCCATATAGTCCCCAAGTCTGTTGCATCAGTAATTCCCTGGCTTCAATACTCATTCAAATTTTGGTTTTGCATTCTTTGTATGGTTATTTTCCATGTTGTCTCATCTCCTAATCTGTTTACTTTGGTCTCCAATAGATCATGTAAGTCCTCCCATGTTTCTTTGAATTTTCTATTTCTCATTTATTATAGCACATTATCTTCTACCTTGAACTAGCAATGCCTTCTTGTTGTCTTACTTTCTAGTAAGTCAGGTCACATCAACAGAATAGTCAACTAAAAAGGATTTGTTGAGAGGATATGGTATTCTCCATAGTAAATGTTATGAGTTTCAAATGAATCTTCTTTTTTTGCCTCTTCACAGTATGGAGATAATTCTGAGTTCTTAAAAGCCATTCCAGTGGAATATAAATTTACTTTGTAGAGATTATGGCATTGTTTTTACAGATGAGGAAAATGAAGCAGAAATTCAGTGACTTTTCTAGGGTTACACAGATATTAAATATTTGAGAATTTGATTCTTGATCTTCCTGATTCTGTCTAGGGAAGTCTCCATTACATAAGACCTTCCCTCTCTCTCTTCCTCCCTTCATTCTTCCACCCCTCCCTCCCTTCCTCCCTCTCTCCTTAAGTTATCTGGTCATAAGTTTACACCAGATGAAACAGTCCAAGGCAGAACCAGTTTTACCCTGAAAATATATGCCATTTTCCTTTTATTCCAACTTAAACTGTATTGGGCTTAAGCTACAACTCATCTCTTTCAACTGTACTCTTTCAGGGAGATAGGTGTAGCAGAACCCCCAAATCCCAGGCCATGTGGTTTCTGTTAGATGAATTTACAGTGTAATTATAGAGAAAAGGCTGACCACATCCACAAAAATTAGAGAGTAGTTTATAATCAGATGTTAAGGGGGGGTAATAAAAAGACTAAGAATGGGAGAAATTGACAGAAGGGAAAAAATCATTTGCTTGGATCAATTAATGATGATTTAATGCAAGAGATGGAATTTGAACTAGGATGTGAAGATTTGGACAGGTGAGGGGGTAAAACCTAACTGGATAAGTGGGGAAGTAAAGAGCATATTAGGATATTATATCTAATGTTATAATACTTATGGGATAAATGTTTTCATTGTTTTCATATTTGTCCATCTCTGATTTGCCCATGGTTACATAACCAGTAGATTTTTGATAGGAAAGAGTTGAACTCAAGTCTTTCAGAATCTAAGGTTGTCCCTCTATCTACTAGGCTGGACCATGCCATCTTTTTCTCTGTACCTGTGTATTGCAAGGAATGTTTCACAGTGATGAAGTCAAACTATACAGATGCGATGATATCATGGGCAGGACTTCTAAATTATACTAAAAATTTTTAGAAGTTTCTGACACACTGAATACTTATGTATGTATCCATACCTGTGTGGGAAGGTGAAGCAAATTAAAAGTCATGAAATCAGAGAATGTCTGACCAGAAAAAAATAGAGTTCGTGCAATCACTTATAAAGTTGGTGGCAGAGAACAGTGTGTAGTCTTTCAGCTTGTGTTGTACCATTTCACAAACCTCACCTAGTTACCATACTGCCTTAAATATAATTATTGTTTATGGTTCGATGGGGATATGATTGGAGATGTAGACTCTAAATGATCATTCTATTGCAAATAATAAAATTAAAATAGGTCTTGATCAATGATACATAAAAAACCCACTTGAATTGCTTATTGGCTATGGGAGGGGAGAGGGAGGAGGAGAGGGAAAAATACGAATCATGTAACTATGGAAAAATAAATTAATCAAGTAAATAAATAATTTTTAAAAATGTGAAAATATAGTTGCTGTTTAATGGTTGAATTTTGGATAGAATGACAAGAGAACTCCATCTACCCAAGTCAAATTATGTAAGAAATCATAATGAATGTCTTGGAAAATGAATCTGAAATGACCTTAAAGATCACTGAACTGAACTTGTATGTGAATAAGAAATTCATCTTTGGTTGTTATCCAGTCTTTGTAAGATCTACATTGAAGTGGAATTCATTATCTCCCTCTCTTTTTTTAAACATTCATTTAAATGAGTGAAGCACTCAACTTCTTGTCTTGAACTAGTTCAAATCCTGCTTCAGATATTTACAAATTGTGTGATCCTGGGCAAGTCACTTAACCTCCTTCAGCTTCAGTTTTCTCATCTAGAAAATGAGAATAATAATAATACTAGTAGTCAAACCTTAAAGTGCTATATAAATGCTACTTTTTATTGTTATTGGTTGTTGAAAATTTTCCTGATATAAATCTAAATTTCACTCTCTGCTTCTTGCACCCATCTGTCCTGTTTCTGTCCCCTCAAATATTCTCTGATGACATGATTTTGTAGTCTGCTTTGTCCTCCCCCATGTCTGGATACATACATGAGCATTTCATATATCAGAAAGTTCTAAGGAATTTGAGTATAATTCATACCTTAGAAGCTCTACCCATGATACTGTCCCAGCATTACAACTCGGCCTCATCCTATTGAAAAAAACAGATCCAATTCCTCTGCCAGCCCTTCAAATTCTTGAAGATAATACTCATGTCTGCGGTGAATCTTCTCTTTTCAAGGCTAAACATTCTATGTTTCCTGGCAGAAAAAAGTCCAGTTCTGGCTTTTCATTCCATTTTTCATCATTATCATCCCTTCAGAGAAGCTGGAAAAGGTAACTGCTAGTGCTTAGTATGCCAGAGGATTCCCAGCCTGGTCCCTAGGTTACAAAGCCCTGTTCCCAGCAATGTGGAGTATAAAAGCAGCTGGATCCCAGCCAATCTAATTCAATCTAATCCATTCTAATGCCACCCAACACGATTCAATCCAATGAGAATTTTTAAAATGCCTCCTATTGATAAGGCACTGTGCCAGGGGTAAGAAAACAGTACAAAGACAAACTCAGAAGTAATGCTTACCCTGAAGGACTTGGCATGCTGCTGGTGGTGGTTGGGGTGTGTGTAGGGGGAACAAAACAGAAACACTTAAGTCCATATAAATAATTTGAGGAGCCTTAGCTTGAATATTCCAGGAGGACTTTAATCAAGTATTAGCGATTCCTTCTCTCCTTAGTGTAGATGGAAAACACATTGGGAAAATTGTGGTATAGGTAGGTGGTGGTGGGGATTGACAATAGAATCAGAAGATCTAGGTTCAATTTTTATCTCTGATAAATGTTTTCCATGTGACCTTGGACCAATCTCTTTGCCTCCCTTGGTCTGAATTTCCCCATTTGTAAAATGAGGCTTTTGGACTAGAAGCTCTCTGAGATCACGTCTGAATCTAATCCTATTTTGCTACCATCCTTCCAAAAGAGCATTTATTCTCTTTATGTCCCTCTAAGCAGTTTTGAGTGTTTTGTTTAAGGTTCATTTTACTGGAGTTACTTTTGGATTTGAGCGTGATAATTTTTAGGGAAATTCTCATGTTTCATATTACTTCCTCTGTGTACTTTGGCCCTCCTTTTTATTTTCCAATGATTTTTTTTTATTTAAGTGGCTCATGCTTTGTCCTTCAACATATTCCTGTACCTTCTGTCTCATTATTACCTAAATTAATCTTTCTCTAGGTGGGTGCCCAACGAGATGCATCATGCAGGCTATCGAACAGAAACAGCATCTAATTTAGCAGCTTTAGTTGGGTCAATAATGCTGACCAGTAGGAAGGCATCAGCTTTGTGTCCCCCACCCCCCACCCCCCACCCCCCACTGGACAGCATTATTAACTTTGCAGTCTAATGAGTATGTTGGAAAATTGGTGCCTGTATATGCTTCAGCATAAAGGGAAATTGGATTAAACATGATCTATGTAATGCCAGGTATGGTGAAAATGGCATGCCTTATGTTTTGGCCATGACTGCTTTTCTGAGATGCTGTGGCTTTTCCTTGCAACTTAAATTCCTTGAATTGAAAAAAAAACAACAAAAGGTGATCTGTATTAATAGTTGAGAATAAACTTCCTTGGTGGAGTTGCTTAACCTTTCTGATTTTCCATTTCCTCATGTGCAAAATGAAAGGGTTATTTACTGAAATCCTTTCTGGCTTCAGGTCTGCGATGCTAAGATCCTTAACCATTTTAAGCCTCAGTCTTCTCCTCTGAAAAATTAGGGAATTATACCAGATGGTTTCTAAGGTCATTTCCAACTGTAGCTCAATGAGTCTAACATCCCATAGCCCAACTTGGAATTTAGGATTGCCAGAGAATCCCATGAATATAGAATTTAGACCTGGGAGGAAATTTAATTATCTAATTGTGGCATCATAAATATTGAGCTATAAAGGTCTTTAGAGACCAGTGAATCCAACCTCCTCATTGTATAAAAAAGAAACTGATTCATAGGGGGAAAATTTGCTTGTGCAAGATCTGCATTTGAACCTAGAACTTCCGATTCCAAATCCAATACTTTTCCTTCTTCAACTAATTTCCTCTTGTTATTCCTAAGTGTGGTTTTGGTAGTTATTTGGAAAGGGTTAAGTGATATATCCAAAATGTTCCCTTGCCAATCCTTTTCCCAGATGAGTGAATATTTATTGTTTTCCTACCTTTGACCAATTATTGTTACTTACAATTATGAAAATTTTCCATCCCACAGATGATTAATCTCAGCACCTTGGAATCTTTCCCTTGACAAGTGATTGTTGAATCTGCTTAGGTAGTTTCTGGTTCTTTAAGGAAAGATACACATTGGGGAGCATTAAGATATTATTATATTTTAAAAGTATGTCCTTAATCTTTTTTTTTGTTACCTGCTGGTAAACATTTTTATTATAATATTTCCTTTTTTATATTTGTTCAAGACAAAGAAAAGTTAAGGAAAAAAAGCAATGACAATAGTCCCAAAAGAATGCACAATTTGTTTATGACCACAGAGATTCTTCTTGTACAGGGAATTCAAGGTGGAAGTCTAGGTGAAAGTGAAGATCAGGTTCAAGAGGAATGAAACAATGAATGAAGTAGAAGGATTGACTGGTGATCAGAGAGGGGAATTTTAGACTTCAAGATCTTACAAGTGGACACCTTGGCATTTAAGTCTTATTAGAATATTGTCACAAAGGAATAATTACCAACAGTGTCTTCCTGGTGGAGCTTCCTCAACTCATATACTCATTTGAATGCACTCCAGCATGAGAGTTCATGTCTGAATGGATGGTGTCCTATAAGATTCTTAATTATAAAGAAAATATTCACTTCTGTTCCTCAGACTGCATTCACTGAAGCAGGAAAGTGGTTGAATCTTTTTTAGGAAAGATTTCTGCAACAAATTCTTGAACTTCTTCCTGACTTTCCTTCAGGTAAATAGAATATGAATATATATATATATACATATATATATATATATAT
>NC_058135.1:245414535-245464419 GCF_016433145.1 Gracilinanus agilis
TGAATATATATATATATATACATATATATATATATATATATATATATATATATATATATATATATGGAACAGCTTGTAATTTTTAGTACATTATAGTTAACTGAAACAGTCTGTGGTTGAGAAACTGTTGAATAATGTTTCCCTTCTCCTTCTGGGTTGTTAGAGAATGTGGATGAAAATCTTTATATCTCTTCTAATTTGAAGTGTCTCTTGCTTGCTCTAAACTGATTAGTTAGATGAAAAATTGAAAAAAAAAACTGGAAAAGATGGCAAAGGAACAATGGAATCCATTTCTTATTGTGGCAGGAAGAACAGAGAACAGGTATATGGGAGCCCTGGATGAGATTTGACAATTCATTGTTTTCTCTTTTGCTCTATCAAACCACATAGAGACAGCTAGAAGGTGCCATGGATAGAGCACTACTCCATGGTCAGGAAGTCTTGAGATCAAAGTTGGCCTCAGACTTTTAGAAGCTGTATTACCCTGGACAATTTACTTAACTGCTGCCTACCTCAGTTTCCTCATCTGTAAAATGGGGATAATGATAGTACTTACCTCCCAAGGTTGCTATGTGGATCAAATGAGAATATTTGTAAACCTTAAAGCACCATATATATTATAATTAGTAATAGTAATAGAAGGAGGTCAAGAAAAAGAGAAAGGAAAAGAAGGAAGAAGAGGTGCTCCTCTTGCTGCAGTTGCTGGTGGTTATAGTTAATTTCTGAGGTGGGATTAGAATCCAGGATTCCCCTGACCCTATATCCTACTCAGTTTTCCCTGATCTACATGTCTCTCTAGCACACAGATTCTGGAAAATAAGGGCTGACACCAATAGAATGTCTGGTTCTGTTGCCCTGCACACATTTTCAACCATTCTATTAATAATGCATCTGATGGGCTGCTCTCAGTTGATGTGGAAGTTATTATTGTAAAAATATTCAATTTTTTCATATTTTATATAATATGAGCAGAGACACTGAAATTATTTTGTGATTTTTATCAAAGCACAGTCCAGATACATTTTGTCATATTTGAACAAAAGCTCTCTGGGGCTGATGCTTCCACTTGAAAGAATACTAATAATGTTTCAGTGACTCTGAACTTATTTTTTTGACAATTAAAATATTTTTTTTTACCAAAAAAATCTTTTTTGAAGACTAAGTCAATTTTGTGTTCTGCTTCTAACACAAGGATGTGCCTATTTTCCATTATACTTCTTCTAAAATTGATAAGTAAAACATATCAGCCTTGGAGACTTAATTTTCTCATTTAAAAATGGACAGTGATGCTTACTTTTCAGAGTTTGTTGTGAAGATCATGGGGCCAGCAATGCTTTGAATGGGATGATCTGGAGAACATATTAAATATTTTTAAATGTTCTGATACTTTAAAGACATTTTTAGCTATCTATTAAGAAGTTGCACTATTATAGGCAAGCTTTAGCCTTTCTGATCTCAAGCATCCTTATCTGTAAAATCAAGGAGATAAATATATAATGCCTCAGGTTCTTTTTAATTCAAAAACTATAAAAATATAAGAAACAGGAGAATTTGACATGGTTGGATATACGTGAAGATTTTCAGCATCATTATATCAAATAGAAAGAAAATGTATGAATTTGACCTGCTTTGGGATAATAACTTATAAAATAGATGCTTTCTTTATTGAAATTATAAAATCTTGATAACTGAAATGATCAACCAGATTGATATGGTGAAGTAGTAGACAGAAAGTCAGCCTTGGAGTCAAGAAGTCTTCTGTACATGAATTGGCTCTTATGTAAAATAGTTGGGGATCTGTGGATAAATTACTAAGTCTTTTGATTTCTTAGTCAACTTATTAACACCAATGAACTACAACTAAAGTATTTATCTGTATGATAGTTTTCATACCAGGAATATGAAGAGTTCCCTTATACCAATTAAATCACAGGTCAGTATTAATCCTCTCCTCCATCAAAAAAAGAGAAATAAAATGATGATGATGATGATGATGATGATGATAATAATAATAATAATAATAATAGCAGCTAACCTTCATATAGGGCAACTAGAAGACTCAGTGGACAGAGTGCTGGATTTGGAGTCTGGGAGATTCATCTTCCCAAGTTAAATCTGGCCTCAATCAATTAATAGTTGTGTGACCCTAACTAAGTCACTTAATCTCATTTGCCTCAGTTTCTTCATCTATAAAATGAGCTTGAGAAGGAAATGGCAAACCATTCCAGTATCTCTGATAAGAAAACCAGAATGGACTCAGATGTCATACATGTCTTAAAAACAATTGAACCCGGCCTCAGCCACTTCCCAGCTGTGTGACCCTGGGCAAGTCACTTGACCCCCATTGCCCACCCTTACCAATCTTCCACCTATGAGACAATACACCGAAGTACAAGGGTTTAAAAAAAACAATTGAACAACAATGAAAACATTTATATCCTAGTTACTATGTATCAATACAAATTTCTATTTACAATTATTTTTATTTACAATTATTATCTAATTTTATCTTCACAACACCCCTCTGGGGAGCAGATACTATTATTAGTGTCTTTTTATAGATGGGGAAACTGAGGAAAACAGAGATTAAGTATTTTGTCCAGATTTACACAAATCAGTAAGCGTTAGAGGCTAGAAACGAATTCAGGTATTCCTGACTTCAGATCTGGAACTCTTTCTACTCTATCCACTTAGGTGCCAGAAGAATAAAAACTTCTTGTGTAAGCTTAGTTCTTTGAATAAGTAAGAGTGGAACAATATGCTTTCTGTGTGATAATGAATGATGAAATTCAATATACCATTTATGAAATTACAACTCAAATATTGTATTAACTAGTATGTGTATACATGTATATATACATAATAAGAATATAATATGTATGTAAATAAAAGACACATACATAATATGTATTATTGTTGTTTCACATCAGTGATTTTATTGATGTGTGGAATTTCTCATATGGAAAATCCTTCAGCAACTGGTCTGTTACTTAATAGTTTAAGAACATTGCCTGATTCACTGAGAGTTTCACTTGTCCACAGGCATAGAGCCAATATGTGTTGGTGTTGGGACTTGAACTCCCTTTTCCCTAGCTCTGAGCCTGACCCACTGTTTGCTGTGCCTTGGTGCTCTTCCAGCTGGTGTGTGTGCACATGTGTATCTATTCCATTTGAAATTTCATTAAATGCAATTTCATGGACTCAAGTAAAAGTAATACATTGAATAGTTATTCAAATGTGATTTGAGATTTATAATTTTAAAAATAGAACCTTTGTCTTAATTTGTAATTTGGAAAATATAATTAGTGATTATTAACCTTTTTTGGTGGCCCTTGACACCTTTGACAGTTTGACAAGGCCTATGGAATTCTTCTCCAACTAATACTTTTAAATTCATAAAATAAAATACTTAAGATTACAAAGAAAGCCTATTCTATTTCATTACAGTCATCAAAATGTTTTTTTAAAAGATAAGTTTGTGAATCCTAAGTTAAGAACTCCTTCATATAGATAATCTCAAATAAGTGAATTATTTTCTACTTGCTGATGTTTCTTTCACATGATGTAAGCATTAGTTGTAGGAAAAGTTGAAAAGGAGATGATGCTGTGTCTGGGTTTGACTGGTAGCCCCTTGAGGGGTAGGCTTGCATCTGTAGCCACAGATCCAAGGATCATTTGAGATTCAACCCGAGACATTAATGTTGTACTTGACACTTGAAACTCTCTGCCTCTAAACTGAATTCCATTGTAATTTTGTTATTTTTCATAGCTAAACTGCTTGCAACTCATTTTTATGTCCTCAGTTCAATATTCGTCAGTGCAGAAATAGAAAAGAATTCAAAACCCAATGAGATTTCTTGCAAAATTTCACTTCTTAGATTGATGTCAACTTTGAGGAGAAAAAAGGAATTTCTCTTACCTGTGTATAAAAATGACCTTTGACCAATAAAAATGAGCTTTGGTTGCTTGGGGATGTATATTTTTATTGACTTCAATTGTCAGATTCTGTGTTTCTTCCACAGCATTTAAAAAAAAAGTAAGATTGGAATAACAGATTCTTCAGTTACACTTTTCTGTCATGTTGTAAATGTGTCTTATACTTTTGTGGCTTTCAAAACTGTATATAAATAGAGGCAGTATTGTAGAGTGTTTAGAGTGTAGGGCACAGAATCAAGAAAACTCAGGTTCAAATCTAGCCTTTGATACTTACTAGTTGTGTTATATTAGTAAACTTAACCTTTATATATCCTGTTAGGACTTATCTATTAATTCACAAATGAGGGACATTATGCATTTGTGGAGGATGTTACAAATGGAGCAACAATAGATCCTTCTTGTATTTACAAGACTATCATATTGTTGGATCTTAAAAGCTAATGCTATAAGGTAAATCTTGGGGATCATGCAATTTAATCTATTTTTCTAGGTCAGAGAAATAGAGACCCAGAAATCTTAGATGTCTAGCCCAAGGTCAAACAAGTTATAATCAGCAGAACCGGGCTTTGAACATGATTTTTCAGATTCCCATTGCTGTTCATTTGTTCTGGACTCGTGATTTCCTTTAGTCTTGCTGAATAGTTGTGGATACTCTCTTCCTTAAATTACAAGAGATGCAGAGAGTGCCATCCTTAGTGTCAGGAACATATTAGTTGAAGTTCTATCTTCGATACATTGCTTCTGTAACTATGACAAGTCACTTAAACTCTTTGTAATCCCAAGCAACTTCTAACACTAAAAGTTAGACAATTTCCAGTCTTGATCAGCAGAAGTTTAGGCTTGTGATTAATATTCTATTTCTAAGTTGCTAGTGTGTAAAAATGGACAATCTATTTGTTGGATAAAACTTTGGACTAGAAGTATACTTTTGATGGAGGAGGCTTTTATAGAAATCATTTTTGGATTCTCTAATATATTGTCTATAATATGTTTGTGAACATTTCTCAGAAGCTGGTATAACTTGGAAAAAATGCTAACAGTCTTACTATTCTGAAATATGTCTTCCCTTTTCTCAAAATTCAATAGACACATTATTCAAGAAAGTCACATTTATACTGGCTGGATTGACTATGTGCCACACATGGAACAATTCTAACCTCTCATATTCCTGAAGTATGCTTGGTTACACTCCATAATATTGACTCAAGATATTGGTTACATTATTTACTGTTGGGTACTTACATTTTTATATGATACCTTTCCCATTTAATGATCATTTTTTCATAAAGATACACTACTGGTATTTTTATGGGAATGAGTGAAATTTAGGAAATTTGCTTTTATAGAAATCCTTTCATTCATACCATTGACTGACCAAATTAACCAAATTACTTTGTTCTTTTATTCTGTTTTATTTGTTATACTCCTATTCCTAATTTATATATTATTAATACAACAATATTGATTAAAACAACTAGTATCAATATAGCTTTCAATAGATTCAACATGCACTTTTTTACATGCAATCTGAGAAGTGAACCTCAAAACCAGCAGAAAGGTAGCACAGTTACCACTCTTGTCCAGATTCACATCATCTCTTTCATGGACAATTAGAGTATTCTCCTAATGGTTTCTCTGACCAATCTACTACAATTTCCAAATATATATTCCTAAAGCACAAGTTTGACCATACCATTCCCCTGCCATGAAGTTTCAGTGCATTCCTATTACATCTAAGAGAAAATACAAATTCATCAGTATGCTATTTCATGTTCTTCAAAGACTGGTTCTAACCTTTCTTTCTGGATGGATTTCATGGGATTCCCCATCACAAGCTCTTTATTCTAGTCAAATTGGCCAGTTTTCTATTCTTTGTATGTATTTTTCCATATCACCCTTCCATGCTTTTGTGTATGTTGTCCTCCATGCCTGGAGCACTACTCTTTTCATCTATATCTCTTAAAATCTTTGGCTTCTTTGAAGACTCAGTTCAAATACTATTTCCTATATGAGGTCTTTCTTGATACCTTCTCCAGCCTTTCCCACAGTAATTCATTTCCAGATCGCCCCTTTCTCCTTTTACTACTTTACAATCACTTATTGGTGAGCTTTGTATTTGCCCCCAAGCAAGTTCTATAAAGGCAGAGTCTAATTCATTTTGGTCTTTGTATACCCAGTTTTTAGCATAATTCCTGGCATAAAATAACTAGAGTAAAAATGTTTGTTGAGTTGAATCCATGTTCTGTTTTATGGCTGAGGCTTAGAAATATGCATTAATTATCTGTTGCATGATTGAGCCTAGACTTTTCATTCATATTAAAAAATCTCTCTCCTCCATTTTATTTATTTCCATGGATTATGCTAATACAAATGGAACATATTTTAAGTGGAATCATCACTCTGTGAGTAATTGAAACTAAACCTGTGTTTTCACATAGGTAGTTGCTATAATCCTCGGAGATGGTTCCATGCATGTTTCCATATGACTGGTCTGAAAACCTGATTTTTTAGAAAATGAAGGAAGAAAATATGAAGTTAGAGTAGCCTAGAGTTCAACTGTGTTTGTGGTCTCCCTTCTAATAAGGGTTGGTTCTATTTCCCAACACTCAAATTAAGGTATGGGCAAATTCAGGATTCTATCTGCTAATTATGTAATGTGTTTGGCCTTCTTTTCCTAATGGGGAACGATCATCATGATAATAAATGGTTTTTTTTTTTTGCTTTCTTAACTGCAGACATGATTTTGACTCAACCTTGATGAAAGCCATTAAATTAATTTTTATTTAATTAGGCATTGTAGATTTTAGAACAAAACTTGTGGAAGTAATTTCCAAAATCATTTCATTTGATACTGTGTTGTGAATGCTAATTAATATCATAGGGATATGGATTGGATTTGCACTTTTTATACATTTAAAGAACTTATGGGTGAGGAAATGATCTCTTCTAATATAGATTGGTACTTTTCTGCTATATATAATCTTGGGAAATTGCCTAGAGAATTGAAAATTTAGATGACTTGTCAGTGTCATATATCCATCATGTGTCAGAAGGGAGACTTGACCCCAGATTTTTCTAACACCATGGCCAGTTCTCTATTTACTACACTATTTGCATCTCAGTTAATATAATTCCATTAAGAAAGATGCCCATGTTCAGATTTTTAGTTTTATTATTAGAATTTCTAAGCAATAATTTCTTTCTAATTGTAAAGAATATTTGTAATTGTGAAGTTGTAAATTTGTAAAATTGTAAAAAATCTAATAGTAAAGAAAAAATAATTGTAAAGGCCTGAAAGATACCTTTGAGAACATCCTGCCATTATTACTTTCTTGATTTCAATATTTAATCTCATAATCAATACTGTTCTCTCCCTTATTTTCTTGACTTTCACTTCAAGAAAAAAATTTGATGATCCATTCAATTCTTGTGGCCTCCTATCTATAAATGCAACTAAAATGTTTAAATATCAATTCAAAAATTGATAGCATGTTTTTTTTTGCAATGGTATTTCAAGGAATACTATTTTTTTCAATTTTGTTTTTAGCTTGCAAAACTTTTATCCAATCCTAGAACACTCAACTTCTTTTGTATCATTGCTTAGTAAAGCACTAGAATAAAAAAATATTCATCATCCTAGCTTATTTTGAAAATGGCATTTTTATTTTGGTTAGAGGCATGTTCCACTAGTTGATACTTATTTTGATCATTAGTATTATGCCATGATGAAAGAACATTTAAGCTTAGTGGAATATTAGGGTTTTTTATCATTTATTGAGTTACCTGCAGCTAGATGACTATTGGCTAAGTCATTATTTTGATCATTTATTGGACATTTAGAGGATGTTGGAACTGTATATTTTAGAAGTGACACTTCTATAGCATTTATTAGTTCTAGAAATCTGTCTTCAATAAATGGACTCATTTTCAACAATGATTTCCTCTAGTAGAACTAACTGTTTCTGTGACCATTTGATATTTCTTCCTCTTTCATGCTATCTTCTACTCTCTCTCCTGAATTTGGTACTAGATGGTAATTTTTATGTTCTTTGAAACTCTTCACAAATATGTTATTTAAAAAAAATAGATAGTGATGTGGAAAGAATTTCTTTTTCTTCATTTACTTTATAAATAATTCATAGTGTGACAATTTTACATGGTAATGAGCCACCTCAGTTGGACTATTACCCCTTCAGCCTCCCTAGAAATTTGTTGGTAGGAATTCTTGTTGATATTTGAAAGCCTGAAACAAGTATGATTACTGCCACTGCCATCTTACTGTTAATGATGGAGGTAGACAGTCAGTGCCACTAAAATGGCAGTTTACTGTTTAAAGTGGTACTTATCTTCAGAGTTATCTGCTATTCATCCAGGGCCAGGACTTAAAGAAAATGGAAAAAAAATGTAAATCAGTACTCCTGTGGGCTGGAATGATGAATAACTCACTCCTTTAATAAAGATCACACACTAGATTTGCTGCCAGAGAAGTGGACTATATTACATATACTTCCTTAAAACCATAGAAATTTCTGTTGGAAGATACTTTAGAGGCACTTAGCTGAACCTCTATTTGAAGCAGAGATTCTCACTGTGGCATTTCCCACAAACAATTTTCAAGCCTCCAATTTTATTCAATTCAATATACATTAATTAAGTGTCTTCTATGTGAAAGGGATACTCTTAGGTGTAGGTAAGTTGACTCTTTCCCAAACTAGCTGTGTTCATTTTTGACAACTCTAATTGATAAGAAGTTTTCCTTAAAAAACCTGACATATGTTTGCCTCTAACTTTCACTCCTTGTTCCTTATTGTTATAGAAAATTAATATTAATCTGTATCCCTTTCTGAGCCCCCCAAAACTTTTTTGATTTTTTTAAAACCCTTACCTTCCGTCTTGGAGTCAATACTGTGTATTTAAGGCTGCTCTCTTAAACCTTTTGATTTTAAAGCAAAAAAAAAAAAGTGTTTGATCTTGACTAAAGCTAGGACCTGGGTTCTCCCCATTTCCTGAGGCAGGGTAAGGTGGAGATAAATTATTACTATGTAAACAAGTCTATTAGATAATGAATGCCATGCTGGGAAGCACCTCATGCCCTGTGTGGCCATTCTAAAAGCTATGTGGTTATGACTGGAGTGTGGAAGACCTGCCTCTTGTCTGGACTGAGATCTGAATCCACCAATCACAGAAGTTCAGGAAAAGGACATCACAGAAGGTATAAATTGGTGGAAAGGACAGGAAATGGCTCTCTTTTCCTGAAATCACAAATTTAGGAAAGTGTTTTTTTTTGGGTCTGGCTCTGGACTGGCTCAGCCTGCTTGAGGAGGAAGTGGCTAAGAGAGCTAGCTGGCCATAAAGGGCTTCTCTTTTTCTTTCTCTGGTCTACTTTTTGCTATATAATACATAATTATAAAATCAAGATATGGTCTCTTGAAAGTATTAATTGTACTATGACTCCTTATGCTGAGCTATATATGTTCTGGCCATTGGAACTGAACAAAATATTTTTTGTACATAGTAGCTTTTACATCTTAGAAGATTCTTATCTCTTCTTCCAGGTGAAGAATTCCAAATTCCTTTAAACAAACAATTTTATAAAGTTTTAAAATATCTTTTTCATCCTGGTTAGCCTCATCTGGTTATTCTCTGACTTATTAATGATTTTCCTAAAATATAACTTAGAAATGAACAAATATTTTTTGTGTTGTCTGGCCAGAACTGAATACTGTAGTACTATAATGACTATTGTTCCTTTTAAAAATACTGCGTCCTATTCACTTTTTGAGTTTCTATATTGCATTATTGACTTATGTTAAGCTTGAAATTCACTAAAATCTTCAGTTCTTTTTCATGTAAATTGTCCTCATCTAATCATATCTTAACTTAATATTTATCCTTGTTAGATTTAATCTCATTAGATGTAGTTCATCTTTGGGGCACTAATTCTATTATGCAATGGATTAACTAACTCTCCCAGTTTCATTTCATCTACAAATTTATTAAGCATAAAATCTGTCTTCTTCCAAGTAACTGATAAAAATATTGAATGGAACAGGGCCAAGTCATATCTTGGGGTCATGACATTAGAGTCCTTCTTTGAGATAAAGAATAATTTTGGATTGATCATTCAATCATTTTTGAGCCCACTGAACTATATGGTTTGGCCTAAATCTCTTCATCTTCTCTCCAACAGTAACTTGAGAGAATTTGTACAATTTCTTGCTGAAAACTGGGTATATTCTCTTTCTATACAAGAATAAGCTAGGTGGTGCCATGCATAGAGCCTGAATGTAGGAGTCAGAAAGACTTGTGCTCCAGTTTTGCTTCATTTACTAGTTTTATGAACCTAGGCAAGTCACTTAACTTGTGTCTGCTCAGTTGCTTCATCTGTATAATTTCTTCATCTCTATGATATAGATGATAATAGTACCTATCTCCCAGAATTGTTGTGAAGATAAAATTATATCTTTGTAAAGCAATTTGGAAACTATAGCACTGTATAAATTGTTATTATTATTATTCCATTCAGTTACTCATGGAGATACAAAAAATATGGTATAGGGAAACAAGAAAATACTGATGAAAGTGATGAAATCTTGGGCTAGAAGTGCAGAAGGACTCAGACTTCCCACTTTTCTGACATGAGCTAATTCATTTCTCCTTAGACAGACTGATGTCCCTGCCCACTTTCAGTCCTACTGTACCTCAAAACTGTCAAGCTCAAGTTCAAAACTCTTAATCTCACCAGTATGGGGATGAGAAGGAATGGGAATAAGCATCTCCTTTGCTTATACTATACTAGCATCTATTGTGGGTCAAATATTGTGACACGTGCTTTAAATATATTATTTCATTTGATCCTTAATGTAAATGTTTCAAATCTAATTAAATCTAATTAAAAACACCTTTGCAAAGGAGAGAAAAGAGAGAAAAGTGCTTGTATATATGTATGAGAAGTTAATATAGTGGAGAAAGAATAATAGTAGAGACATCCAGAAATTTAGAGAAGACAAAATCCAAGGAAGGAACCAGCAAGAAAACTTATGACCTCAGATGCCTCCCCATAAATATTTGAAGTTTGAGTAAAGAGAAAGGTGATTTAGAAATCCTAATCCAAAAAGAAAAAAAAAACAATTTTTTTTAGTATTATGGAAACCTGATGGGATGAGATTTGTGACTAGTCAATATATCTGGAAGGCATATGTCCTTCATTCAAAATGATCAGATGGGGGCAACTAGTGACTCAGTGGCTTGAGAACCAGATCTAGAAATGGAGGACTTAGGTTCAAACCTGACCTCAGATACTTCCTAGCTGTGTGACTCTGGCCAGGTACTTAATCCCCAATGCCTAACCACTTTTGCCTTAGAACCAGTATATAGTATTGATTTTAAGATGGAAGGTAAGGGTTTTAAAAAAAGATCAGATAAAAAAAGCTAGGTCTGGTATCTCATGTTAAGAAGTTATATATGTAGGTGGTTCAGTGGATAGAGTATGAGACTTGGAATCGGGAAGAGCTGTGACTCTGAACATCATGAGATTCCCAATTAGAGATACAATAATAGAACCACTTTCTCTCTGTGATGAGTTGAAGTCAACAGTTCCAGATGAGCTACAACCTAAGGCACGAAAAAAGCTTGTGTGATTACTATATGCTTTTGGGTCTTTATTTTTAGGGGTCATATATGTTGAATTAATGGCCAAAGACTTTCCTAGTTATTTGTTTAGATTGTAATCCATAATCCATCTAAAAGTACTTATTTAGCAGGTACCATGTAAGGCATTTTGCTAGACCTTGGGAATTACAAAACCAAAAAAGAAATAGCCCTTTCTTTCTACATTCTCCTGGGAAGAATAATATACAAGTGCCTAAATATAAAAAGATGATTTTTCCAGGTCTGTAATAGGAATCAACTAATATTTAGGAGTCAGGAAATGCCCCAATTAGTAGGTGGGTTGAGCTAAACTTTGAAAAAAAACTACACATTTTAAAAGGAGGAGTTGGGTAAGGAGGAAACTCTGTGTATGTGACATAGCTTGGGCAAAAAACATAAAGATGAGATATAAGCTTTCTTCATGGAATAGCAAGTGGGGCAGTTTGACAGAATGGTAGAAAGTGTGAAGGAGGATTAATGTGTAGTAAGCATGGCACCTCACACAGTACTGAGACATCCACCAGTCTATAGGGCCCTATGGGAGTGTGTATTTTATTCCATTAGATGGTTAGGAAACCTTGTCAATAAAGCCAGAGGTCACCAGTCAATTCCTTCAAGGGAGCTGGATGGTAGGAAACCCAGTTGATAGAGATCTCATCAAACTTCTCCAATACATAGCCTATGCCCATGATGAATTTTCAGCCATGAAAGTTCTGGTCCTGCCCGGACATGTCCATTGATTTTGTGCAAGGTTGAAGGGGGCATGGAAGCTGATGGATAGGAAGTGCCGATATAGTCCAATGGTCACCAAGATAATAGAACCAAATATTTAGAGATACACAGCTCCATAGAGGTCAAATAATATAACCCAGTAAGGTCCAGGAAGGTTATATTAATTTTTCATGAACTTGGGGATAAAAGGAAGCAAACCCAGTGACTAGAACCCTTTGCTGGTCTTTTGAGCCCTCAGGTTTCTAACTGCAGTCTTACAGTAGGAAGTTTCTTTAGAGACTTGTCTAATCCAATCTTTTCTTTCACAAGTGAGAAACCAAGCCATGCTCCTACTCTGGCTATTGCAATTTTGTTCTCTTTTGTCTATGTATTTATGAATAGATAGCATATTTTTTTAATCTAGCATCTTCCCAATGAAGAAAGCATTTATGTGTGTCTGCATTAACAGCATGATCTTGTAGCTTTGAGATGAAAAGATTCCTGACATCTCATTAACTTGCAATGGCATTTCATTTTTAATAGTAACTGTGCACCTTTGGTTGACTCATCATAGTTCATAGGACTTTAATTTGCATAGACCAACCTAACAGTGATGGATGCTTTAAAAATAGAAGTAAACTGATGGGTGCCACCCTGGCATGTTTATAATAGACTAACAACTATTATTATATTTTTATGGATACTTTGCTCTGACATTATCTTCCTGCGATCTAAGTGTCCTTCAAAGGGGCCTGGGTGTATTCTGGGGGCCTATGGAGTCATTACATAGTCAGGTCACTTGCTGTTTTCTGTTGGGAGAAACAATACACACATATACCATATATATATACACACACACACACATATATATATATATATCAATCCAATGAGTGTACATATATGTATGAATATGTGTACACTAATCAGCTTGACATTGTAATGTGTCAGCTCAGAAGTAGACCTACAGGGTAGATTTATATACCCCCAAGGGCCAGGAGTATAGAACAAGACCTTTGTTTTTAGAATGGTCCGTAGCTTATTAAAGGGGTAATTTACATCCTTTCTCTCTTGGGCTAGATAGCAATATATTCTGGACTTGACAATTCATCCTGCACCAATGCTGGGCAGACAATAGAAAGCAGAAACAACTCTTATAACATCTCCTGACCCCCCATCCTATCCTCTTTCCTTGCCTTACGTATTATCTAAATGCATTTTAATTTTTTAAACCTGAGACTTGGTGGTGGGAGAGGAGAGGGGAATCACTAAAAGGACTTTAGACCCATAGCAAGTGCCAATTTATAGTGACGTATTTTCCCAGAAGACATAATGTGATATATTGATATGATTCTGGGTACTCAAAACCCAGGGTATGTGTATATGCATGTATGTATGTATGTATGTATGTATGTATGTATGTATCTGTCTATCTATCTACCTACCTACCTATTTATCTCTATCTATCTATATTCCTTCCTTCCTTCCTTCCTTCCTTTTCTTTTCTTTTCTTTTCTTTTCTTTTCTTTTCTTTTCTTTTCTTTTCTTTTCTTTTCTTTTCTTTTCTTTTCTTTTCTTTTCTTTTCTCTCTCTCTCTCTCTTTCTGTCTCTCTCTCTCTCTCTCCCCCCTCCCTATATCTAGCTATCTATCGCAGCATTTAAAAGTACAGAAAATATTGGAATAAAAGTTATCTGTAGCTTGGGGCCATACTAGGCAGTTAAGTCCCCCACCTTTGCTTTGGCCCCTCCTATGAATATTGGACATATTTTGGCATCCTCCTTGCTTTCCTCTTGGGTGGTACATTGGCCTTCCTAGAGCTATCTTTCTAATGTGTGAGGGAAGCTAACTTTATAGCAGCTACATACAATATAATAGGGTGACTGGGGAGGCAAGAGTTATAGCTCACATTTCTATTGTGCTTTAGGGTTTATAAAATGCTTTATTCCTACCAACCCTGTGACAGTGGTCGAACAAGTCAAGTTATTCCCATTTTAGAGGTTCAGAAACTGTGACTTTGAGAGGTTAGGTGACTTGTCCATGGGCATCCAGCCAATGATTGTTGAAACCTACTCATATCTACATCTTCTGACTCTTAAGTCCATTGATCTTTCTACTTTCATATTATTGCTCTGAGCAAACATGCCTTTATGTGATGTTAAATTATTATTTAACTGAAACTCATTTAACTGCTTCACCAGATGATCAATTATAAGATGAATGATTTTATTTAAGACTCTAATTTTTAGAATATATAATTTAATTTATAAATATATGTACTACCATTAGCTATAATTACTTCCCCTAGTCCTCACCAAAAAGAAAAAAGTCTGTAAAACACCAAACTTTAAAAAATACAGTTAAGCCTCCAAATTTTACTAATTTTTAGGTGCAATTGTTTTCAACCTCTATTCCTTCTTGAACACCAGAAACATTTATAAAAGCTGTATATAGGTAAGGCAACTGTGTTAGGTTCTAGGGATGGAAAGATGAGAAAGAAAACAATTCCTTTTCTCAAGAAGCTTATATTCTATTGGGAGGCTACTCTATCAAAACCTTCATTCATCTCCCCCTTTTATAGAATCTGGAGTTTTTAACCACCCAGTTTTCATTAATTATTTATTGTACCATTATATATTTATTGTTCTATGTGTGTTTTCTTACTTCTCCAATTCAAATTCCATCAAACTTTGTCCTTCTTTTATAATTTTTTAATATTTGCTGTTGTACCACCATTCAGTTGTGCCTGACTCTTTATGACTTTGTAGACCATTGCACTCCAAAATTGTCCATGGAGTTTTCTTGGCAAAGGTACTGAAGTGGTTTGACAGGTTGTTTTCTAGTAGATTAAGCAAAATAAGGTTAAATACTTGCTCAGGGTCACATAGCTAATAAGAGACTGAAGAATGTTTGAACTCAGGTCTTCTGATTCCTGGTCCAGTGGTCTATCCATTGAGCCACCGAGTTATCTCATTGTATTTAACCCTGGGCCAATTCAACATTTAGATACTTACCAAGTTATAGAACCTCAGATTTAGACTGGATCTTATCTTATTAGTAATCCTTATAATATTCTTAATAGGTGCTGAGAGGCATTTAGGAGGCATGATGGCTAGAGCACTGGGTTTGGAATTGGGAAGCTGTGAGTTCAAGTCTATCTTCAGAAACTTCCTGGCTGCATAACCTTGGGCAAATTATTTAATCACTATTTGCCACTTAAGAAGGTAATGGCAAGTCACACCAGTATCTTTGCCCAGAAAATCCCATGGACTGATATCCACAGGGTCATGAAGAATTGGACATGACTGAAATTACTGGATAGCAATCAAAAACGGGTGCTCATTTAGCCAATGTTTTGAACCGTTTTAGTTAGGGGGAACTCACAATCTCTTGTAATAATAATGATAATAATAATATAACAACAGTCCTATATAGCATTCTCAGATAGACTTGATATAAGGAAAAATTTCTCAACAATTACATTCAGCCAAAAATGGAATGTTATTCCCTCTGGAAATAGTGACTTCCCCCCTCACTCATTAGAAATCTTCAATCAAAGACTGGGTGATCATTTATTGAATAGTTAATGCTACACATTCCTTTTTTGGCAATGGGTTAGACAAGATGTATCCTAAAGTTCCTTCTCAATTCTGAAATTTTATGTTTCTGTGAATGTTAGACTGAGAATTCAATAAATATTGATTTAGATTAGATACGTTCAGTGATTCAGAGTCTTAATTAGGGAAATGCTATGTTGAGAACTTAGTGGTGATGAGATGCCTCCCTCTCATGTCAGCAGCAGAGAATCTCTGACTTCTGAGTAGGGATATTTTTTCTGACATGGAATCAACAATCAATCTGTGTGCCAATGAATTATCTTATCTCTCCATTCATACTTTATTGAAACATCAGGGAACATTTTCTCACTTGGAATGATTAATAAGGACTTAAATATTTAAATCCTTTTATCTACGTAAATTAAAGTCTTTTTGATTATTGTGGGTTTGTATGAGAATATATTTTAACACAGGGATCAGTTAGTTTGATTTCCTGATAAAGTTAAGGGTTGAAATTATCACAGTTAGAACCACAACAGTAACAACCAACCACCATCACCATCACCACCACCACCACCAATTCTGAAACCTTTATGTTGGTAGCAAAAGCTGGAACAAAAAATGCAAAAAAGCATTAGAGGCAGCATGGTGTGGTCAATCAAAGGTTGGCCTTGGCATCAGAAAAACTGAAAGCTGGAATGCCAGCTCTGTGAACATGAGCAAACCACTGAATGGCTCAATATCCTGGGCAACTCTTTAAGTCTTTAAGCATCTTTTTATCTCTCTTGGTTTCAGTTACAGTCAATTTTATTTTTCACTATTTTGCTTTTTTATTTGTTTCTCGATCTTCTGTTCCCTCAAGATTTTATTATCAAGAGATTTGTTGTCAGGATAAAGAATGATGATTGCTTCTGACACAAGCATTGGATCATACGTGGACATCTCAGAGGAACCTTAGAGATCATTTACGTTAAGACTTCCATTTAAAGATGGAGAAACTGTGACCTGTCCCAGAGAGGTGCGGTGATTTATCCATGGAGTAAAAGATATTTGCAGTGAAACAGGGTTGACTTTGAGATATTTAGAAATGCAAAGAATATTCAGAGTATTCCAGTCTTTGCTTTTATAATGTATGCTGTGATTACTTAAAATAAGCAAATAATTTAACTCTAAGTTACCAATATCCTACAGATTTACTTTGCGTGAAGAAAGTTTCCACATTTGGAATTCCCTATATTGAGATTACAGATTCAGCAATTTCCCGCCTCCAACCCAGTCCCTGCAGAAAGGGATGCTTTGGGAGGCACAATTGTATGTGTAAAAATACACAAAAAAATGTGTAGCACTTTGGAAACAATAATTATCCTTGGAGTGCAAAAGTCTTGAAATCTAATCAGACCAACAACATATACTACCTTTGTGACAGTAGGGAAGTCTATTAACCTTTTAGTGCCCCAAACAGAATTCTTAATCTTTTTGTAAGTCATTGACCTCTTTGACAATCTGATGAGACCTAATTATCTCTTACAAGAATAATATTTTTAAGCGAATAAAATAAAACCCATAAGATTACAAAGGAAACCAATTATATTGAAATGCTTTTATCAATATACATATATATATACATACATACATGCATATACTATATTTAGAAGTTCATGGAGTCCAAATTAAGGACACCCTTCTCTAATGCTATATGTTATAGAGCAATTATTGATCAAAATAGGGAGATGAAATTTTCCATACCAGAAAAATTCCCCACACTTATGAAATCACAGGTCCTTGATATGAGAGAGACAGAGACAGACAGACAGAATGAGACAGACACAAAGAAGAAAGAGACAGAGAGAGAGCAAGAGAGAGTGTGAGCACTAGAGTGCTTTGCAATCTAGAAAACTATATTTTGCTGCAATAATCTTTTGTCTTTAGGCAGCTGGACCTGGAATCTGGCCTCAGACACTTACTAAATGTATGACCTTGGGCAAATCACTTAACCTTATTTGCCTCAGTTTTCTTATGTGTAAAAATGAGCTGGAGAGATAAATGGCAAACTACTCCAGTATTATGGACAAGAAAACCCCGAATGGAGTCACAGAGTCAGACATGATTTAATAACAACATTATGGTGGTGATAAGTACTTTCCATAATTTGTGTAGGGTTAGTACATCTACCTTTGAAGGTCAAGCTTTCTTCTTTCTGCCTTTTATAATCTGTTTGAACCTATTACTTTAGGGAGGGATTGTCTTTGCATTGTGATCTTTGGTGCCCTGATGGTCCAATCAATGATGCTACTACTGTGCAAAGGTCAGAAAAGGCAGCAGCATCCTGAATGCTTTCTGTTTGTAGCAGAGGGTAACACACATTTTCTGGACTTCCCCTCCCCCCCCCGCCCCCCGCCTGCTAAAAATCCTACCTCCTTTCTTGTCAAGAATCAATGCTTTTGCTTCAGTCTGCTATTACATCTGAGCTTTTCCCTAATGACTTCTCTGTACAGTTATCATCAAATTTGAATCAAGCAGGTGTCTCCCCCTTTTTATCATGCCTCCCCTGGCTTGACAAGACAATACTGCCTCCCAAGTCCCAACAAACCTCCCTATAATTAGCCTGGCTCTGTCATTGTCTCTGAAAGGCTGCTTTGTTCCCTAAAAGGCCATTTTGTCTTGGCCTATGGGAAGAAAATGAATACTTTTTTTTCTTTTCTTTATCTGACTCGTGAGCTCTGGGCTTCTTATGCCATTTGTTTTTTTGTTTGAAATGCTAGAAGAAAACAATTGTTTTCCTCAGGTACAAGGCAGTAAAGTGGTCCTTCAGTTGTAGTACACTTGCTATTGGCAATATTAGACACTAATGAATGGTTCCTAGATAATGAATATATTGGAAGTCTAACCAATCCTCTCCCATTATGTGTTTGGACATAAACGACCATTCAGTACTGGGTGAGGGTAATTACATGCCTTCTTTTTTGCTGCAAATCATTTGTAGCTTAACTTATCTACATTCTAACTTGCAATCCCTGAGAATAAACTAATTAAGTTTTTTTAAAAGAGAAATAAATCAGAGAAATAAGTTTAATTCTTACTCATTCTTAGATGTTAGAAATATTTAGGAGTAAAATGTAAATGTGAGAGGCTAGGGGATGGGAGTGGTTTCCCCAGACTTTTTCTTTGTAACTAATTTTGAACCAGACCTTTAACCCTTTTGTGATTGCTTGAACCATGCCACAATGAATTCTCCTGCCTGCTTAATATATTCAATGTAAGACGGTGTGGTTCAATGCAAAGAGCATTGGATTTGGAGTTAGAGGTTCTGAGTTCAAACACAACTTTATCACTTTCTCCCTGTATGTGTCCCAAGCCACTCCATCACTGTGGGGCATCAGATTCTTGATCTATAAAATATTTAATGACCCCTAAGGGCTCTCTCATCTCTAAAGTTGTGTCTCTAGGATCCTGTGATTTGCGTGAAATAGAATTAGGTAGTGTATTTAGGCTATTGTCTTGGAATGAAACCTATATTTTTTGGACATAGCCAGTGTGGTAATTGGTTTTGTGTGTTTCTTCTGCATATTTGTTACAAGAGTTTTTTTTCTTTCTTTTTTTAGTTGAGGAGATAGAGGAAAAAATGCTTATTAAGTGAAAAAAGTAATTAAAAAGAAATAGAATGAGCTGAACATACACATTTTTGTAAGGCAATAACATTTTCTATTCATTTTTCTGCAGCGACCTTGTTCCAGATAAAGGTAGCCAGGGAGTAATGGGGGCTGGGACTTGATGGTATGTTCATGGTGGTGGTGAATGATGATGGCAGTGAATGTTGCTCAAGACTAACTAAATCTACTTCAAGTCTTTGGTTGTTGGAGCTCTTCTTTGCCCAGTCAGACCAGGGATCAAGGGATTAGTTGCAAGCTTTCAAATTGCTCCCTTTTATTGCTCTACCCTGGCCCCCGAAGTGACAATTGTTCTGAACAATTTCAAGGTCCAGAGAACAGTAGCTAAGAGGTTCTTGGAGTCCAATTAAAAGAAAGCTAGTAGGCCTTTAAGCTATTTGCTTTCAGGTTCTTGTTTCACATGGCTTATCCTGGCAAAAGAATAGACTGACATGTTTCCGACTGACTTCATGCAAATTGGACATGGCCTTATTTCAGCATTATCTGTCCCACTCCTTCTCTGGGCTTCCAAGCCTCTCTCCAGATTGAATGACATCCCAATAAAGGGAAGAATGAAAACAGGTATCAAAACTCTTTTAGAAAGGGCAGATCAAGTTTCATTTACATCATTTTCTTGTGGGTTATCCATTGATTGCTGATTCTTGAAAGGATAGTAGAATTTTGAGTGTGTCTAATTTCAGCCTGGTGGTTCTTGCAAGTGATTAAAAATCAAGTATGCAAATGAGAAACCAATTGTTTGCCATTTGGAATTCCGCCTTGTGATTCTGGGTGAATCCTGTGATACAGGGAGCATCAACTTAGACAATCATCTTGGGCAAGGCTCCATTTCAGATACCCCACATAAAAAGGCAATATGAAAAATAGTCCCTGCCCCCAAGGAGTTTCCATTCTGGGGTGGGATGTTTGGTGAAACTATTTATACATAAGTCAAAGTAAGATAACTTGAAGGAAGAGAGAGCATTCATTAAAACAGATCAGGAAAGACTTCCTTCGGAAAGCAGCAACTGAATCGATCCTTGTAAAAAACTAAGAATTTTAAGAAAAAGTAAAGATGGTGAATGCATTCCGGGATGCAGCAAAGGGATTTAGTCAATCACAAATAAGCCAGTTTTCAAGGATACACCGGTGGTAAAGAGGGGTAATGTAAACAAAATCTGAAAGCCTTGTCTGAAGGCAGGCGGTAAGAAGCTTTCAATGCCAAGCAGAAGAGTTTGAAAGTCAACCTAAAGGTAAAAGTGGGAACCACTGTAGGTTCTTAGGAGAGTAATGTAATTAGCTCCAGGTCTTAGCAGTTTGGCACAGGGGAACATGTTCTGCGTTTATAGTCAAAAGAACAGAATTCAAATCCTGATTTTTCACTTACTGTCTATATGATCTTGGTTAAGTCTCTTAACCATTTTGGAATTTGATTTTCTCATCTGTAATCTGATGGGATTAGCCTACATGACCTATAAAGTCCCATCCAGCTATAAATCTATTGCTCAGTGATCTTTCTGAAAGGTAATATAGTGTAATGGAAAAAAGGCTTGGGTTTAGAATCAGATGACCCTGAGCTTGAATCTTGGCTCATTCACTTAAAAGACATGAAGCTTTGAGCCAGTCCCTTAATATTTCTGTGCCTCATTTACAATTTCAGTTTTTCCTTTTGTAAAATGAGGGCATTAGATTAGAGAGTTCTAGTGTTTTTTCCAACTCTACATTTCTGATCTAATGAATTGAGAGATTAAAATCAGGGAAAGCTATTAGGAGGTTATTGCAGTAGGTCAGGTAAGATATGAAAAGGCCTGAATTTAATAGTAATAATAATTATAATAATAATAAGTAAAATTTACATTATGGTTTAAGACTAGCAAAGTCCTTTATATAAATATAAATATATATATTATATATATAAATCTCTTTTTCAATAATTCTGTGAAGTAGGTTATTATTATTATTATTATCCTTTTATTATAATTGAGGGACCTGGGGCTATGAGGGATTAAGTGATTTACCTAGTGTTACACAGCTTGGAAAAATATGGATGATGTTTCCAAGGCATATCTTCTTGACTTCTTGGTCCAAGGGAAAAAAGAAATGGATTTTTGTAGATTCAGTGTTTTTTCTTAAAACTCCAAGTTGCCTCTAGAATCGCACCTATATGAGTAGAGAGGAATGGATGGCTAGGATATATAGGTCAATTGTTAGATTTGGGAATAGTGACAGAAGAGTCAGTGATGAATTTGAAATCATATACCAGGGGGAATGGAGGGAATGTGGTCTCTTTAGCAAATTAAGAAAATTTATTAGAGGAGCAGTGTCTAGGGCAGGGGTCGGCAACCTTTTTGGCCATGAGAGCCATAAAGACCACATTTTTTAAAATGTAATTTCGTGAGAGCTGTACAGTGCTCACAGTGCACTCCTGTAACAGCGCCTGAAAAAAATTGACTTTATGGCTCTTGTAGAAAGAGCCATATCTGGCCCTCAAAAGAGCCAGATATCGCTCGAGAGCCACACGTTGCCGACCCCTGGTCTAGGGGAAAAGATAGTGACTTGTTCATATGTTGATCTTGAAATGCCTATAGGACATCAAAGTGGAGATATCCAGCAGCGTTTTGGTCATTTAAGATTGATTTTAAGATGAGGTTAAAGGTTAGACCTAAAGGTTTGGAAGGCATCTATACAAAGGAGCTAATGGGATCACCAAAAGAGATGGTAAATATATAGAGAGATGAGTTCCTAAGGAGATACTCTTCTTAAACACTCCTCATTGGAGGATGAGATGAACATGACCTAGTGAAGAAAACAGAAGAGGTGGTTAGAAAGAGAGGGTAAGTAGAAGAGAATAGTGTCTTAGAAACAAATGGAGGAAACAATATGCAGTAAGAAGGGTTTTCCAAAAGTGTCAAATATCAAATGTAAAAAATACCAAGATCATCTTGGGAAAGCACAACTATGAAGAAACATTTAAACCATTCACTTTCTAGGATTTTTAATTTTTATGTGCTTAACATATTGTATAGTTTTTTTTGGGGGGGGGAGAGGGCTGAAACCCATGGAAATTTCAATCAATTAAAAATTTTGATTACGTACCTACCATGTACCAGACTATTATCCTTTTTTATTAGAACCGTAATGCTTCCTTTTTGACTTCCTATAAATAAACTAGATGAAGGATATTTAGCTAGGTTGCTCAAGATGTACAATGGGAACTGATACTGTCATTGTTATAAAAATGTATCTGTTTTTGTAGAATAGTATGAAGGATTTTGGCCAGTGGTTAGAAAGAATATGATCTGTTAAACTGAAAGCTGGGAGGGACAGGCTATATTAATTCCATTATAGCCACTGTGGTGTCAGACACTAGTGTTTGATATGAAATATTAGAAATGTGTTGAATTCCTCAGGGAGGTTACTTTCTCTTCTGTCATATCTGTATCACATTGCTGGCTGTTTTAGGGTTGCAGGCACATTAGATGATGATGGCATTGTATAATAGAAGATATGTTTCTGCTTTAAGTGATGAGGACAATATGTTACATGATAATGTATTCTCAAAAAACAGTGCAAGAAAGGATACATCTTTTATCACTCTTTAGCTTAGTCTTCGAAATGGTAATAACAGATATCATTGACCAAATGGCAAAAAATTAGGGATGAATGAGATTAGGTAACATGTTTATTCATTTAAGATTCCATTCAATTAAAATTTTAGGTTTTGTTTCCTTTTAAATATTAGAGGCTACTGGAAGGAGATTGCCCTGTGTTTTTCTGGGCATTGTTTCCCAATGACTGCCATTAGTGAGACACTTATAATTTTTTCTTTTCTATTATAAAGTTAACAATAGTCAACTCAAACAGTTCAATATACAAAGAAGAGAAAAGAGGATTCTGTGTGAAATGGTGACCATTTGGTCACATACAATTTATTTAAGAATAGCTTATCTCCAAATTTATTATCAAGATGGTAATGGAATACTACTGATTTGGCTTCATCTTCCCTTTCATCAAATAGTGGAAGGGTAGGGAAACTACACTGAAGGTGTTACTCTAATGATGGTTACTAGGAAATACCAACCATGGAAATCTCAGGCTACCTTCATTTAGATACTTCTTATAAAAACATTCATTTTGAATGAAATTTTCCCACTTTCCAGATGCTTTGCGAGGTATTATTTTTAACATCCTACATTTCATATTTTGCATTTTGAATACCTCGTTTCTTCTTTTGTAAACATGCTCTTTTGTACCAAAGCACTTCATGTCTTTCTTTCCTTTTCAACTTCTGGAATAAATATTTGTCGCCAAGGTTGGGGATGTTTAGCCTGAAGAAGAGAAGATCTGTAGGGTTTGGGGGACATGATGGATGTGTACAATTATTTGAAGGGCCATATCATAGAAGTGAGATTAGCTTTGTTCTTCATGCCACCAGAAGATAAAATGAGGAGCAATGGATGCCGTTACAGAAAGGCAGATTTATATTGGATACAATAGGGAAGAATCTTTTTAACAATAAATTATATTCTGAAGAGGAATGGACTGCTTTCAGAAAGCAGCTCTTAACTAGTACAAGATGACTGGAGCATAGCCCCAGAGTTACAACATGACAAGGCACTTCCACTCTGGGATCATGTTTCTTCCTGGGGTAATTGCCATTATCATACTTCTTATGGTCCTGTGCTCATCCATGTCTTCCACAAACAAAAACAAATGCTATAATACCTCTCTTCCATGGGACTCTTTCCCACCCAACCATCATGGGTCAAATGGTGGGAGAGAGAGGTGATCCTTCTCCCAGGCGAGACGATACCCATGGTTGGACTTTCCTGTCTGCTGCCACATCCACTCCAAAATTGAATTTACTCTAGGTGACAGGGTTAGTTACATAGAGTTGTAACTTGGGGTTATACCTTGTAACTTGTAGCTCGGGGTGGCAAATTTTTGGCAATAGTAGATTTCATACAGTAGGGTGGAAGAAGAGAATAATCATTAATTTACAAAATTATTTCATTTGATCCCTACAACAACCCTGTGAAGTAGGTGCTATTATTATCATCCCCATTCTATGATTGAGGAAACTGAGGAAAATAGAGTTTAAATGCTTTGTCCAGAGTTTATTGTTATTTAGTCATTTCAGATGAGTCCAACTCTATGAGATCACATTTGGAGTTTTCTTTTGCCATTTATTTTTCCAGATGATTTTACAGATGAGGAAGTGAGGCAAGCAGGGTCACATAATTAGTTTGAGGCTATCTTTGAACTTGAGCCCTCCTAAATCCAGATCTAGTACTCTATCCACTGTACTAACTAGGTACAGAGGCTTCATGATCACTTATATGTTGTAGAAGATCAGATAATCATAGAATGAAATTTAGAAGCGACTTTAGAAGTCATCTTATCTATCCCCAGCCACTAAGAGATGAGTAAACTAAGATTTAGGGTAGTTTAAGAGCTTTCCCAACATCATAAGGAAGCATCTGAGACTAGATCAAATTTTTCAGCATCCAAATCTAAGACAATTCACTATGCTATGGAGTTGTTCATTCCCGGTAGGACCAGATGATTTCTGAGCTCTTTGTCTGGATAACAAAATAAAACCATGTCACTCTTTGTCTAGATTATGTACTGATATTTTGCCCTGAGTTAAATCAAATCCAAAAGGTTCTATTGATATCTTACTATGCCCAAGACATTGTGGTTGGCTCTGAGATAGGGAGTGAAACCACAAATTCTGCCCTCAGAGAGCATAGAACATAGCTGAGAAGAGAATATACAGAAATGACAATATATCCTAAAACAATACAAAGTGAAAATAACAATTCAAAACAGTAACAATAGGCTTAGATACTCTGGGGCATGATTACCTGAAAAATGAATGGCATGTGTACTAATTTCATGAATAGCTCAGGAGAAAGACAACATAAAATGATTAGGCAAGGCTTGAAGGAAGGGTAAGATCTGAGCAGATACAGTGGAGGGGGCCCCTGGAGTAATTTTAGAGCAGAAAGAATTGTCAAAGTCCTTAGAGTCTATACCAAGGATAGACATACTATGGCTCAAGGGCCAAATATGACTTGCCACTCCTTTTTGTATGTCAATGAGTTAAGAATTAAAATATATATATAGTTCACTGATTGATGGGATTGATTTGATTGATAGGGATTGAAGGGATTGATTGATCCCTTGCCTATACTTTTAAGAGTTATTGAGGTCAATTCTTTTAGTTTGCAGATGAAGAAAAGTTGAGATTAGTGAAGTAAGGAAAGAGGAGGGAATAAATATTTATATAGAGCCTACAATGTATCTGACACTTTTACAAATATTATCTCATTTGAGCTCTATGATAATCCTGCAAGACAGATGTTATTGTTATCTTCATTTTGTGTACTGTATTGAAGAAACTGAGGCAAACAAAGGCTAAGTGATTTGCCCAGGTCGTAAAGTCAATAAATGTTTAAGGATGGCTTTGAACTAAGGTCTTTCTAACTTCAGACCCAGTGACTCAATCTATCAGACCAACAGCTGTCTGAAAGAGAGGGTAAGTGATTTGTCTAAGGGCATTTAGATAGTAAATACCAAAGTTGGAATTTGAACTCAAGTTCTATCTCTCTTAATCCTCGGATTATTTCACTATGACACAATGAGTCAGGCTCCTTGCATAGACTCAGACAGAAGAAATTCCTGTGCTGGTGCTTCAGGTCCTGCTCCCAGACCACCCCTCTCTAATTTAATGGGATCTCTTATCTTACCTACATCCCTCAGATCTAGGAAGGGCCAAGATGATATAAATAAAGAAATAGAGAACCCCGAAATTTCATGATTAGCCATTTAGTAGGCTTGTCTGATAGCCTGTTCCTTATCTAGACTTCATGTATCCAATGTAATCTAAAGATGAAGGTTGAGATCACCCTACCTCATTCAATCTGCTTACACTTACCAGGTAAAAACACATTTCATGGATCTAGTTAGCCAGAAGTGTGAACAAGACCTAGAGATCAATCAACAAGACTTTGAACTAGTCATAAGAATTTCTTGAAATTCATGAATGAAATGGAGTGCTCCACAGTGGTGGTCCATATTGGTATTGACTAAGGACACTTGGTCACATCTTTTGGGTCTTCTGTAAAGTAGCAGACCAGTTTAGATTCCAAAGAATTAGAGTATCTTCTAGTACCAGACAAGCTTTTGCTTTTGGTCTCATCCAACTTCCCTCTTCCACCTCCACATCTTGACAAGAGAAGTGCCTGGGGAATTTTGGAGAGATAAAGGATTTTAGTCTTCTCATCTGTACCATGTCAGGGAAAATTGATGCAATACCTTTGCGGTTGAGGACAAGCTACAGAGAATGTAAACAATGATTAAAGATTATTTCCAAGAGCCTAGTGAAATTTTCTTGAGTGCCATGAGAGGAGAAAAAAGATTTTCCTCAATTAGGAACTGTAAGTTACCCTTTATTCTTGTTGTCTAAGCTTGAACATATTTTTCCTCTCTATATACTGGCTACTGGCTTGAGCAATAATACTAGACAGAAATAACCCAAACCATTCAGGTTTCCCTAGAGTCCTGAAGGAACATGTAGTAGCCTTTCCCCAGAGACACAATCTGCCAATACCAGCGAAGCTTGGAAAAGTAGTTTGAGATTCTTTGTTATAGAACAGTAAAACTTGTAGTAACTAATATGTGCTTACCTTGTCCCGAACTTATCAAAAATATCTACCTTGACCCTTTGACTTCCATTAAAGGGGATCTTGTAGAGTAATAGAGATATCTGGCTATATCCTACCGACAAATTGTGGTTGTACATAGAGCCAGAGGATTTTAAAGTTGGTGGTTCAATTTTTATCATCTTAGACTTAGAAATGGAAGGGATCCTAAGGATTAGCTTGTCTATTCTCCTTATTTTTCAGATGAGGAAACTAATATCACTTACTAACATCAAGGTCACTTAGGCAGCAAGTAGCAGAGCCTGGATTTGGACTTGGGAAATTTGACTCCCGATCCATCATTCTTTTTGTTATATCACACCACCTCTATATATAATTTAATTTTGTATCAACTTGAATCAAGGATAATTTATCAAGGGCAGCGAGGTGGTACGGTGAATAGAGAATCAGGACTTGGTTCAAATTTGGCCTCAGATACTTCCTAGCTGTGTTGCCCATAGCAAGTCACAACCCCAATTACCCCTTTCTTCTGCCCTGGAAATAATACTCAGAATCAGTTCTAAAACAGTAATTTTTTTTAAAAAATAATTTGTCAAGTAACTTCAAGTATCTGGAATTGTCTTAGACATGGAATTCAAAGACAGAAATAAAATAGTCTCTTTTCTGAAGGAGCTTGTGTTCTATTGGGGATGCTTCTGCTGATAAGAGAAAACAACATTCAGCCAATTTAACAAGCCTTTTTTTTTTTTTTTTTTTTTTTTTTTTTTTTTTTTTTTTTTTTTTGGATAAGGTTCTTATGTACCTAGCGCCATCTTGGCATATGGACAAGCGATAAAGTAAGACATCGTTACAAGGCACTACAAGCTAATTTCAAAATGACAATAAAACTGAGAAGGGGAAGCAGAAAGATCAGAATATTTTTGGTTTAGAAAATGTTACCTCAGCTGTGTTTCGAAGGACACTCACAATTCTGCCAGGTGGCTATTCCCTTAATCACTATGTGGCTTATTTGAATTCACCTCAGTGGGTCTAAGATAGGAAGCAATTCTGGGGTAGCCACTGTTGTTGCTTAACCCATGCCTGGAGTTTTTGTCTTGATAAATATTCCTGCCTGCTGTCAGGAGGCACATTTCCTTGAGCTGTGCATCTGAGCAGTCTCTTGTCACTGGCCTCTTGTCTCTCTTATTTCAAGAGGCACAGATGTAGAAAGCACACGACCAGCTATTAATTTGGGGAGTGCACGCATTCGACCAGCTGGACCCTGCATTTCGGTGCAACGATCTGTGGAGTTGTTGTAACAGGTTTACCCTTGAGATGATTATGCAGCAAGCCTTACTAGCATTATGGCCAATTGATTGAGCAGAGAGATATTTAGGTCTTCAAAAAAATCTTTTCCCTGGAGTGTTTAGAACATCAGAACTAACTACAAAGTGCCCTGTCTGTGACAAAATGGGGATTGTTTTGCTGGCAACTGCATTTTAATGAGCCACATTTGCCTTAAGAGTTGAGATAAATTTGAGTTTAAATGCCCAAATTTGGAGGGAATCTCTCCAGTCTTCAAGCATACTTAGAATGCAACCTTTAATACGGAAGCTCTCTGCATGGCTGGATGGCCATACTTAGGAAAATGAAAGGGAGAGTTTAAAATTTTAATATCACTCTAATGTTGGTCTGGGAGTGTGAAAAAGCATTAGCAAATGATCAATTAATTATGGCCTATGCAGTTGCTGGATAATTACCCATTTTTCCCCAACAACTTCAGGTCTCCCAATGGTGAATTTTTTTCCTTAGCACTGAGCTAGAAAATGCAAACTTATTTTCTTTTCTCATGTTGATGGAATGGTAAGTCATAGTGAAATATTTTGTTATAGCTAATTATGTGTTTTGTGCTTCCAGAGAGCACCTGCCTTGATTATAGGAGAGTGATTCCACCTTGTAACAGAATTTGATGACATTCTGCACACATCCCCCAGTTTTTTTAGACTCATGATTATCTCTTTCTGTCCCTTAAATAGGAGGCTGTGCCTCTGGGTTGTTGCCTGTTTGCATACTGTTTCAGTAATTAAAATGTTAAAATCAAAGGATCACATTATATTTTATTGCCCCTTTGCAGAATATGGGGCATACCAGATAGGCATTCAGGGCTTGCCTTTGGCAAATGGGCATGATTTTGGCTTTTAATTTTTGGCTTTCTCCTGTGGCAACTTTTGGGAAACTTTTGTTCCCTCTTGAATGCTTTTCTCTTCTTAGGTACATGCTTGATAATTTCATCATTCTGATATTGCTCATATCAACTAATAAAAAGTGAGATATCAATAGATAATTGCTCATGGCTGGGGTTCTTTGCCTTTTTGTGGTTGTGAGCCCCTTCTATGGTCTAGTGAAGCATTTGGAGCTCTTTTTAGAATGATAGTTGTAAATACTTAAAATAAAATACAAAGGACTTCAAAGGAAAACTTCTATATTGAAATATAGTTATCACCACATGTTTTAAGTCCATAGAAAGGAGGAGCAGTGAATAGATGGTAAAATACATCCAGAGACCCATCTGAAGTTACCCACAATTGTCCTCCAAATAACTTTAAAATAACATGTTTTGGAGCAGTAGGACGAACAAAAAAAACCAAAGGGAGACATTTGTGTTACCTAAAACAACTTAGGAGGTCCTCAGAAGAGGCAATATAATACCAAGGTGCACTCAGGATCAGAGCCCAGGAGAAGCACCCAGGGTGGACTTGCAGATTACCCTGGCAACAGCAGCAGAAGCTTTGGGTCCTCTCAGTCTAGAGGCAGTAAAGGGGTCTGACAACTCTTCAAAAAGAGATTACAGGAAACCTTTTGCTGACACTGAGTGCAGCTGCTACTGAATTGGAACTCTCCTGTCCATAAGCAGTTTTAGGTTCCAGATTCAGGGCAAAGAAAACCACTAGTACACGTGGCTGCAGGGGGAATCACAGCCCTTTTTCAGTAAAGACCAGAACACGATAAAGAGAGCAATTATCATACCTCTCCCAGGATCACTCCACCATAGAAGCATCAAAAATTTTGTAGACCTTCAGAACTAGCTCTAAAAACAGCATTAGGAAACCCCCTAAATATTGGGACAGCAGAACCCAACTTTAACATAAAATTCAAAATGAAGAAATAGACTGTGGAAATGAGAAAACAAAGGGGAAAACTTGACTACTGTGCTGGCAGAAAAGGCCAAAACATAAATTTAGAAGAATTCATTGTAAAAACAAAAACTTCAGAGACAAAAATTCTAATTCCATTGAAGGACAGAAAGAATACCAGGAAGAGTTAAAGAGTGGTAGAGGAAAAATTGAGAAGAGAAAAATAAGAGTGATAAAGGAAAATCATGAAAAGAGAAGTACAGCTTGATAAAAGAGGCACAAAGAAATTCTGAAGAAAATAAGACCTTTGAAAACTAAATTGGCCTCATGGTAAAAAGAGAGACAAAAATTCATTGAAGAAAAGAACTAAAAAATGAAAATGACCAAATTGAAAAAGGAATACAAAAGCTCACACAAGAAAATTATTTATTAAAAATTGGAATTAGGCAAGTGGAAGCTAATGATTCCACAAGACTTCAAGAAATAATAAAGAAGCAAAAAGAATGAAAACAATAGAGGAAAACATGAAGTATCTCATTGGAAAAGATAACTAATAGAAATAGATCAGGAGAGAGAAATTAAGAATTATTGGACCACCTAAAAGTCATGATAAAAAAGAGCCTATATATAATATTTCAAGAAATATTCAAGTAATACCGCCCCAACATCTTAGATCCAAAGAATTAAATAGAAATTGAAAAACTCTGAAAGAGATCCCAAAATGAAAACTCCCAGGAATATTATGGCCAAATTCCAGAGTACTCTGATGAGGAGAAAGTATTATAAGCAGCCAGAAAAAAACAATTCATATCTCATGGAGTCAGGATCACATAAGATTTAGTAGCTTGCATGTCAAAGGAGCAAAGGTTTGAAATGTGATTCTATAGAAGGCAAAGGAGCTAGGATTACAAGCAAGAATCACATACACAGCAAAACTGAGTAGAATCCTTCAGTAGAAAAAAAGTAGATATTTAATAAAATAGAGGATTGAAAAGCATTCCTGATGAAAAGACCAGAGCTTACCAGAAAATTTGACTTTCAAAAAGAAGACTCAGGAGAAATATATAAAAAGGTTGGCACAAAAGATTAATCATATGGAACTCAACAAAATTAAACTGTTTACATACCTAACCAAAAAGTCTACACACCATAGGTTAATGATAATTGGCTTAAAATATGACCCTTGTTAGGAGTGCATATATTCTAATAGGGGCTTATCAGAGATTGTTGAGTCAGAGAATAAAGAATACTCAAATTAGAATCCTTATACTGAAATTCTTACCTAAAGTTTGGCACTTATAGAGAGAATTTTCCCAATCCTTCCTCCCTCAAGCCATGGAGTCAAGTCATAACCTACCCACAGGAGTACAGTGAACAGAAGATTGAATTGGGTTTGAATTTTGTCTTGGTCACTTAATTTCTCACTCTTTCCTCATCTGAGGAATAAGGGCTTTTGAGAGAATGACCACTAAATTAAATAAATTATAAAATTATGAAAATTATAAAAATTTTATAATCTAATAAAATTCAACTTTCCTGAGGTCAGTGGTTTTTTGAGAGTCTAGCACAGGATCTACAATGATAGAAGGTGCTTACTAAAGGTTTATTGGAATTATTTTAATTGCAACTTACCCATAAGATGTACTTTTACAACAAATACTTTCAATTCAATTGAACTTAATTCAGCAAAGTATTGAATTTGTTGCTATTGTTCAGTTGTTTTAGTTGTGTCCAACTCGTCATGATTACTGAAGAGTTTGTCATTTCTTTCTCCACTCATTTTCTAGTTGAGGAAACTGAAGTAAACATGGTTAAGTGCCTTATTCACTGACATGTAGCTGCTAAGTGTCTGAGACCAGATTTTGATTTAGGAAGATTTTGTGACTAGACTTAGTGCTCTATCTATTGTGCCACCCAATTGTACATTTAATGAGTGGTTACTATATCACACACTGCACTAAACTGCTAAGCTAAGCAACAAAAATGAAAATGTTCCTTCTCATTAATCAGCTTATAAAGGGTGCCCCCAAAGCTTTAGTATGCTTTAAGTTTTATTAGCTTAAAACTACACTTAAAACTTTAGTTACTTAAAGTGTACTTTTGGGATATATACATATACACATATACACATATATAAATATGGACATGTGTGGATTGTGTTAGTTTGCTTATATGTAAGGTTACTTATCCACAAGAGAGATGCTTTATAAAATACTGGGTTTGGAGCAAATTCTTACCCTTCTGTCAGTGACTGATTATGACCTGTGAATAAAATTGTTTTTATATCCTTGAAGTTTTTGGAGGTTTTCTTGGTTCCAGTCAGTCATTGAAGGGAAAAAGCCTTGGGATGACTTCTTTGGCAGTTGTTTAAATGAGTTTTACTTCACTGTGGGTTTATTCTTTCTAATTTTGCATGGATGGATGATACAAAGTCTTAGCTCCAAGGCAATACAATATTGTATCCACAGAATCATCTATCTAAGTATATGCATATTTTTAGTAAAGCTGTTTTCAGGTAACATTGACCCTTTAGTTCTCAGAAATGATAACGTTTTTCTTCTTTCTAGAGAGGGAAGGAAGATGTTGACATTTTTTAAATGTTCTGATATATGATAATGTAAGTTCTTTGGATATAAATACTTCTGTGTAAATTCATTCAGAGCTTCATAAAGAGGCTGTGTTTATTTTTTTAAAAATGTGTAAGTTGCAAAACTTACAAGATCCTTTCTAAACAGAATAAGAGAGATCTTTCATCTCAGTCCAGCCAGAGTAAATAGCAATTCTGGTATGTGAGGAGAGTGTTTGAAAGAGATTTCTGATTCTGACCTATTGTTTTTGAGTAGATTATTGCTAGACAAAGATTCTAGATGTGTTCAAGTCCTGGATGAGTGAGTGTACCAGAGGTGCAGCTGCTATGGGGAGGAAGTACTAACTAGATACTTTCATTTTCAATTCATTGTAGTTAGTTCCCAATTGTTAAACTGAGTGAGAAATTAAAATACTATCTAAAGAAAATACTATCTAAAGAAGCAAAGCCCCTGTTATCCCTTCCTAGTTATGTAACTGATACCAGTTCCCCCTCCCAAAAAAGATATTATGATGAGTTTTTTGACTGAGTTCTGATATCTACCACCTGGAACTACTTACCCTCAAAGCTATTTTTTTTCTTTGAAATTTTGGTGTTGGGACCAACTGGGTCTTTGGATGAATAAAATATAAGGGGTTTCAGTTCTTTCCTTATACAGTGTGATCAAGTCTCCCATCTTCTAGCCTAATAACACTGTGCTTATGTCTTTGCTTGTTTTCTGTACCTAAATTCCCTTGGCTGTTTCTAGTCATTGTTATTCTGGCTCAGTGGCCACATTGAGAGCCATTGGTTAGCCATTTCAGTGTGAATTTGATGGAAAATTTTTATTTTGCTGTTCTGATTATAAAACATATTTGAAATTCTCCTTATGGTATAGCATATATACAGACAATAATAATATTCTATTGATATAGTACTTGACAAAGTATTTTAACAATCTTATAGATTAGACAATGCAAGTATTATTATACCTATTTTTATAGATGAGAAAATGGAGGTTAAGGGTGATTAAATGATGTTTCTCATCTAAGAATAAAAATATCTATTATTTATAGCTCATTTTATGTTTGGAAAAATACATCACATATGTCATTTCATTTGATAATACAAATTTCATAGAAGATGAAGAATGAATTGGTGAAAGATCTAGAAAAGAATAATCCATGAATATTTGATGAGGAAGATCTACCAGTAAGAGTTAAGGGCAATATGGGCGCTCAACCTTAAGGGAATATCAGGAGTCTAAAAGGTTAAGCTAATGGCAAATGAGCCTGTATGTGTGTATGTGTGTGTGTGTGTGTGTGTGTGTGTGTGTGTGCATGTGCCTGTGTATGTATGTAATTTATCTATTCTTTTATGAAATAAATTTATAAGAAATGTATATAAAATATAATTATAATTCATTTTATAGTATATCAGCACCATGTTGAATATTTTGTGTCATACATCAATAGCTAAGACATTATTTTCCTCAAGGATTATTCACTGTGATAGGGGTGACCAAAATGCTATAGTAAAGGTAAAATGCAATAAATGAAGGGCAAATGAAGGTCTCTGGTAGATCAAAGGAGAAATGGATTAGTTCTGGTTGAGGGAATAGGGAGAAGCTGTATTAAAGAGGCAATAATAAGTAGGGTCTTGAAAGATGAAGATAATTTTGACCAAGAGTGATTAGTTTTATGTAATTGTAATGATATTTTAGTCAGAAGAAACAGCACAACAAGAAGGCATGAGGGTAGAAAAGCATAAATTTTGTTTAGGGCAAAGGACTAAGTTAATTGGGTAGATTATGGGTTATGGAAAATAGAATAGTGAGAAATAACTTAGCAACAAGTGTTTATTATGTGCCAAGTCAATTTGAGACACTAGAGACACAAAAGCATAAATAATAGTCCCGGACCTCAAGATGTTTACATTTTGTAAGAGAGGACAACTTACACATTATATATATATATATATGCAAATAAATGTGTATACAATTAATACAATATGGTTTTTGGAGGTTAGCATTAGCAACTAGGGGATAAGGGAAAGACCTTGNTACAATATGGTTTTTGGAGGTTAGCATTAGCAACTAGGGGATAAGGGAAAGACCTTGTTTAATGCTGTAGTCAAGCTTTGAAAGAAACTAGGAATTCTAAGGGGAAGAAGTGAAGAGGGAGTGAATTTCAAGCATGGATAATAGTTTGTTAAGCATGGAGATGAGAGATATATTAGGAAATGTATCAGTGATAGCAAGGACAGTTTGATTGGATTATAGAGTGAATGATGGCCACTGATGCAGAGTAAGAAGGGACAGGTAGCTTGGAGATCAGGCATGAAGGGTTTTAAATGCCAATCAGAGGAGTCTCTGTTTCATCATCGAGGTAATAGAGAACCACTGCAGTTTATTGAGTGTGGAATAACATGGTGAGACCTGTGCCATTAATATTACTTCTTTAGTTAGGTGTAGGATGGATTGAGAGGAAAAAGATTAGCCATGGGGAAACCAATGAGGAAGGAGGGCTGTCTTGGTAGTCTATGTGACAGGTTATAAGGACTGGGATTGTCACGATGGCAGTTGTTGAATAAAAGGAAAGGACAGATGAAAGTCATTGTGGAAGAAGAATCAGCAAGACCAGGCAATGGATTTGATTTGTAGAGTGAGAGACATTAAAGAGTGCAGAAGATCCTTTGCGATCCTGGGTGAACATGAGGATGATATTTCTCTATACAAAAGTGGGAAGTTCAGGAGAAGGATAGGCTTTGGAAAAATAATATTTAGTTCACTTTTGGAAGATAATGAGTTTGAGTTGCCTATGGAATATCCAATTCCAGATTTTGAATAGGCAGTTGGTATTGTAGGACTAATGCTTAGGAAAGAGATTAAGGCTAGATATTCTGAGAGTCATTTGCCTAGAAATGTTAATTGAATCTCTGGGAGCTCCAGATTTTACTGAGAGCTGAGATAGAAAAGAGAAGAGGGTCCGTGGCAGAGCCTTTGAGGTATACCCACAGATAGGGGATAAGATAGAGGCAAGACTTGACTATAATAATAGACTCCATGGAATACCAGAGTTGCAAGAGTTTTCAGAGATAATTCAGTCTGACTCCTACTTGAGTACAAACATCCTCCCCCCAATATTATTATTCAGGCTCTATTTGAAAATTCAAGCCCATACAGTTGAGGAACTCACTACTTCCCAAGAATACTTAGTCTACTTTGCAAATCTCAGTTAGGAAGATTTCTCTAATACTGAGTTGAAAGCTACTTTTGTGTAACTTCTCTTACTGATTCTATTTCTGCCCTCTTGACCAAAGCAAGACAAGTTAATTCCTTTTTCACTGCAAATTTGTTGGTGTATAACCTTACATGAAACTTTGATGCTTTTCAATGATCTTTCTGTTCTTTTCCTATCAATCCTGCATACTGACTTCCCTAAACCTTTTCTTCTTACTTCAAACCTCCTGCTGCATATCTATCTACTACTCTTAATAGTTTCCCAATAATCTACTTAACTGAGAAGATTGATGGTATTTGACAAGAGCTCCTGCTTACTCCACTCCCCAAATCCTTAAAATTTATCAAAATAATCACCAACTCTATCTCTTCCTTTATTTACAGAAGACATAGCCCTTACTCCTTCCTATGGATAATCCTTTATATATCACCTTGAACCCAATCCCTCCTACCTCCTCCAAGGTATTATCTAAGCAAAAATGATATCCTTCCTCTCATGAATTTCCTTTATTCCTTCTCCACTGTCTACTTCTTAGTTATTTCACACATCCTCAGTTATCTCCAATCCTAAATGACATGGCAATTCTGTCTCCTGCTATTTTCTATCCCATTTTTCTCCTCATCACTGCTGAATAATCTTTAGGAAAGAAAAAAGGTAGAATTTGCCCTCATGCCTATATTTTCTCAGAACTCAATCTATCTCCACTATGTAGCAATCAGGTTTCTATCCTCAAACTTCTCTTGAAACTTCTCTCTTAAAGAAATGTGTGATCTGATTTCCAAATGCAAGAGTCTATTTTCAGCCTCCATCCTACTGATTCTTTGTACATTTGCTTACCCCTCTATTCAAGAGTTCTCTTTTCTCCCTTATCTTTATTCATACCATATTTTCCCCTATTTTCCTTTAATTTCTCTAACTGTTCCTTCTATGTCAAGGAAGACATTATTCTGTAAATTTCTTCCCAGTTCCTTAAGGAACACATTTTTTCAGTTTATTCTTTTGGCCCTTTTCTCCAATATCTCTTCCCAGACCATCCTATTTCTAACTTCTATCAAACACTTCAATGGACAAGACTTATTAATGGTCATCTCGAGTCCTGGACCTTTCTTCTGACCTCTATTCTTATTTCTGACATATCTTACGATAATCATAAACTAGTACCCACCATTCAACCATAGATGACTGGTCCAGAGTAGTACATTTTTCTGTCACTGTGGTTTGAACATAGGGTCTGGAGTCAGAAAATAGTGAATTGCTATGGATCACACATCTAGTATATATCAGTGGAAGGATTTGTACCCATATATTCCTAACATCGATATTAGTTATTCACTACATGAGATGGATGGTGCAAAGGATATTAGCACTGGGCCTGGAGTCAGGAAGAGCTGAGTTCAAATCTTTCCTCAGAGAATTATTAGCTATGTGATGCTAAGTAAATCATTTAATTGTTTTTGCTTCAGTTTACTCATCTGGAAAATGAGCTGGACAAGGAAACGGCAAACCACTTTAATATCTTAGCCAAGAAAACTCTATATGAGGTTATGAGGAGTTGGATATGACCGAAATGACTCAAACAACCACTTAATAAAATTGAAAATGACCAGACAGTGTGTTTCTTCCCTGAAGCAGCTAGGGCTCCTTTGTGAGTCTAGTCAGCCTTGAGATGCCTTAGGATCTCCTGGGAATTTTTTTGTTAATATCTAGACTATCTTCTACCCATAAGGATGTATTGTGTCTCTCCTTCCATAGACCTCATATTCTGAGGTCTGATTTTTCTCCCTAAGGTTTCTCTTCAGACTCCCTCCCTAATAATTTTTTTGGTAAAAAAACGTTGTTTGAGAATATCTCAGATGCTGCTTCTTGCCCCATGGACCTGAACTCTAATTATGCCTTCATTCCCATTTAAGTAGCAGTAGCCCCCAAAAGTCAGGTCCATGGCTTCCAGTGTTCCTGATAGCAGCCAACTCTCAGACCTTGTTTTTTCTGTCTGTCTATTTCCCTCTGGAGTCCAGGACTCAGATCAATGGATTATAATTTTTCTTCTAATTCCTATTAGATAATACACACCGTATTGTTGTTTCCATCAGTGGTGCTATATTCCAAAGTCTTCCCCTCCTTCAAGGTTGATCTGAGATTCTGCCTCCTTCAGTGGCATTCCAGAACTGTTCCAACTCACGTTGACCTCTCTCTCTTTTGAGGGGTACTTAATCATATCTTGCCTTGTAATGTTACTTAACTGAATCATAAAATCTTAAGAGTTGAAAGACACCTCAGAGGTGATATAGTCCAACCTATACTTAAAGCATAAATCTCTTCTACAAAATCTCTAATAAATAATCACTCATCCTCTCCCAGAAGAACTCAATGAAAATGAATTCACTACTATATCCCAAGGCAGTCCATTTCACTTTAGGGATTGTTAAGAATGTTTTTGATATTTTAAGATTATTGTAGGTAGTTGAATAATATTGTAATGACTCCTGAAAGCTACGAAGGCATAACAATGAATTAAGCCTTAGTGGTTGGAGAAAGCACTCAGACCAGTCAGAGGAAGCATTGTAGTGGACTTGGTCTCAGTGCCAGGAGCCTTGGGTTCATACCTTATCTCTACACATCATGTAGTAGTTTTGTGACCCTTGGTAAATCCCATACCCTCTCACTGCTTTAGGAAATTTTCCAAGACTTTAGGTTACAGAGAAGGTACAGACATGCATTGGTTATGGGAGTTTCTTTATCCAAGGGTTCTATCTGCCAAGGAATCACAGGACCAGGTTTTTTTTTCCCTATCTGGAAGACTTGGAAATATCTAGAAGCAGGACAAGTTCAAATCCAGTTTAAGATCTTTACTCACTGTGAAGATAAATACTAGATGGACAAAGTCACTTAATATATCTGACTGCCTCAGTTTCCTCAGTTGTAAAATGAAATAATAGCATGTACCTTCCAAGGTTGTTGGAAGCATCAAATGACCCAATATTTGTAAGTTACACTTAACGTAGTGTTTGATATTTGATAGGTGCTTAAATCCTTCCCTCCCTCCCTTTTCCCCTCTTTTCCTCCCTTTCATTTTTCCTCTCTTCTTTCCTTCCTCTTTCCCTTCCTCCATGTTCTTTCTCTCCTCTCTCATTCACAGTCAGAGTAGATCCTTTGGGACTGTTATAATACATCATATTGAGCTTTCCTAGGGAATATGCTACATGTAGGGCATGTTCAAGAACTCATCACAAAAGCATCCAGAAATTTGCCTTCCAGATGCTAACTTTATGAAGTCATTCTGATACAAAGAATACTAAAAGTAGTAATAGCAATCACTGTCATCACATTTGCTTCATGCTTTACAGTTTTCAAAGGGCTTTCCATATATCATACCATCTGACTTTTATAACAGCCTTATGAGGTTGTTCTTATTCCACTGGGTTCAGACAACTCATATCTGACACAGGATTCAAACTCAGATCTTCCTAATTTCAAGTCCAATATTCTATTAACTATACCATCTAGGGATGGAAAGTGAACACAAATTAAGTTAGCAATTTGTGTTATGTGCTTCCCTGGAATTTTTCTGGGTCACAGACTCCCAGTACCACTCTCTTCTTTGATTTGAAATGCAATCACATCTTCTAATTTGTGCTGCTCAGAGATTCTGAATATTAGGACCAGGTGGGACCAAATGGGCTATGCTTTCCAAGACCAGTCTTAAGAGGTCCCTTCTCACTTTGCTCAGCCAGTTTCCTTCTGGTCATTGAACACATCTGGAAGGCACTGGATACAGACCATATCTTCATGGAAGATGTAGCGTTGTTAAACCACCATATTAAAAAAATCTGCTGACTAAATCTTCTCCTTAGAGGCTGATTGAGGTGGGGCCAGATTCAGCCTTCCTTCTGCTTGACTTCATCAGCAATGGGGTATATTCTGGGTAGTGAAAAAGTAGTGGAGCATTATAGTACCATAGTCAGAGAATAGCTCTCTCATTCAAGGCAGAAAACATTTTTTGATATCAGTTAAGGAGCTTTAAATAAGACAGCAGCCCCAGTGAATTTGTGTGACAAAAGTAGTTTAAATTGAATAACACGTTTACTTAAGGATCTACTCAACCCCATTCTACCTTTCTGTCTCTCTTTATCTTTGTCTCTATCTCTATAATTATTTGAGTCTGTCTTTCTCTTCTTTCTCTCTTCATTCCTACAACTTATTTTCCATCTGTTTTTTCTTTACTTAATATTTTGATCTTTCTCCCTTTTTTATTCTGCTAAAAAAAGAAAAATTTTCCCCCCTCCTGTACTTTTTAAAAGAATTAAATGTAGTATGAAATGTTATTATTAATTATTATTTTTGTTGGCAGTGATAGTGATGATCTGTGATTTAAATCATGTGAGGAACATCCTTTACCAGTGGAAATTCAACAACTTGTCTGTCCTTTAGAGATTTTGAAAAGTACTGAAAACACCAAGAAATTAAGTGACTTTCTATAATCTGACAGCCATTGCGCCAGAGATAGGATTTGTAACTAAATGTACCTAATTTTAAGGATGATCTTCTATGTATTGCATCATTCTACCTATCCTTAATTTTTGTTATACAGTATCTGGGACATAGATGGCATTTAATAATTTTTGAAATGATATATTTAATGACAACTTTGATTAATTTATTAAAGAATTTTAAAAATAATTTTATGTACTTAATTTCAAAATCAGATGACTTAAGCATTTGATAACTCTCAAAATTAAACAAAAACTGCTATAAAATTGCTTTTTACTTGTGTGTGACCTGTACTTTATTAATTCAACCTGTTTTTTCCCCTTACCTTGTCTTCTATTCCCACCATCTTTCTAATGGTATCCCTAAACTGGCTATTTTCTCCTTCATTCCCTTCAATTCTATAATAGCATCTTCTGAATCCCTTGCATCTTTGTCCAACTACTGAACAGAATGTATCAAATTCCAGCCTTTGATTATACTCATTATCTCCTTCCTCTTATTTACATGCTCCTGAATTGTTCTGGGGCTACATGTTCACTGGGCTACAAAAATTTTATGTTGCCTAATCTTAACACCCTTTCTGAGTAAGGCAAACATTATCTTCTTCTTTAATCAGGACTCTATCCCTTTTGTTATAGGAAAATTGTAGATTAGGATTTATTATAGTTAGTGCAAAAAGCAGACCAGGCAAAACTGGCAGGAGCTAAAAATTCCAAACCTGGAATGTTGGCAGAGGCTTGTGCACACAGTGACTGAAATCTGGCAGTTTGCTTTTGGGGAGTGAATTGTGGATTTGAGGTTTTGGCAACTGACCATAGAGCCTGTGGATTGGTACTGGGATCTGGAACTGTGGAGCTATACTTTGGAGTTTACTGTAAGACCTTCAAGCAAGACCAAGGAGTTATTAGGTTGAGATAGGAGTTTTCTGGGCTGGTGGTCATTCCATAGAAAATCCTATTCTCCCTAACTCCTAGTAGATTACTTTGCTCTATACCTGGAGTTTCCTGGGACCTGATACATCTAGGAACCATCCAGTGGACTGCTCTGTGAGATACCCTGCCTAATCAACTCTGCCCAAGCTGGCTGCTTATAGTTAGTAACAGGGTAGCCATTTTCCCATTCCAATATTCCCTGGCAGTTAACCCATATACTTAAGTGACAGTTGATTCCTCTTCCCTCCCTTTCCTGCCCTTGTTAACTATTAAAATATTTTATATATACATACTTCCTTGATTTCTCCTTCCCAGACTACAAGAACCCAATGTTGAGTTAAACTGTTTTTCCTAGCTGTGTTTGTTTTCTGTTATCATGTTATTCCCCAGCTAAGTGTGTGATAGTTTGTTATCTTCCCAATCCAGTTGAGGGATTAAATTTAAACCAGCTGTACCTGTGTCTCCCCTTCTAATCCCCTACCTATTCCAGTTACCTATTACCACTTTCTCCATAATGGCTTTTCCAAATGTTTTCATCTCTTTTCAATTCTCCCGTAATACCCCTATTCTAAACCCTTTCATCTTAGGACTTTGCCACATTCTTATTTCTGTTGATCTTTCTTTCCTTACTCTTATATTTTTCTTTTAAAATATCTTACTGTACTTTCTTATCCTTCTTTTAATTGAAAATAGTATTAAATATTATTATTTTTTAAATTGGTGATAGTGATAATTTGTAATTTATATAATGTGATCAATAAAAAATTAGATCATTCATGCAATTATTTCCTATATTAATTGAACCATAAGCATAGTCCTTATAGCACTGTTCATTTTTTTAGCCTTTTTAAAATATTTTCCCTGCTCTATACACTGTTTACCAGAACTCTTTGAATGCATTTTGTCTTCACAACCTCTCATATTATTAACTAAACATAGAATGTCTTCTTTTACTCTCCATTTGTTTAAATACTACCCAATTTTCAAAACAATCCATAAATGAAGGCGTGTCTACTTTCTTTGACTCCATCAACTCTAACCATTGACCAATGAGTAAAGCTCCAAACCCATGGGAGTGATGGTTTTGCTCTTGCCCATGGCTCCTGCTTTTAGTTAATTCAGGGAAACACAGAGATCTTACAAATGAGACTGGGCAACTGTTTTCAAATAGAGATTGAGTAGAAGTTGTAACTCCTATCTCTTCAACAACCACAATTTTTGAAGACCTGGAAAAAGGAAATTCTCTTCACCAATGTCTTCAGCATTGTAAATGATTCAACAATTTGATATCACTTTATCAGAGGAAATGTCACTAACAAAGATGTCTTACCAAGTCCTTCGCTACTGAACCCTACAGACCAGGGATGAGCAAACTACGTACAGCCGGATGGCCAGATGTGGCCCCCTTAAATGTTCTATCTGCCTGCTCGACATTATTCCTAATCTGATGACTACAATGAGTAGGATACAGTACAATGAAACTTTGAATGAGTTGCCTTAGAAACAGACTGACGAGCATTTCCTTTCCTTTGGCCCTCCTTAAAAAGTTTGGCCATCACTGCTATAGACAATGAAGCCTTTTCATATGACTTGCAGCTGGAACCTTTTAGAAGGCTTCCTCCTCTATCAGAATGTGGGCTCTGGGAGAGCAAAGATGGGCTTTGGATTTTCTATTTTTATCCCACGGATAAAACTGAGTGTTTTGCACTCAGTATTAAATAAGAGTTTTTTCCTTTCCTAGAAACCTCTTATGGTATCTCCCACTGGGGCATGTTCATTCTTCAGACCACACATTTTGCATTGTAGCTATTGATATATGTGCTGTATCTGCTTGCTGGATAGAAATCTCTTGAAAGGGATAGAAAAATGTCTTTTTTATCTATGTTTTCTTTTCCTTCCTGCTTCCCCTTCTGTTCCACTTAACAAGTTGCTTTGAACTTAGCAGTTTCTTAGAAAAAATATGTTAAACTGAATAAATGACAAAGGTGTGGATAATTTGAGTAGCTTGGCAGATAAAGAGCGATTTTTTGATTGTCAAAGACCTCCTATCTCAAATATCTTGTTATTGGTTCTAAGAACTAAGGTTTTTGTTACTGGTCATTTAATCTCCCACTCTTTTAAGACTGTAACTTGCCTAATAAGAACAGATATATACTGGTAGATGGAGTTTTCCTCATTGTGAGTACCATTTTCTAATGGAAACATGGTTCAGGTCCAAAAAATTATTATAACACTTTTAAAATCTTAAAGTACTATTTAAATGTAAATGGTCATTATTATTGTAGCTTGAAACTCCTCATTCTTCGGAACTCATTCCTCTTTTTTATGTTTTTATAATTTATTTCATTTCAAAGGGACTAGTTTTATATGCTAGTTATAATCTTCAGTATTTTTTATGCCACCACCAAAATGCAATTATTAAGCACATTTCTAAATGGAAATTCACATGCCCAAACTCGAGCTTGGATTATACCTAAGTCATCCACTCTTGGCAAGACAAGGCAGCGAACATTTCTTAAACATTCATGATATGCCAGGCATTTTGTGAAGGACTAAGGGTATAAATACAAACAAAAAGAAATATACCCAGAATACTCATCTCCGAAAGGCAGTGTGATATGGTAGATAACTGGATAGATCCTTCAAAGATGCCTTGATTTGAACTCTGGCTCATAAATTTTTTAGCTGTGTGATAGATAGTGTGGGAAGCTGAGAAGCTCTCATTGCCTTAATTTCTTTATCTTTTAAACGAGGATAATAATACACTACCTACTTTATAGAATTGGTGCATGAAAATGCTTTGCAAATCTTAAGACTCTATTTACAATGAAATTATTTTACATTTAAGTCTTGTTCTTTGCTATTCTGTTCCTTATTACATATTCATTTTTCCTTTGAGGAGGAGAAGGGTTAAAGGAGAGTAGACAAAAAAAAAGCTTGGTTTAAAGAAGTAGGGGAAAGGTACTGTGTTAGCTGCTAGCTTTCCATTCATTCATCTCTCCTATGGAAAAGAAATAGAATAGCATTAGTAGCTTTTATTTTAAAGGCTGGTACATTATTCTTGAAAACAAGATCCGAAAGATGACAAAATTTCCACATCATCAATGGCACCTAGAGTGAGTTGCTGAATAGGGACTTGGGAAATTGCTAACACATAGCTCAATGAAGTGATCATGGATCCATTGTAATGGTTATCCACATGTTTGGAAGAAGAGGCAGTCTGGCCTATTGGATTTTACCTTGTGAACTGAACTTTAAAATTAGATTAGACATTTCTTTAAGGCTCAGCAGAAGAGAATCTGTGAAATTAGTGTTTATTGAAAGAATGTGGCCGGAGGGCCTGACTTGTAACTACTATAGTGTATTCATTGTTGCTCTGTTACATTTGATTCCTCATGACCCCATTTGGAGTTTTCTTGGCAAAGATACTAGAATGGTTTGCTATTTCTATAGCTCATTTTACAGATGAAGAAACTAAAGCAAAAAGGGTTAAATGGTTTGCCTAGGGCCAGAGAGGTAGTATGTTTCTGAGGCCAGTGAACTCAGGAAGAGGTGTCTTCCTATCTCCAGGCCAGATACTTGATCCACTGAGTCATCTAACTGCTGTAAAACTCTGTTTTAATACTGTGGGTGGTCAGGTTAGCTATGGATTTGGCCCTTTGATGTTTTGAAAGACATACTAAATTTCCCTGTTCAGACAGTTTGAATTTTTTGAGATTCTTGACTTCTTGTTTCAGATCTTTCTACAAGTTGTTATTTCATTAATTCTGTTGGTAATCCAGGAATTTAGGAATGAAAGTATCTTATATCTGGAGCTAGAAGTTGCCACAGAGACCATCTAGTTCATATACCTCGTTTTTTAGAAAAGAAAACTAAGGCCAAGAGAGTATAAATGATCGGTTAAGGTCACAGAGGTAGTGAGCACAAGAAATCGGATTTGAATACAGGTTCTCTGACTCCAGAGTTGTTTTTATCATCTGTCCCCTGTCTTCTGGACCCCTGCCATTTCTTTTTGATTTTCCATTGTACCATATTAATTCCTGGGCTTTGTCTTCCACCTTTCTGCTGTACCCTAAGGACCATCAAACATTTCTATTTGCCCTGCAGCTGAACCCTTCTATATGTCTTATATCCCTTAGAAAGAGTATAACAGCCTTGAAAACAGAGACCATATCAATTTTTCTATTTGTGTCTTTAGTGCTTAGCACACTGAATGGCACATAATAAACCCAGAAGAAATAGCTTTCATTTCACGGAACACAGAAGCAAAAAAGGTCCATGTCATTGTTTCAGTGATGTTCATCTTTTTCTTTGCTTGAAATCTTCTAAAGATTCTGAGGTATCTCTCTTAGTTTTCTCTGCTTTCTCTGAATATTTAATCACCTATAAGCAGATACTTAAATAAAATAAAAGAGTTCATATTTATGCTGTGGTTTGAAAAGAGGCAAATATTTTTATAGGGAACTGCCTTATCTCACCTTTGCATTGTCCTCACCCTTTAGGGTGACGGTAAATGCTCTGTCTACTTACATTGTGTATACTCTGATGGGGCTGACATCTCATTGATGTGGGTACTCCCTTCAGCAGTACAAATTAGAAATCATATATGGCTTTTTATCCTATGTAACTCCTGAGAGCAATAATTAGAGGGTCACTGAATAAACTTCTCATATGCATATTTGATGGGGTTTTGGAGGAAGCTAGTGTTACTGGATGGAATAATCTTTTGAATAGAGTAAAGTATAAGTAGCTTGGAGAGATAGGAGGGGAGGGGCTAGCTTATGAAGGGCTTTGAAGTCCAAACAGAGGATTTTGCATTTGATTCTGCAAGTGATTTTAATATGAATAAGAGGCTCTTTGATGGCATGACATTTTCTTCTCTTGGATAAAATGATTTCTTTTGTGTGGGAGGTTCAGAAATGAGCAAAAAAAGAGAAGTTGCTTGCATTCTCTACATTATCCAGGTAACTGCACAAATGCAAAGATGTAGTCTTTTATGCAATATAGTCTGTGAAAGCATTCTTGTCCTCTTTTATATCTTAATCAAGAATACTTTTAATAAAGATGTAATTACCCACAAACTGCTTTAGCATACCATTTGTGAAATTGTACTTGTTCTCTTCTCATTTATTTATTAAGGATATACTGTGAAGATAGGGTTAATTCTCCCTTTGTCTATTTTTTATTAATCAAACTAAGAACTTAAAGTACCCCTACTTAGTAGCCTTGGGCAGTGCTAGGCAAATTGAAATACTGCAATTGGTTCCTGTGAAGAGGGGGAGAGACAAGAAATGACATCGAAAAAGGGGTATAGAAGAAGAGAGCAACATGGTCTGGCTTCTTTGCTTCCTTGGTTTTGGAGAGGGTGGTTCCTTGGAGAGACTCTTCCTTTGGATTCCGTGTTGGTGATTAGAGCTGAAGAGACACACTTTTCCTTGGAGTTATTCTGCATTGGTGGAACTCTGGCTGAAGACACTACTTGCACTTCTTGCTGAGAACTACTGGGAAATCCATATTGAGATCAGGACTTGGGGAAGCCCCTGCCTGGGACTGGACCAGACTTCACCCAAGCAGCACTTAGGGCTGGTAGGTTAGAACATTCTTTGTCTCCTTCTTATATTTCCCACTTTCACTATCTCGACATTGTAATTAAAAGCTGCTAACAATTATTTTGACTTAAGGGGTAATATTTTATAAATAGAGACCAAAACATATTTTTGACTCTCATATTGAGTCAAACTTAAATTTAATTGTTACAGTTCTTAACACATTTATATATGATTCTAATAAAATTTTGTTGTGCTGGGGAAATGGACATATTGGTCAATGGTTGTTAAACTTTATTAAAAACCTTTTTCAACAATAAGGATATATATCCTGGATCTTTCCTTAAGTGTTTGTTATACTTATCTCTTCCAGATACTTGGAAAATAAATCTTTCAAAGCCCTGAACATTTCCATGCCTTCAACACAGACATATGTGTAGAATTTGTCTATTTGAGCTGCTCTTCCCACTTTTGTTTTCCTTAGAGTCATTTTGTATCAGTGTATTGGGGACTGACATGTTAGAACACAAAAATGGTGGCTCTATTGTCATTGATAGAAAATGAGAAAAAAATGGTGAGAAATCTTGTACATTACTTTCATTTCATTTTTAGTTTTTCTCCTTCCAGTTTCATCCTCATTTAACAGTGACTATTCTTGCCCTTATTGCCTAAAGCCTAGGTGTATTTACATTTTTCCCCTCTGCTAGGGTTGTTTTGTACCTTTAGAAGGTTTGAGAGGGTCTCTCATCTCTGCTATTGTCTTAAGTCCCTATTGATTTGTTCTCCCAGTTTTAAAGATGCAAACCCCCTAGTTCCAAAAGCCAAATTAGATTTTACAAAAGAATATTGAAATAAAAGATATTGCAAAAGAATACATACAAACATTTTCCCTCAGTACTTAAGGGTCATAATCTCCCTATATCACCTTCAGCTCTTCAATTAATCAATATTTATTAAGATTTTACCAAATGTCAGGCACTGTGTTAAGGGATGGAGATACAAAAAAGAAGCAAAAGACAATTCCTGTCCTCAAGGAGTTTATATATATCTACAAACAAGCTATATTTAGGATCAATGGGAAATAATTATCAGAGGGAATGAACTAGAATTAAGAGAGTTTGGATAATGCTTCCTGTAGAAGATGGGATTTTAATTGGGATTTAAAAGAAGGCACAGATCCAGCAGTTGAAGATGAGGGAATTCTTGGTATAGGGGATAGACAGAAAATGCTTGGAGCTGAGAGATGGACTGTCTTATTTGGAATAACAAGGAGGCCAGCATCACTGGAAAGAAGAATACCTTGAGTAGTATAAGAAGCATACCTTGAGAGGTAGGAGAGGACTAGGTTATGGAGGGCTTTGATGTCCAAACAGAAGATTTTGTATTTGATTCTGAAAGTGAAGGGGAGATAGTAGAGTATATCCATCTGGTGAAAGGAATGTGGTTGGACAGGAATTTTAGAAAAATCACTTTAGAAGTTTAATGAAAGATGGAAAGGAATGGAGAAAGACTTGAGGCAGATTGATCAGAAAGCTATTCTAATAGTCTGAGTATGAGGTTTTGAGGACCTGCAATAGAGTAGTGGCAGTGCGAGTGGGAACAAGGAGGCAAATTCAAAAAATGATGGTTCATGATCCTGATTCTGTGACTATTCCCTGCAAGAAAAACTGAAAGAACAAATTAAATAAAACCAAAACCTAAAGCCCAATTCTTGGAACCACCAAAACCCCAAGTCCATTTTTGGAACCCTAAAACTTAAGGGTATAGGTGGCCTTTTAACTTTTCCTACATGGTTCTCTTACTATAAGGGAATAAATCCTTCACCCCTCTGTAATACAGGGAAAGAAAGTCTGAGCTTCTGGCATAGAAACTTAAATATTCTAGCAAACTTATCATGGAGCCAATGGAAAAAGACTGCTCTTACATGGTAGGCTAAAAAGATGGTCCAGAGCCATGCTAGTCCTCTCAGAGGCAGGTTCTTTTTATTCTCCACATAGGTACCCATAGCCGAGTTGATGTGAACATGTACCAAATCTCTAAGGATAATCTGAATTAACTGACACTGAGAGCTTTTTGTAAATTTACTTTTGTTTCTTCCACAAATTCTTGTTCTTTTAAGAGACAATGTTGCTTATGTTACATTATCTTCCTCCATAAGAATTTTACACATGAGTTTAGAATATAAATTTTTATTGCCCTTAGCTGTGATATAGCTATGTTCAGACAAGAAATCAAGGCTTTGGGGCCTGATACAGTTCCTGGTCTCTTCACCTCATCATTGTTGTAATTGATTTACAATGGTTAAACTTCCTTGGGGAATAATGATAATAAGTGTAAATGTATTTCTTTTTATCCATTTCCCATTTTTCTGCTTTTAGTAGCTTACTTAAATAGGTCAAGTTAGAACTATTTTAATTATGTATTATATCTTCTCATTTTTGTTCTTTTAATTTGTTATTGATTTTGATCTTTGTATTAAGGATTTGATGGTCTGTCTATTTATAGGAAGCTAACTCAAAAATTACTCTTAGATTGGTAATCTGTAATTTCCTGTCTGTTGATATATTCAATTACACTTTTCTTTTTGGGATGCTGTTGGATGCTGCCTGTATCCATTGACTCATTTTGTTGAACAAAGTATGTATAATATTTATATGTAAGGCTTCTATGTAGTTTACAAGCTTTTAGTATCACTCATTTCATTGACCTGAGCCTCTTGGTACAACTTATTTTTATATCATCTCCTAAATCCACTTTACTTTGAAATTTCTAATAAATGTGTCTATTTATATATATATATATATATGTATATACATATATATATAAATGTATCTATT